>NC_068418.1:3502416-3802416 GCF_023724105.1 Carassius gibelio
GATAAGAACAGATACTACACTTGATCTTAGCCAAAAGGCCGAGAAGCGATGCTGCTAAGACGCCCATCTCGGCTTTGGTAAGTTTTGGGAGACCTAAAAACGCTGGGGGATGGTGGTAGCCTCCCCTGTCTACAACGTCACCGGGCCTCGTCCCGATCGGCCTGACGGAAAGTACGGCATCGCTCGTAACTCCCAAACGGTTGGTCGCAGAGCCACGTGCCTTATGTCATCGGAATCCTTGGCTCGAGCCGAACGAGACGCAGGTCTCAGATTGGCTCGTCGCTCTGACGAAATTTTCGGGTATTTTGGATTTTGTCGAAAACCTTCTTTTGCAACCTAGCGCCAGGTATTTGGCCCAGTCCCACCCAAATCAGCACAGAAAGCTTCTCTGGAGTCTGACTGTCAATAATCATCCAAAAAAAGAGGAAATTTCCATTCACCTTGGCGAGGGGACCTCAAAACGTGCTAAGGTGGCGTGTCCGAGGTGGCTCGAATGGCTATAACTCCGGGAAGGAGTGAGATCCCTTCACCCAAATCGGCACACCTGTGCAGGGGCTCAGTCCGAGGCCAGGTGAAAAAGGGCGCGGCGACAGGCCACTAGGTGGCGCTGTAAGCGACAACAAAATTAATACGAATCGAAAAAAAAGGACAAACAAACAACATGGAGACAGATACAGCTAGGCTGCAGTCAGTCCAATCTACTTTCAAAGTAAGGTCTGCGCTATGTTCGAACTAAACTACCCACCAGGGTCTGATTTTTCAAGAGCGTAAGTGACTTTGTTTCACAGGCGCACAACACGTATCTCGCATGTGACAGAACTCCCCATTCTGAAATGGAAATAAATAAAAAACTGTAAAAACCTCTTCTGCTTTGTTTCACCAACAATTTCAGGGGAGAGCGCGAACGCAGTCCCCCACTACCATAAATTATGCAGTCGAGATTCCCGCATTTGGGGAATTCGCAGGGGTCAGCATGGCCGGAGTGCAATGGACAAGCCTCGCCCTGGGTGAACCGCCTTCTTGATCATGGTGTCTCCCCTGCCAGGTAAGTATGAAGGCCCAGGCGGTCAGCCAGAGGTCTGATTTGCATCTCTACCATCCTCACCAACGGTTAGCCCTCCGCCCCCGCTCCAGGAAAGGAAGGACGGGTGCCTTCCGTTACTGGCCTGGAAACTGCCAAGCTCATGGGCCGGTGCTTCCCAACGCCAGTTTTAGATGACTCTCTTTAAACAAACACACCTGATTCGATGCACCACCTCGTCTGTGAAAGACTTCAAGACCTCAGGTGGGTGCATCGTTAGTGGAAGAGTCCAAGACCCCAGGAGGACACATCAGGAAAAAAGTTTGCAATAAACCACAGCATCTGCAATGGCAGCTCTCATTCCTTGTTCTGCTATTCGACACAATAAATGGCAATCCCCAAAAAGGGAAAGCACACCGTTCCTGGAGACACTGCAATACCAGGCCGATGCATGGAGTGGACGGAGCAAGCCCCGGCTCCAGCTCCGTGATCTAAAAATCCATTTAATATGTAGTCCCCGGATGGGGGCCGTATCAGATATTAAACTGATAAGAACAGATACTACACTTGATCTTAGCCAAAAGGCCGAGAAGCGATGCTGCTAAGACGCAGCAGGGAGGAAGCCGGACACGGCGATGCCCATCTCGGCTTTGGTAAGTTTTGGGAGACCTAAAAACGCTGGGGGATGGTGGTAGCCTCCCCTGTCTACAACGTCACCGGGCCTCGTCCCGATCGGCCTGACGGAAAGTACGGCATCGCTCGTAACTCCCAAACGGTTGGTCGCAGAGCCACGTGCCTTATGTCATCGGAATCCTTGGCTCGAGCCGAACGAGACGCAGGTCTCAGATTGGCTCGTCGCTCTGACGAAATTTTCGGGTATTTTGGATTTTGTCGAAAACCTTCTTTTGCAACCTAGCGCCAGGTATTTGGCCCAGTCCCACCCAAATCAGCACAGAAAGCTTCTCTGGAGTCTGACTGTCAATAATCATCCAAAAAAAGAGGAAATTTCCATTCACCTTGGCGAGGGGACCTCAAAACGTGCTAAGGTGGCGTGTCCGAGGTGGCTCGAATGGCTATAACTCCGGGAAGGAGTGAGATCCCTTCACCCAAATCGGCACACCTGTGCAGGGGCTCAGTCCGAGGCCAGGTGAAAAAGGGCGCGGCGACAGGCCACTAGGTGGCGCTGTAAGCGACAACAAAATTAATACGAATCGAAAAAAAGGACAAACAAACAACATGGAGACAGATACAGCTAGGCTGCAGTCAGTCCAATCTACTTTCAAAGTAAGGTCTGCGCTATGTTCGAACTAAACTACCCACCAGGGTCTGATTTTTCAAGAGCGTAAGTGACTTTGTTTCACAGGCGCACAACACGTATCTCGCATGTGACAGAACTCCCCATTCTGAAATGGAAATAAATAAAAAACTGTAAAAACCTCTTCTGCTTTGTTTCACCAACAATTTCAGGGGAGAGCGCGAACGCAGTCCCCCACTACCATAAATTATGCAGTCGAGATTCCCGCATTTGGGGAATTCGCAGGGGTCAGCATGGCCGGAGTGCAATGGACAAGCCTCGCCCTGGGTGAACCGCCTTCTTGATCATGGTGTCTCCCCTGCCAGGTAAGTATGAAGGCGCAGGCGGTCAGCCAGAGGTCTGATTTGCATCTCTACCATCCTCACCAACGGTTAGCCCTCCGCCCCCGCTCCAGGAAAGGAAGGACGGGTGCCTTCCGTTACTGGCCTGGAAACTGCCAAGCTCATGGGCCGGTGCTTCCCAACGCCAGTTTTAGATGACTCTCTTTAAACAAACACACCTGATTCGATGCACCACCTCGTCTAGATGCACCACCACTTCAAGACCTCAGGTGGGTGCATCGTTAGTGGAAGAGTCCAAGACCCCAGGAGGACACATCAGGAAAAAAGTTTGCAATAAACCACAGCATCTGCAATGGCAGCTCTCATTCCTTGTTCTGCTATTCGACACAATAAATGGCAATCCCCAAAAAGGGAAAGCACACCGTTCCTGGAGACACTGCAATACCAGGCCGATGCATGGAGTGGACGGAGCAAGCCCCGGCTCCAGCTCCGTGATCTAAAAATCCATTTAATATGTAGTCCCCGGATGGGGGCCGTATCAGATATTAAACTGATAAGAACAGATACTACACTTGATCTTAGCCAAAAGGCCGAGAAGCGATGCTGCTAAGACGCAGCAGGGAGGAAGCCGGACACGGCGATGCCCATCTCGGCTTTGGTAAGTTTTGGGAGACCTAAAAACGCTGGGGGATGGTGGTAGCCTCCCCTGTCTACAACGTCACCGGGCCTCGTCCCGATCGGCCTGACGGAAAGTACGGCATCGCTCGTAACTCCCAAACGGTTGGTCGCAGAGCCACGTGCCTTATGTCATCGGAATCCTTGGCTCGAGCCGAACGAGACGCAGGTCTCAGATTGGCTCGTCGCTCTGACGAAATTTTCGGGTATTTTGGATTTTGTCGAAAACCTTCTTTTGCAACCTAGCGCCAGGTATTTGGCCCAGTCCCACCCAAATCAGCACAGAAAGCTTCTCTGGAGTCTGACTGTCAATAATCATCCAAAAAAAGAGGAAATTTCCATTCACCTTGGCGAGGGGACCTCAAAACGTGCTAAGGTGGCGTGTCCGAGGTGGCTCGAATGGCTATAACTCCGGGAAGGAGTGAGATCCCTTCACCCAAATCGGCACACCTGTGCAGGGGCTCAGTCCGAGGCCAGGTGAAAAAGGGCGCGGCGACAGGCCACTAGGTGGCGCTGTAAGCGACAACAAAATTAATACGAATCGAAAAAAAGGACAAACAAACAACATGGAGACAGATACAGCTAGGCTGCAGTCAGTCCAATCTACTTTCAAAGTAAGGTCTGCGCTATGTTCGAACTAAACTACCCACCAGGGTCTGATTTTTCAAGAGCGTAAGTGACTTTGTTTCACAGGCGCACAACACGTATCTCGCATGTGACAGAACTCCCCATTCTGAAATGGAAATAAATAAAAAACTGTAAAAACCTCTTCTGCTTTGTTTCACCAACAATTTCAGGGGAGAGCGCGAACGCAGTCCCCCACTACCATAAATTATGCAGTCGAGATTCCCGCATTTGGGGAATTCGCAGGGGTCAGCATGGCCGGAGTGCAATGGACAAGCCTCGCCCTGGGTGAACCGCCTTCTTGATCATGGTGTCTCCCCTGCCAGGTAAGTATGAAGGCCCAGGCGGTCAGCCAGAGGTCTGATTTGCATCTCTACCATCCTCACCAACGGTTAGCCCTCCGCCCCCGCTCCAGGAAAGGAAGGACGGGTGCCTTCCGTTACTGGCCTGGAAACTGCCAAGCTCATGGGCCGGTGCTTCCCAACGCCAGTTTTAGATGACTCTCTTTAAACAAACACACCTGATTCGATGCACCACCTCGTCTGTGAAAGACTTCAAGACCTCAGGTGGGTGCATCGTTAGTGGAAGAGTCCAAGACCCCAGGAGGACACATCAGGAAAAAAGTTTGCAATAAACCACAGCATCTGCAATGGCAGCTCTCATTCCTTGTTCTGCTATTCGACACAATAAATGGCAATCCCCAAAAAGGGAAAGCACACCGTTCCTGGAGACACTGCAATACCAGGCCGATGCATGGAGTGGACGGAGCAAGCCCCGGCTCCAGCTCCGTGATCTAAAAATCCATTTAATATGTAGTCCCCGGATGGGGGACGTATCAGATATTAAACTGATAAGAACAGATACTACACTTGATCTTAGCCAAAAGGCCGAGAAGCGATGCTGCTAAGACGCAGCAGGGAGGAAGCCGGACACGGCGATGCCCATCTCGGCTTTGGTAAGTTTTGGGAGACCTAAAAACGCTGGGGGATGGTGGTAGCCTCCCCTGTCTACAACGTCACCGGGCCTCGTCCCGATCGGCCTGACGGAAAGTACGGCATCGCTCGTAACTCCCAAACGGTTGGTCGCAGAGCCACGTGCCTTATGTCATCGGAATCCTTGGCTCGAGCCGAACGAGACGCAGGTCTCAGATTGGCTCGTCGCTCTGACGAAATTTTCGGGTATTTTGGATTTTGTCGAAAACCTTCTTTTGCAACCTAGCGCCAGGTATATGGCCCAGTCCCACCCAAATCAGCACAGAAAGCTTCTCTGGAGTCTGACTGTCAATAATCATCCAAAAAAAGAGGAAATTTCCATTCACCTTGGCGAGGGGACCTCAAAACGTGCTAAGGTGGCGTGTCCGAGGTGGCTCGAATGGCTATAACTCCGGGAAGGAGTGAGATCCCTTCACCCAAATCGGCACACCTGTGCAGGGGCTCAGTCCGAGGCCAGGTGAAAAAGGGCGCGGCGACAGGCCACTAGGTGGCGCTGTAAGCGACAACAAAATTAATACGAATCGAAAAAAAAGGACAAACAAACAACATGGAGACAGATACAGCTAGGCTGCAGTCAGTCCAATCTACTTTCAAAGTAAGGTCTGCGCTATGTTCGAACTAAACTACCCACCAGGGTCTGATTTTTCAAGAGCGTAAGTGACTTTGTTTCACAGGCGCACAACACGTATCTCGCATGTGACAGAACTCCCCATTCTGAAATGGAAATAAATAAAAAACTGTAAAAACCTCTTCTGCTTTGTTTCACCAACAATTTCAGGGGAGAGCGCGAACGCAGTCCCCCACTACCATAAATTATGCAGTCGAGATTCCCGCATTTGGGGAATTCGCAGGGGTCAGCATGGCCGGAGTGCAATGGACAAGCCTCGCCCTGGGTGAACCGCCTTCTTGATCATGGTGTCTCCCCTGCCAGGTAAGTATGAAGGCCCAGGCGGTCAGCCAGAGGTCTGATTTGCATCTCTACCATCCTCACCAACGGTTAGCCCTCCGCCCCCGCTCCAGGAAAGGAAGGACGGGTGCCTTCCGTTACTGGCCTGGAAACTGCCAAGCTCATGGGCCGGTGCTTCCCAACGCCAGTTTTAGATGACTCTCTTTAAACAAACACACCTGATTCGATGCACCACCTCGTCTGTGAAAGACTTCAAGACCTCAGGTGGGTGCATCGTTAGTGGAAGAGTCCAAGACCCCAGGAGGACACATCAGGAAAAAAGTTTGCAATAAACCACAGCATCTGCAATGGCAGCTCTCATTCCTTGTTCTGCTATTCGACACAATAAATGGCAATCCCCAAAAAGGGAAAGCACACCGTTCCTGGAGACACTGCAATACCAGGCCGATGCATGGAGTGGACGGAGCAAGCCCCGGCTCCAGCTCCGTGATCTAAAAATCCATTTAATATGTAGTCCCCGGATGGGGGACGTATCAGATATTAAACTGATAAGAACAGATACTACACTTGATCTTAGCCAAAAGGCCGAGAAGCGATGCTGCTAAGACGCCCATCTCGGCTTTGGTAAGTTTTGGGAGACCTAAAAACGCTGGGGGATGGTGGTAGCCTCCCCTGTCTACAACGTCACCGGGCCTCGTCCCGATCGGCCTGACGGAAAGTACGGCATCGCTCGTAACTCCCAAACGGTTGGTCGCAGAGCCACGTGCCTTATGTCATCGGAATCCTTGGCTCGAGCCGAACGAGACGCAGGTCTCAGATTGGCTCGTCGCTCTGACGAAATTTTCGGGTATTTTGGATTTTGTCGAAAACCTTCTTTTGCAACCTAGCGCCAGGTATTTGGCCCAGTCCCACCCAAATCAGCACAGAAAGCTTCTCTGGAGTCTGACTGTCAATAATCATCCAAAAAAAGAGGAAATTTCCATTCACCTTGGCGAGGGGACCTCAAAACGTGCTAAGGTGGCGTGTCCGAGGTGGCTCGAATGGCTATAACTCCGGGAAGGAGTGAGATCCCTTCACCCAAATCGGCACACCTGTGCAGGGGCTCAGTCCGAGGCCAGGTGAAAAAGGGCGCGGCGACAGGCCACTAGGTGGCGCTGTAAGCGACAACAAAATTAATACGAATCGAAAAAAAAGGACAAACAAACAACATGGAGACAGATACAGCTAGGCTGCAGTCAGTCCAATCTACTTTCAAAGTAAGGTCTGCGCTATGTTCGAACTAAACTACCCACCAGGGTCTGATTTTTCAAGAGCGTAAGTGACTTTGTTTCACAGGCGCACAACACGTATCTCGCATGTGACAGAACTCCCCATTCTGAAATGGAAATAAATAAAAAACTGTAAAAACCTCTTCTGCTTTGTTTCACCAACAATTTCAGGGGAGAGCGCGAACGCAGTCCCCCACTACCATAAATTATGCAGTCGAGATTCCCGCATTTGGGGAATTCGCAGGGGTCAGCATGGCCGGAGTGCAATGGACAAGCCTCGCCCTGGGTGAACCGCCTTCTTGATCATGGTGTCTCCCCTGCCAGGTAAGTATGAAGGCCCAGGCGGTCAGCCAGAGGTCTGATTTGCATCTCTACCATCCTCACCAACGGTTAGCCCTCCGCCCCCGCTCCAGGAAAGGAAGGACGGGTGCCTTCCGTTACTGGCCTGGAAACTGCCAAGCTCATGGGCCGGTGCTTCCCAACGCCAGTTTTAGATGACTCTCTTTAAACAAACACACCTGATTCGATGCACCACCTCGTCTGTGAAAGACTTCAAGACCTCAGGTGGGTGCATCGTTAGTGGAAGAGTCCAAGACCCCAGGAGGACACATCAGGAAAAAAGTTTGCAATAAACCACAGCATCTGCAATGGCAGCTCTCATTCCTTGTTCTGCTATTCGACACAATAAATGGCAATCCCCAAAAAGGGAAAGCACACCGTTCCTGGAGACACTGCAATACCAGGCCGATGCATGGAGTGGACGGAGCAAGCCCCGGCTCCAGCTCCGTGATCTAAAAATCCATTTAATATGTAGTCCCCGGATGGGGGACGTATCAGATATTAAACTGATAAGAACAGATTTTTCTTTCGAAAAAGTTTTATTGTCACCATTTACATTTTTTCCATTTGCATTTTTTTTTTTTTCCCACAACATTTTCTTTTTAATCACACATTAAAACAAGCAATATAATGTATAATAAATACACATGGTAAAATGAAATAAACAATCATTTTTAAAAAGCATTTGATTAAAACCACAGTGTTTTGCTTGTTTTTAAAAGTCCATTATTGAGGTGTGTTTAAAAGGTGCGGTCAGTTCCAAAAGTAAAATACAAATTTTTAAAAAAAGCAAACAAGCCTCGTATATATATGTTAATAAAACCTCTTTCATAATAAAACAATAAAAAACACCAATTAAAAATCATCTATTGTGCAAGACCGGGGGTGAGTCCTTATCAAGTGGGTCATCACCCCACTCTCCAGAACAGGGACATGAGATGCTACTTTATGGACTCAGCGGAGATCCCCTCTCCTCCGGCCCGCTGGCCCGCTGTTCCCGTAGCCAGAGTGGTGAGGGTGCATCTACGGGCGGCCAGGGTCGGTGCCTGCCGGGACCCTCTCCGTGCGACCCCGGCCCCCCCGTCCGAATATCGTCGTCCGGTACCCCTGCAGCATTGATGTTACCTTTAGCTCGCATGCATGGAGGGTTACCGTAACGCGCTTCCCCACCAGCAGGTTTCTGGTGGCCCAGATGGCATCCTTGATGACGTTGAGGGTGAGCCAGAGCGAGGTAAATTTCTGTGCCGTCAAGTCCTTCAAGCCCCGGCCCACCCCAAGGATGGCGAGCTGGTACCCGAACTGGGCCCCACCCGCTGGTAGGCACGGGAAATACAGGGGGCCGGTCTTGGCCCACAGGTCCCGCGCAGTGCTGCACTCCCAGAGCAGGTGGTGGACGGTCTCTGGGGAATTGCAGCCGGACCGCGGGCAGATGGGGTTTTTGGCCATGCCTCTGGAGTGCATAACCGCCCTGACCGGGAGGATCTCATGAGCCACCATCCACGATAAGTCCTTGTGCCTGTTCTGGAGAGCGGGGTGAGCCGCGTTCCGCCAAACTTGTTTGGCCTCACTTGGTGTGAGGCCCGGAACTGGACTCACCGGTTCCCGGTCCTGCACAACAGAGATGAGAGACTTGTGTTGAGTTAAAATGGTGACATCTTCACTCTCTAAAAGGTATTTCTTTAAAAACTTTTTTATAAAACTGTACTCTTTGGGCAAGTTAAAAGACACTGGGGTTTTCAAGTCCACTGGTAAAATTTTCAGTGTTCGTAGGTAAGACCCCATCCAAAATCGCGCCATTGCAGCCGTCTTGTTTTCTTTGGATGGGGTCGTGGCATAACTAATGTGCAGGGCGGTGAAGCGGCTGCCTAAAAACAGGTGGGGGTCTGGGAGGCCTTTTCCACCGTTCTCCGGCCTTTTCTTGATGGTCTCCCTCTTCAGGCGCTCCCACTTGGACCCCCACAGGAAGTAAAACACCGCCCTCTCCAGTTTCCCCAGGAACCACCGAGGGGGGCTAAAAACAGAACAGACAAGTAAAATCAGAGGTAAAATCACAGATTTAAAAATTAAAACCTTGCCTTCCATCGTCATCTGTCTTAGTCCCCAAAACCCCAGTCTTTTCCTAACTTTCCCTAACAAGTCAGTCCAGTTTTCCCGTCCACCCCCGTCTTTATCAAATTTAACGCCTAAAATCTTAAAATCGTTGTCTTTAAAAACCAAATCAAGTCCTCCTGTGTCCACGTCTCCCCACGGCCCGAAGAGCTGGGCCTCGGACTTGTTTCTATTGAGTTTGGCGCCCGAGGCCCGACCGTACCAGTCAGTCAAGTCCAGTGCTCTTCGTATTGATAAAACGTCTGTGGCTAAAAGAGTTACGTCGTCCATATATAAAACACAGGTCGCCGTCAGTCCCCCCGTCCCAGGAACGTCCAGTCCTTTGATCCATTTGTCCCTTCTCAAGATCTGTGCCAGTGGCTCGATGCAAGCCACATACAGAAGAGGAGATAAAGGACATCCCTGACGGACACCACTGTGTATGTTCACAGCTTTGGAAAGATGCCCATTTATTAGAATTTTGCTGACTATTCCCTTGTACAGCAGTCCCACCCAGGCTATAAACCTCTTTGGAAACCCCATTTTCTCCAGAACCTGGAAGAGGTACTGCTGCGAGACTCGATCAAATGCTTTTTCAAAATCTAAATTTAGGACTACTAGCCGAATATTTCTGTCTCTCGCGTAACAGATGGTGTCTCTAATCAGCACTAGGTTGTCTGTTATCTTTCTTCCGGGCACAGAACAAGCTTGATCCGGGTGAATCACGTCCTCTAAAACAGTTGACATGCGTGTTGCTAAAACTTTGCTAAAAAGTTTATAATCGAAATTTAAAAGTGTTATGGGTCTCCAGTTTTTTAAGTCAGTCCGGTCACCTTTTTTGTGAAGTAAAGAAACTATCCCTATTCTAAAACTGTCTGGAAGTCTGTCGAGGGTCTCAAACTCTTTAAAAACTGTCAAAAGCTCTTGTCCTAAAATATCCCAAAATGTTAGATAAAACTCCAGGGGAAGTCCATCCACTCCTGGGGACTTCCCCCTTTTAAAACCTCCAAGAGCTTTTTGGGTTTCTAAAATGTTCAAATCTTGGGCTAAAATCTCATTTTGACAGTCAACCCTTTTCTCAACAAAATTTAAAACTTCTTTTACGGTGTCTGAGTGTACCTTTTTAAAACTATATAAAGCCCCATAAAATTTTTCCACATCCTCTAAAATCTCTTTTGTTGTGTTAACCTCCCTATCCCCTGTTTTAACCCTGGTTAACCCCCCACCCCTTGTTATTATTTTCTTAAAAAAATATCTGGTACACTTTTCCCCTTCTTCAATTTCTCTCTCTTTGCTTCTTAAAAGGACCCCTTTACTTTCTATATTGGCTAAAACTGACATTTCCTTTTTTACATCCTGGATTTCAGTGTTAAAATCAAAACCATTATTTAAAAGATTAAAATACCTTTGTAGTCTTTTTTGCAACCCCAACATGCATTTCTTTTCCCTACTCTTCTTTTCTTTCCCTATCTTTCTAAAAAACTGTCTCGTCCGGTCCTTTACCATCTCCCACCACTGTGCACGTGTATCATAAAAGTCTTGGAGGGTCTGCCATTGGCTGAACTGTTCCCTATATTCTAAAATTACATTCTTGTCTTCCAACAGGGAACAGTTCAGCTTCCACAGCCCTCCCCCTACCGTCATACCCATGGGCAGTGAAAGGGTGCAAGACAGCATCATGTGATCAGAGAAAAAAAGGGGGGTTAATGTAGCATCGGTTGGCGGGCAGTCCCTTGTAAACACGTAGTCGATTCGAGAGGCTTTGGTACCGTCACCACTGAACCAGGTGAAGCCCTCCTCTCTTTGATGCAAAATTTTAAAACAGTCGACTAAATTAAAATCTCTGACTAAACCCTGCAATAAAACCGACGTTTTGTCCACTCTGAAATCCTCCCCTACCCTTTTCCTGTCTGTTTTAGATAAAACACAATTAAAATCCCCTGCTACCATTAGGGGAGCCCTACCTAGCATGTGGGGTTGCAAGTCTTCTAAAAGCTCATATCTTTCGTTCTTTTCCGTAAAACCATATACATTAAGAACATTAAAATCCCTGTCTAAAAAGGTCAGATTTACTAAAAGTGCCCGGCCTTGCCTCACCACAGTGCTGCCCTTCACCAAGATGTTAGGATTATTAATTAAAACCGCAACTCCGTCGTTTTTGTTAAAATTTGATCCGCTCCATATGGAGGCTCCTGCGGACCATAGCTCTTCCATTTTTGTGTACCTAGTTAAAAAGGGCAGAGAACACTCTTGTAATAAAAACAAATCTGACTTAAAAGATTTTAAAAGGGACAAAATACTCTGTGCTCTAATGGTGGACCTCACACTTCTGACATTGATAGTAGAGATGGTGAGGGCCATGAGCAGTAGGGTAAAAAAGGTATGAGGCATTTAAAACAGAAGACAATAAAAAGACTACAAAAATATGATTAAAATCATGTTACATCTTGTAGCATTTGTCTTTCCTTTTCCCCAGATGAGCTGAGGTCAGGAGGGCAAATGCCTGTCGCTTCAGAGGCCACAGAGGGAACCTTTTGTGGCTCCTTTGGCGTTGATGCTGTTAGCTTAATGTGCAAAAAGGAAACCTCATTTGGGGACTCTAGGGGCCACATGCGCTCCAGATCTACCGAGTCGGAACTATCGAGCTTATATGCTGCCCTAGATTTTTTCTCCTCCGTTACAATCAGAGGAGACCCCGCAGGCCTTTTTTGCACCTGAGCATTAGGGAGTGAACACTGTGTCTCACTCCCGGTGGATTCTTCCACCCCATCCGAAACTGTTACCAGTGACTCTTCCTCACTTTCCTCTCCTTCCATTACCATTTCCTGTTCCGTTGCCTCCGCCCCTGTGGCCGCCCCACTTCCTCCTTCCTGCCCAATCCCTGAGGCCGGCTGGGAATTTGAAATTCCCGCCAAAACCTCAGGGACCGCCTCCTCTCTCCTTTGTTCCTTTGTTTGTTGCCCATGTGGGGCGGCCATTTTTAGCTTGTTGGCAAAACTTTTAGGGCAGTCTCTGTAGAGATGGTTTGTTTCTCCACAAAGATTGCACCGTCTGCCATTGGTACAGTCATCAAAACTGTGACCAATTTCTCTACACTTCCCACAGATTAACTCTTGGCATGCTTCAGCTAGATGACCAAACCTTGCACACTTTCTGCAGAGTTTGGGCATTCCTTGATAATGTATGTAGCCTCTGTTCTCTCCGAGCACAATCATGGAAGGCAGATGCTTCAGGCCCTGGTAGCCCCCAGCGTCTTCCCATTGTTTAATGGGAATTCGCCAGGAGCATGTCCAAATGCCATCTTCATCTAACACTTTGACAGGCTGGCCTCGAACAGTGCAAAATCTACCCAACCAAACACAAATATCATCTCCAGTCACGGTTTCATTGAACATCCTGACAATCACAGTTTTAAGTGTGTTATCAGAAAGTTTCTCAACAGTGAACATGGAGAACTGGGCTTTAACTGATTCAAACCTTTGCCAAAAGTCATTAAGTAGGGAAGCGGTTTTAAAACTAACATCAAATCCTTTGTTCAAGGGCAGAGTCATCAAACAATTCAGGTCGTCACATTTAAAAGCTAGGGTCTTTTGGATCAGCTTCCTGGAAAAGTCCATACGGGACATTCCCAGGAGCTTCCCCTCACCCTGCCTGAATAAAAAACGCACGCTGTGGTGCCTCCGCACGCCGGCACGGGCAGCCGACATGATGGAGGCACCAACAGCCTAAAAACTTAAAACAACAATAAATACAACAATAAATAACAAAATAAATAATTAAAAGACCTCACCTTAAAACTTGTTGGAGCCCGAAGCAGCAGAGTTCAATATACCTCTCAAAGTTGTGTGACTCAAGATATGAAACGATCTCGAGTCAGGAAACCTCCAAGAGGCGATCGCAGTCTCAACCGTCCGACAAGATACTTGATCTTAGCCAAAAGGCCGAGAAGCGATGCTGCTAAGACGCAGCAGGGAGGAAGCCGGACACGGCGATGCCCATCTCGGCTTTGGTAAGTTTTGGGAGACCTAAAAACGCTGGGGGATGGTGGTAGCCTCCCCTGTCTACAACGTCACCGGGCCTCGTCCCGATCGGCCTGACGGAAAGTACGGCATCGCTCGTAACTCCCAAACGGTTGGTCGCAGAGCCACGTGCCTTATGTCATCGGAATCCTTGGCTCGAGCCGAACGAGACGCAGGTCTCAGATTGGCTCGTCGCTCTGACGAAATTTTCGGGTATTTTGGATTTTGTTGAAAACCTTCTTTTGCAACCTAGCGCCAGGTATTTGGCCCAGTCCCACCCAAATCAGCACAGAAAGCTTCTCTGGAGTCTGACTGTCAATAATCATCCAAAAAAAGAGGAAATTTCCATTCACCTTGGCGAGGGGACCTCAAAACGTGCTAAGGTGGCGTGTCCGAGGTGGCTCGAATGGCTATAACTCCGGGAAGGAGTGAGATCCCTTCACCCAAATCGGCACACCTGTGCAGGGGCTCAGTCCGAGGCCAGGTGAAAAGGGGCGTGGCGACAGGCCAGTAGGTGGCGCCGTAAGCTGAAAAATAGGGAAAATGTAATGTAAAAAGACAATCAAACAAAGATGAAAACACCCGAAACACTGCGGGATCGTAGTACCCTCCCCTGTCTGCAACGTCACCGGGCCTTGTCCCGATCGGCCTGACGGTGGAACTGCAGCGACGGAAAGTACGGCATCGCTCGTAACTCCCAAACGGTTGGTCGCAGAGCCACGTGCCTTATGTCATCGGAATCCTTGGCTCGAGCCGAACGAGACGCAGGTCTCAGATTGGCTCGTCGCTCTGACGAAATTTTCGGGTATTTTGGATTTTGTCGAAAACCTTCTTTTGCAACCTAGCGCCAGGTATTTGGCCCAGTCCCACCCAAATCAGCACAGAAAGCTTCTCTGGAGTCTGACTGTCAATAATCATCCAAAAAAAGAGGAAATTTCCATTCACCTTGGCGAGGGGACCTCAAAACGTGCTAAGGTGGCGTGTCCGAGGTGGCTCGAATGGCTATAACTCCGGGAAGGAGTGAGATCCCTTCACCCAAATCGGCACACCTGTGCAGGGGCTCAGTCCGAGGCCAGGTGAAAAAGGGCGCGGCGACAGGCCACTAGGTGGCGCTGTAAGCGACAACAAAATTAATACGAATCGAAAAAAAGGACAAACAAACAACATGGAGACAGATACAGCTAGGCTGCAGTCAGTCCAATCTACTTTCAAAGTAAGGTCTGCGCTATGTTCGAACTAAACTACCCACCAGGGTCTGATTTTTCAAGAGCGTAAGTGACTTTGTTTCACAGGCGCACAACACGTATCTCGCATGTGACAGAACTCCCCATTCTGAAATGGAAATAAATAAAAAACTGTAAAAACCTCTTCTGCTTTGTTTCACCAACAATTTCAGGGGAGAGCGCGAACGCAGTCCCCCACTACCATAAATTATGCAGTCGAGATTCCCGCATTTGGGGAATTCGCAGGGGTCAGCATGGCCGGAGTGCAATGGACAAGCCTCGCCCTGGGTGAACCGCCTTCTTGATCATGGTGTCTCCCCTGCCAGGTAAGTATGAAGGCCCAGGCGGTCAGCCAGAGGTCTGATTTGCATCTCTACCATCCTCACCAACGGTTAGCCCTCCGCCCCCACTCCAGGAAAGGAAGGACGGGTGCCTTCCGTTACTGGCCTGGAAACTGCCAAGCTCATGGGCCGGTGCTTCCCAACGCCAGTTTTAGATGACTCTCTTTAAACAAACACACCTGATTCGATGCACCACCTCGTCTGTGAAAGACTTCAAGACCTCAGGTGGGTGCATCGTTAGTGGAAGAGTCCAAGACCCCAGGAGGACACATCAGGAAAAAAGTTTGCAATGAACCACAGCATCTGCAATGGCAGCTCTCATTCCTTGTTCTGCTATTCGACACAATAAATGGCAATCCCCAAAAAGGGAAAGCACACCGTTCCTGGAGACACTGCAATACCAGGCCGATGCATGGAGTGGACGGAGCAAGCCCCGGCTCCAGCTCCGTGATCTAAAAATCCATTTAATATGTAGTCCCCGGATGGGGGACGTATCAGATATTAAACTGATAAGAACAGATACTACACTTGATCTTAGCCAAAAGGCCGAGAAGCGATGCTGCTAAGACGCAGCAGGGAGGAAGCCGGACACGGCGATGCCCATCTCGGCTTTGGTAAGTTTTGGGAGACCTAAAAACGCTGGGGGATGGTGGTAGCCTCCCCTGTCTACAACGTCACCGGGCCTCGTCCCGATCGGCCTGACGGAAAGTACGGCATCGCTCGTAACTCCCAAACGGTTGGTCGCAGAGCCACGTGCCTTATGTCATCGGAATCCTTGGCTCGAGCCGAACGAGACGCAGGTCTCAGATTGGCTCGTCGCTCTGACGAAATTTTCGGGTATTTTGGATTTTGTCGAAAACCTTCTTTTGCAACCTAGCGCCAGGTATTTGGCCCAGTCCCACCCAAATCAGCACAGAAAGCTTCTCTGGAGTCTGACTGTCAATAATCATCCAAAAAAAGAGGAAATTTCCATTCACCTTGGCGAGGGGACCTCAAAACGTGCTAAGGTGGCGTGTCCGAGGTGGCTCGAATGGCTATAACTCCGGGAAGGAGTGAGATCCCTTCACCCAAATCGGCACACCTGTGCAGGGGCTCAGTCCGAGGCCAGGTGAAAAGGGGCGTGGCGACAGGCCAGTAGGTGGCGCCGTAAGCTGAAAAATAGGGAAAATGTAATGTAAAAAGACAATCAAACAAAGATGAAAACACCCGAAACACTGCGGGATCGTAGTACCCTCCCCTGTCTGCAACGTCACCGGGCCTTGTCCCGATCGGCCTGACGGTGGAACTGCAGCGACGGAAAGTACGGCATCGCTCGTAACTCCCAAACGGTTGGTCGCAGAGCCACGTGCCTTATGTCATCGGAATCCTTGGCTCGAGCCGAACGAGACGCAGGTCTCAGATTGGCTCGTCGCTCTGACGAAATTTTCGGGTATTTTGGATTTTGTCGAAAACCTTCTTTTGCAACCTAGCGCCAGGTATTTGGCCCAGTCCCACCCAAATCAGCACAGAAAGCTTCTCTGGAGTCTGACTGTCAATAATCATCCAAAAAAAGAGGAAATTTCCATTCACCTTGGCGAGGGGACCTCAAAACGTGCTAAGGTGGCGTGTCCGAGGTGGCTCGAAAAGGGGCGTGGCGACAGGCCAGTAGGTGGCGCCGTAAGCTGAAAAATAGGGAAAATGTAATGTAAAAAGACAATCAAACAAAGATGAAAACACCCGAAACACTGCGGGATCGTAGTACCCTCCCCTGTCTGCAACGTCACCGGGCCTTGTCCCGATCGGCCTGACGGTGGAACTGCAGCGACGGAAAGTACGGCATCGCTCGTAACTCCCAAACGGTTGGTCGCAGAGCCACGTGCCTTATGTCATCGGAATCCTTGGCTCGAGCCGAACGAGACGCAGGTCTCAGATTGGCTCGTCGCTCTGACGAAATTTTCGGGTATTTTGGATTTTGTCGAAAACCTTCTTTTGCAACCTAGCGCCAGGTATTTGGCCCAGTCCCACCCAAATCAGCACAGAAAGCTTCTCTGGAGTCTGACTGTCAATAATCATCCAAAAAAAGAGGAAATTTCCATTCACCTTGGCGAGGGGACCTCAAAACGTGCTAAGGTGGCGTGTCCGAGGTGGCTCGAATGGCTATAACTCCGGGAAGGAGTGAGATCCCTTCACCCAAATCGGCACACCTGTGCAGGGGCTCAGTCCGAGGCCAGGTGAAAAAGGGCGCGGCGACAGGCCACTAGGTGGCGCTGTAAGCGACAACAAAATTAATACGAATCGAAAAAAAAGGACAAACAAACAACATGGAGACAGATACAGCTAGGCTGCAGTCAGTCCAATCTACTTTCAAAGTAAGGTCTGCGCTATGTTCGAACTAAACTACCCACCAGGGTCTGATTTTTCAAGAGCGTAAGTGACTTTGTTTCACAGGCGCACAACACGTATCTCGCATGTGACAGAACTCCCCATTCTGAAATGGAAATAAATAAAAAACTGTAAAAACCTCTTCTGCTTTGTTTCACCAACAATTTCAGGGGAGAGCGCGAACGCAGTCCCCCACTACCATAAATTATGCAGTCGAGATTCCCGCATTTGGGGAATTCGCAGGGGTCAGCATGGCCGGAGTACAATGGACAAGCCTCGCCCTGGGTGAACCGCCTTCTTGATCATGGTGTCTCCCCTGCCAGGTAAGTATGAAGGCCCAGGCGGTCAGCCAGAGGTCTGATTTGCATCTCTACCATCCTCACCAACGGTTAGCCCTCCGCCCCCGCTCCAGGAAAGGAAGGACGGGTGCCTTCCGTTACTGGCCTGGAAACTGCCAAGCTCATGGGCCGGTGCTTCCCAACGCCAGTTTTAGATGACTCTCTTTAAACAAACACACCTGATTCGATGCACCACCTCGTCTGTGAAAGACTTCAAGACCTCAGGTGGGTGCATCGTTAGTGGAAGAGTCCAAGACCCCAGGAGGACACATCAGGAAAAAAGTTTGCAATAAACCACAGCATCTGCAATGGCAGCTCTCATTCCTTGTTCTGCTATTCGACACAATAAATGGCAATCCCCAAAAAGGGAAAGCACACCGTTCCTGGAGACACTGCAATACCAGGCCGATGCATGGAGTGGACGGAGCAAGCCCCGGCTCCAGCTCCGTGATCTAAAAATCCATTTAATATGTAGTCCCCGGATGGGGGACGTATCAGATATTAAACTGATAAGAACAGATACTACACTTGATCTTAGCCAAAAGGCCGAGAAGCGATGCTGCTAAGACGCAGCAGGGAGGAAGCCGGACACGGCGATGCCCATCTCGGCTTTGGTAAGTTTTGGGAGACCTAAAAACGCTGGGGGATGGTGGTAGCCTCCCCTGTCTACAACGTCACCGGGCCTCGTCCCGATCGGCCTGACGGAAAGTACGGCATCGCTCGTAACTCCCAAACGGTTGGTCGCAGAGCCACGTGCCTTATGTCATCGGAATCCTTGGCTCGAGCCGAACGAGACGCAGGTCTCAGATTGGCTCGTCGCTCTGACGAAATTTTCGGGTATTTTGGATTTTGTCGAAAACCTTCTTTTGCAACCTAGCGCCAGGTATTTGGCCCAGTCCCACCCAAATCAGCACAGAAAGCTTCTCTGGAGTCTGACTGTCAATAATCATCCAAAAAAAGAGGAAATTTCCATTCACCTTGGCGAGGGGACCTCAAAACGTGCTAAGGTGGCGTGTCCGAGGTGGCTCGAATGGCTATAACTCCGGGAAGGAGTGAGATCCCTTCACCCAAATCGGCACACCTGTGCAGGGGCTCAGTCCGAGGCCAGGTGAAAAGGGGCGTGGCGACAGGCCAGTAGGTGGCGCCGTAAGCTGAAAAATAGGGAAAATGTAATGTAAAAAGACAATCAAACAAAGATGAAAACACCCGAAACACTGCGGGATCGTAGTACCCTCCCCTGTCTGCAACGTCACCGGGCCTTGTCCCGATCGGCCTGACGGTGGAACTGCAGCGACGGAAAGTACGGCATCGCTCGTAACTCCCAAACGGTTGGTCGCAGAGCCACGTGCCTTATGTCATCGGAATCCTTGGCTCGAGCCGAACGAGACGCAGGTCTCAGATTGGCTCGTCGCTCTGACGAAATTTTCGGGTATTTTGGATTTTGTCGAAAACCTTCTTTTGCAACCTAGCGCCAGGTATTTGGCCCAGTCCCACCCAAATCAGCACAGAAAGCTTCTCTGGAGTCTGACTGTCAATAATCATCCAAAAAAAGAGGAAATTTCCATTCACCTTGGCGAGGGGACCTCAAAACGTGCTAAGGTGGCGTGTCCGAGGTGGCTCGAAAAGGGGCGTGGCGACAGGCCAGTAGGTGGCGCCGTAAGCTGAAAAATAGGGAAAATGTAATGTAAAAAGACAATCAAACAAAGATGAAAACACCCGAAACACTGCGGGATCGTAGTACCCTCCCCTGTCTGCAACGTCACCGGGCCTTGTCCCGATCGGCCTGACGGTGGAACTGCAGCGACGGAAAGTACGGCATCGCTCGTAACTCCCAAACGGTTGGTCGCAGAGCCACGTGCCTTATGTCATCGGAATCCTTGGCTCGAGCCGAACGAGACGCAGGTCTCAGATTGGCTCGTCGCTCTGACGAAATTTTCGGGTATTTTGGATTTTGTCGAAAACCTTCTTTTGCAACCTAGCGCCAGGTATTTGGCCCAGTCCCACCCAAATCAGCACAGAAAGCTTCTCTGGAGTCTGACTGTCAATAATCATCCAAAAAAAGAGGAAATTTCCATTCACCTTGGCGAGGGGACCTCAAAACGTGCTAAGGTGGCGTGTCCGAGGTGGCTCGAATGGCTATAACTCCGGGAAGGAGTGAGATCCCTTCACCCAAATCGGCACACCTGTGCAGGGGCTCAGTCCGAGGCCAGGTGAAAAAGGGCGCGGCGACAGGCCACTAGGTGGCGCTGTAAGCGACAACAAAATTAATACGAATCGAAAAAAAAGGACAAACAAACAACATGGAGACAGATACAGCTAGGCTGCAGTCAGTCCAATCTACTTTCAAAGTAAGGTCTGCGCTATGTTCGAACTAAACTACCCACCAGGGTCTGATTTTTCAAGAGCGTAAGTGACTTTGTTTCACAGGCGCACAACACGTATCTCGCATGTGACAGAACCCCCCATTCTGAAATGGAAATAAATAAAAAACTGTAAAAACCTCTTCTGCTTTGTTTCACCAACAATTTCAGGGGAGAGCGCGAACGCAGTCCCCCACTACCATAAATTATGCAGTCGAGATTCCCGCATTTGGGGAATTCGCAGGGGTCAGCATGGCCGGAGTACAATGGACAAGCCTCGCCCTGGGTGAACCGCCTTCTTGATCATGGTGTCTCCCCTGCCAGGTAAGTATGAAGGCCCAGGCGGTCAGCCAGAGGTCTGATTTGCATCTCTACCATCCTCACCAACGGTTAGCCCTCCGCCCCCGCTCCAGGAAAGGAAGGACGGGTGCCTTCCGTTACTGGCCTGGAAACTGCCAAGCTCATGGGCCGGTGCTTCCCAACGCCAGTTTTAGATGACTCTCTTTAAACAAACACACCTGATTCGATGCACCACCTCGTCTGTGAAAGACTTCAAGACCTCAGGTGGGTGCATCGTTAGTGGAAGAGTCCAAGACCCCAGGAGGACACATCAGGAAAAAAGTTTGCAATAAACCACAGCATCTGCAATGGCAGCTCTCATTCCTTGTTCTGCTATTCGACACAATAAATGGCAATCCCCAAAAAGGGAAAGCACACCGTTCCTGGAGACACTGCAATACCAGGCCGATGCATGGAGTGGACGGAGCAAGCCCCGGCTCCAGCTCCGTGATCTAAAAATCCATTTAATATGTAGTCCCCGGATGGGGGACGTATCAGATATTAAACTGATAAGAACAGATACTACACTTGATCTTAGCCAAAAGGCCGAGAAGCGATGCTGCTAAGACGCAGCAGGGAGGAAGCCGGACACGGCGATGCCCATCTCGGCTTTGGTAAGTTTTGGGAGACCTAAAAACGCTGGGGGATGGTGGTAGCCTCCCCTGTCTACAACGTCACCGGGCCTCGTCCCGATCGGCCTGACGGAAAGTACGGCATCGCTCGTAACTCCCAAACGGTTGGTCGCAGAGCCACGTGCCTTATGTCATCGGAATCCTTGGCTCGAGCCGAACGAGACGCAGGTCTCAGATTGGCTCGTCGCTCTGACGAAATTTTCGGGTATTTTGGATTTTGTTGAAAACCTTCTTTTGCAACCTAGCGCCAGGTATTTGGCCCAGTCCCACCCAAATCAGCACAGAAAGCTTCTCTGGAGTCTGACTGTCAATAATCATCCAAAAAAAGAGGAAATTTCCATTCACCTTGGCGAGGGGACCTCAAAACGTGCTAAGGTGGCGTGTCCGAGGTGGCTCGAATGGCTATAACTCCGGGAAGGAGTGAGATCCCTTCACCCAAATCGGCACACCTGTGCAGGGGCTCAGTCCGAGGCCAGGTGAAAAGGGGCGTGGCGACAGGCCAGTAGGTGGCGCCGTAAGCTGAAAAATAGGGAAAATGTAATGTAAAAAGACAATCAAACAAAGATGAAAACACCCGAAACACTGCGGGATCGTAGTACCCTCCCCTGTCTGCAACGTCACCGGGCCTTGTCCCGATCGGCCTGACGGTGGAACTGCAGCGACGGAAAGTACGGCATCGCTCGTAACTCCCAAACGGTTGGTCGCAGAGCCACGTGCCTTATGTCATCGGAATCCTTGGCTCGAGCCGAACGAGACGCAGGTCTCAGATTGGCTCGTCGCTCTGACGAAATTTTCGGGTATTTTGGATTTTGTCGAAAACCTTCTTTTGCAACCTAGCGCCAGGTATTTGGCCCAGTCCCACCCAAATCAGCACAGAAAGCTTCTCTGGAGTCTGACTGTCAATAATCATCCAAAAAAAGAGGAAATTTCCATTCACCTTGGCGAGGGGACCTCAAAACGTGCTAAGGTGGCGTGTCCGAGGTGGCTCGAAAAGGGGCGTGGCGACAGGCCAGTAGGTGGCGCCGTAAGCTGAAAAATAGGGAAAATGTAATGTAAAAAGACAATCAAACAAAGATGAAAACACCCGAAACACTGCGGGATCGTAGTACCCTCCCCTGTCTGCAACGTCACCGGGCCTTGTCCCGATCGGCCTGACGGTGGAACTGCAGCGACGGAAAGTACGGCATCGCTCGTAACTCCCAAACGGTTGGTCGCAGAGCCACGTGCCTTATGTCATCGGAATCCTTGGCTCGAGCCGAACGAGACGCAGGTCTCAGATTGGCTCGTCGCTCTGACGAAATTTTCGGGTATTTTGGATTTTGTCGAAAACCTTCTTTTGCAACCTAGCGCCAGGTATTTGGCCCAGTCCCACCCAAATCAGCACAGAAAGCTTCTCTGGAGTCTGACTGTCAATAATCATCCAAAAAAAGAGGAAATTTCCATTCACCTTGGCGAGGGGACCTCAAAACGTGCTAAGGTGGCGTGTCCGAGGTGGCTCGAATGGCTATAACTCCGGGAAGGAGTGAGATCCCTTCACCCAAATCGGCACACCTGTGCAGGGGCTCAGTCCGAGGCCAGGTGAAAAAGGGCGCGGCGACAGGCCACTAGGTGGCGCTGTAAGCGACAACAAAATTAATACGAATCGAAAAAAAAGGACAAACAAACAACATGGAGACAGATACAGCTAGGCTGCAGTCAGTCCAATCTACTTTCAAAGTAAGGTCTGCGCTATGTTCGAACTAAACTACCCACCAGGGTCTGATTTTTCAAGAGCGTAAGTGACTTTGTTTCACAGGCGCACAACACGTATCTCGCATGTGACAGAACCCCCCATTCTGAAATGGAAATAAATAAAAAACTGTAAAAACCTCTTCTGCTTTGTTTCACCAACAATTTCAGGGGAGAGCGCGAACGCAGTCCCCCACTACCATAAATTATGCAGTCGAGATTCCCGCATTTGGGGAATTCGCAGGGGTCAGCATGGCCGGAGTACAATGGACAAGCCTCGCCCTGGGTGAACCGCCTTCTTGATCATGGTGTCTCCCCTGCCAGGTAAGTATGAAGGCCCAGGCGGTCAGCCAGAGGTCTGATTTGCATCTCTACCATCCTCACCAACGGTTAGCCCTCCGCCCCCGCTCCAGGAAAGGAAGGACGGGTGCCTTCCGTTACTGGCCTGGAAACTGCCAAGCTCATGGGCCGGTGCTTCCCAACGCCAGTTTTAGATGACTCTCTTTAAACAAACACACCTGATTCGATGCACCACCTCGTCTGTGAAAGACTTCAAGACCTCAGGTGGGTGCATCGTTAGTGGAAGAGTCCAAGACCCCAGGAGGACACATCAGGAAAAAAGTTTGCAATAAACCACAGCATCTGCAATGGCAGCTCTCATTCCTTGTTCTGCTATTCGACACAATAAATGGCAATCCCCAAAAAGGGAAAGCACACCGTTCCTGGAGACACTGCAATACCAGGCCGATGCATGGAGTGGACGGAGCAAGCCCCGGCTCCAGCTCCGTGATCTAAAAATCCATTTAATATGTAGTCCCCGGATGGGGGACGTATCAGATATTAAACTGATAAGAACAGATACTACACTTGATCTTAGCCAAAAGGCCGAGAAGCGATGCTGCTAAGACGCAGCAGGGAGGAAGCCGGACACGGCGATGCCCATCTCGGCTTTGGTAAGTTTTGGGAGACCTAAAAACGCTGGGGGATGGTGGTAGCCTCCCCTGTCTACAACGTCACCGGGCCTCGTCCCGATCGGCCTGACGGAAAGTACGGCATCGCTCGTAACTCCCAAACGGTTGGTCGCAGAGCCACGTGCCTTATGTCATCGGAATCCTTGGCTCGAGCCGAACGAGACGCAGGTCTCAGATTGGCTCGTCGCTCTGACGAAATTTTCGGGTATTTTGGATTTTGTTGAAAACCTTCTTTTGCAACCTAGCGCCAGGTATTTGGCCCAGTCCCACCCAAATCAGCACAGAAAGCTTCTCTGGAGTCTGACTGTCAATAATCATCCAAAAAAAGAGGAAATTTCCATTCACCTTGGCGAGGGGACCTCAAAACGTGCTAAGGTGGCGTGTCCGAGGTGGCTCGAATGGCTATAACTCCGGGAAGGAGTGAGATCCCTTCACCCAAATCGGCACACCTGTGCAGGGGCTCAGTCCGAGGCCAGGTGAAAAGGGGCGTGGCGACAGGCCAGTAGGTGGCGCCGTAAGCTGAAAAATAGGGAAAATGTAATGTAAAAAGACAATCAAACAAAGATGAAAACACCCGAAACACTGCGGGATCGTAGTACCCTCCCCTGTCTGCAACGTCACCGGGCCTTGTCCCGATCGGCCTGACGGTGGAACTGCAGCGACGGAAAGTACGGCATCGCTCGTAACTCCCAAACGGTTGGTCGCAGAGCCACGTGCCTTATGTCATCGGAATCCTTGGCTCGAGCCGAACGAGACGCAGGTCTCAGATTGGCTCGTCGCTCTGACGAAATTTTCGGGTATTTTGGATTTTGTCGAAAACCTTCTTTTGCAACCTAGCGCCAGGTATTTGGCCCAGTCCCACCCAAATCAGCACAGAAAGCTTCTCTGGAGTCTGACTGTCAATAATCATCCAAAAAAAGAGGAAATTTCCATTCACCTTGGCGAGGGGACCTCAAAACGTGCTAAGGTGGCGTGTCCGAGGTGGCTCGAATGGCTATAACTCCGGGAAGGAGTGAGATCCCTTCACCCAAATCGGCACACCTGTGCAGGGGCTCAGTCCGAGGCCAGGTGAAAAAGGGCGCGGCGACAGGCCACTAGGTGGCGCTGTAAGCGACAACAAAATTAATACGAATCGAAAAAAAGGACAAACAAACAACATGGAGACAGATACAGCTAGGCTGCAGTCAGTCCAATCTACTTTCAAAGTAAGGTCTGCGCTATGTTCGAACTAAACTACCCACCAGGGTCTGATTTTTCAAGAGCGTAAGTGACTTTGTTTCACAGGCGCACAACACGTATCTCGCATGTGACAGAACTCCCCATTCTGAAATGGAAATAAATAAAAAACTGTAAAAACCTCTTCTGCTTTGTTTCACCAACAATTTCAGGGGAGAGCGCGAACGCAGTCCCCCACTACCATAAATTATGCAGTCGAGATTCCCGCATTTGGGGAATTCGCAGGGGTCAGCATGGCCGGAGTGCAATGGACAAGCCTCGCCCTGGGTGAACCGCCTTCTTGATCATGGTGTCTCCCCTGCCAGGTAAGTATGAAGGCCCAGGCGGTCAGCCAGAGGTCTGATTTGCATCTCTACCATCCTCACCAACGGTTAGCCCTCCGCCCCCGCTCCAGGAAAGGAAGGACGGGTGCCTTCCGTTACTGGCCTGGAAACTGCCAAGCTCATGGGCCGGTGCTTCCCAACGCCAGTTTTAGATGACTCTCTTTAAACAAACACACCTGATTCGATGCACCACCTCGTCTGTGAAAGACTTCAAGACCTCAGGTGGGTGCATCGTTAGTGGAAGAGTCCAAGACCCCAGGAGGACACATCAGGAAAAAAGTTTGCAATAAACCACAGCATCTGCAATGGCAGCTCTCATTCCTTGTTCTGCTATTCGACACAATAAATGGCAATCCCCAAAAAGGGAAAGCACACCGTTCCTGGAGACACTGCAATACCAGGCCGATGCATGGAGTGGACGGAGCAAGCCCCGGCTCCAGCTCCGTGATCTAAAAATCCATTTAATATGTAGTCCCCGGATGGGGGACGTATCAGATATTAAACTGATAAGAACAGATACTACACTTGATCTTAGCCAAAAGGCCGAGAAGCGATGCTGCTAAGACGCAGCAGGGAGGAAGCCGGACACGGCGATGCCCATCTCGGCTTTGGTAAGTTTTGGGAGACCTAAAAACGCTGGGGGATGGTGGTAGCCTCCCCTGTCTACAACGTCACCGGGCCTCGTCCCGATCGGCCTGACGGAAAGTACGGCATCGCTCGTAACTCCCAAACGGTTGGTCGCAGAGCCACGTGCCTTATGTCATCGGAATCCTTGGCTCGAGCCGAACGAGACGCAGGTCTCAGATTGGCTCGTCGCTCTGACGAAATTTTCGGGTATTTTGGATTTTGTCGAAAACCTTCTTTTGCAACCTAGCGCCAGGTATTTGGCCCAGTCCCACCCAAATCAGCACAGAAAGCTTCTCTGGAGTCTGACTGTCAATAATCATCCAAAAAAAGAGGAAATTTCCATTCACCTTGGCGAGGGGACCTCAAAACGTGCTAAGGTGGCGTGTCCGAGGTGGCTCGAATGGCTATAACTCCGGGAAGGAGTGAGATCCCTTCACCCAAATCGGCACACCTGTGCAGGGGCTCAGTCCGAGGCCAGGTGAAAAGGGGCGTGGCGACAGGCCAGTAGGTGGCGCCGTAAGCTGAAAAATAGGGAAAATGTAATGTAAAAAGACAATCAAACAAAGATGAAAACACCCGAAACACTGCGGGATCGTAGTACCCTCCCCTGTCTGCAACGTCACCGGGCCTTGTCCCGATCGGCCTGACGGTGGAACTGCAGCGACGGAAAGTACGGCATCGCTCGTAACTCCCAAACGGTTGGTCGCAGAGCCACGTGCCTTATGTCATCGGAATCCTTGGCTCGAGCCGAACGAGACGCAGGTCTCAGATTGGCTCGTCGCTCTGACGAAATTTTCGGGTATTTTGGATTTTGTCGAAAACCTTCTTTTGCAACCTAGCGCCAGGTATTTGGCCCAGTCCCACCCAAATCAGCACAGAAAGCTTCTCTGGAGTCTGACTGTCAATAATCATCCAAAAAAAGAGGAAATTTCCATTCACCTTGGCGAGGGGACCTCAAAACGTGCTAAGGTGGCGTGTCCGAGGTGGCTCGAAAAGGGGCGTGGCGACAGGCCAGTAGGTGGCGCCGTAAGCTGAAAAATAGGGAAAATGTAATGTAAAAAGACAATCAAACAAAGATGAAAACACCCGAAACACTGCGGGATCGTAGTACCCTCCCCTGTCTGCAACGTCACCGGGCCTTGTCCCGATCGGCCTGACGGTGGAACTGCAGCGACGGAAAGTACGGCATCGCTCGTAACTCCCAAACGGTTGGTCGCAGAGCCACGTGCCTTATGTCATCGGAATCCTTGGCTCGAGCCGAACGAGACGCAGGTCTCAGATTGGCTCGTCGCTCTGACGAAATTTTCGGGTATTTTGGATTTTGTCGAAAACCTTCTTTTGCAACCTAGCGCCAGGTATTTGGCCCAGTCCCACCCAAATCAGCACAGAAAGCTTCTCTGGAGTCTGACTGTCAATAATCATCCAAAAAAAGAGGAAATTTCCATTCACCTTGGCGAGGGGACCTCAAAACGTGCTAAGGTGGCGTGTCCGAGGTGGCTCGAATGGCTATAACTCCGGGAAGGAGTGAGATCCCTTCACCCAAATCGGCACACCTGTGCAGGGGCTCAGTCCGAGGCCAGGTGAAAAAGGGCGCGGCGACAGGCCACTAGGTGGCGCTGTAAGCGACAACAAAATTAATACGAATCGAAAAAAAGGACAAACAAACAACATGGAGACAGATACAGCTAGGCTGCAGTCAGTCCAATCTACTTTCAAAGTAAGGTCTGCGCTATGTTCGAACTAAACTACCCACCAGGGTCTGATTTTTCAAGAGCGTAAGTGACTTTGTTTCACAGGCGCACAACACGTATCTCGCATGTGACAGAACTCCCCATTCTGAAATGGAAATAAATAAAAAACTGTAAAAACCTCTTCTGCTTTGTTTCACCAACAATTTCAGGGGAGAGCGCGAACGCAGTCCCCCACTACCATAAATTATGCAGTCGAGATTCCCGCATTTGGGGAATTCGCAGGGGTCAGCATGGCCGGAGTGCAATGGACAAGCCTCGCCCTGGGTGAACCGCCTTCTTGATCATGGTGTCTCCCCTGCCAGGTAAGTATGAAGGCCCAGGCGGTCAGCCAGAGGTCTGATTTGCATCTCTACCATCCTCACCAACGGTTAGCCCTCCGCCCCCACTCCAGGAAAGGAAGGACGGGTGCCTTCCGTTACTGGCCTGGAAACTGCCAAGCTCATGGGCCGGTGCTTCCCAACGCCAGTTTTAGATGACTCTCTTTAAACAAACACACCTGATTCGATGCACCACCTCGTCTGTGAAAGACTTCAAGACCTCAGGTGGGTGCATCGTTAGTGGAAGAGTCCAAGACCCCAGGAGGACACATCAGGAAAAAAGTTTGCAATAAACCACAGCATCTGCAATGGCAGCTCTCATTCCTTGTTCTGCTATTCGACACAATAAATGGCAATCCCCAAAAAGGGAAAGCACACCGTTCCTGGAGACACTGCAATACCAGGCCGATGCATGGAGTGGACGGAGCAAGCCCCGGCTCCAGCTCCGTGATCTAAAAATCCATTTAATATGTAGTCCCCGGATGGGGGACGTATCAGATATTAAACTGATAAGAACAGATACTACACTTGATCTTAGCCAAAAGGCCGAGAAGCGATGCTGCTAAGACGCAGCAGGGAGGAAGCCGGACACGGCGATGCCCATCTCGGCTTTGGTAAGTTTTGGGAGACCTAAAAACGCTGGGGGATGGTGGTAGCCTCCCCTGTCTACAACGTCACCGGGCCTCGTCCCGATCGGCCTGACGGAAAGTACGGCATCGCTCGTAACTCCCAAACGGTTGGTCGCAGAGCCACGTGCCTTATGTCATCGGAATCCTTGGCTCGAGCCGAACGAGACGCAGGTCTCAGATTGGCTCGTCGCTCTGACGAAATTTTCGGGTATTTTGGATTTTGTCGAAAACCTTCTTTTGCAACCTAGCGCCAGGTATTTGGCCCAGTCCCACCCAAATCAGCACAGAAAGCTTCTCTGGAGTCTGACTGTCAATAATCATCCAAAAAAAGAGGAAATTTCCATTCACCTTGGCGAGGGGACCTCAAAACGTGCTAAGGTGGCGTGTCCGAGGTGGCTCGAATGGCTATAACTCCGGGAAGGAGTGAGATCCCTTCACCCAAATCGGCACACCTGTGCAGGGGCTCAGTCCGAGGCCAGGTGAAAAGGGGCGTGGCGACAGGCCAGTAGGTGGCGCCGTAAGCTGAAAAATAGGGAAAATGTAATGTAAAAAGACAATCAAACAAAGATGAAAACACCCGAAACACTGCGGGATCGTAGTACCCTCCCCTGTCTGCAACGTCACCGGGCCTTGTCCCGATCGGCCTGACGGTGGAACTGCAGCGACGGAAAGTACGGCATCGCTCGTAACTCCCAAACGGTTGGTCGCAGAGCCACGTGCCTTATGTCATCGGAATCCTTGGCTCGAGCCGAACGAGACGCAGGTCTCAGATTGGCTCGTCGCTCTGACGAAATTTTCGGGTATTTTGGATTTTGTCGAAAACCTTCTTTTGCAACCTAGCGCCAGGTATTTGGCCCAGTCCCACCCAAATCAGCACAGAAAGCTTCTCTGGAGTCTGACTGTCAATAATCATCCAAAAAAAGAGGAAATTTCCATTCACCTTGGCGAGGGGACCTCAAAACGTGCTAAGGTGGCGTGTCCGAGGTGGCTCGAAAAGGGGCGTGGCGACAGGCCAGTAGGTGGCGCCGTAAGCTGAAAAATAGGGAAAATGTAATGTAAAAAGACAATCAAACAAAGATGAAAACACCCGAAACACTGCGGGATCGTAGTACCCTCCCCTGTCTGCAACGTCACCGGGCCTTGTCCCGATCGGCCTGACGGTGGAACTGCAGCGACGGAAAGTACGGCATCGCTCGTAACTCCCAAACGGTTGGTCGCAGAGCCACGTGCCTTATGTCATCGGAATCCTTGGCTCGAGCCGAACGAGACGCAGGTCTCAGATTGGCTCGTCGCTCTGACGAAATTTTCGGGTATTTTGGATTTTGTCGAAAACCTTCTTTTGCAACCTAGCGCCAGGTATTTGGCCCAGTCCCACCCAAATCAGCACAGAAAGCTTCTCTGGAGTCTGACTGTCAATAATCATCCAAAAAAAGAGGAAATTTCCATTCACCTTGGCGAGGGGACCTCAAAACGTGCTAAGGTGGCGTGTCCGAGGTGGCTCGAATGGCTATAACTCCGGGAAGGAGTGAGATCCCTTCACCCAAATCGGCACACCTGTGCAGGGGCTCAGTCCGAGGCCAGGTGAAAAAGGGCGCGGCGACAGGCCACTAGGTGGCGCTGTAAGCGACAACAAAATTAATACGAATCGAAAAAAAGGACAAACAAACAACATGGAGACAGATACAGCTAGGCTGCAGTCAGTCCAATCTACTTTCAAAGTAAGGTCTGCGCTATGTTCGAACTAAACTACCCACCAGGGTCTGATTTTTCAAGAGCGTAAGTGACTTTGTTTCACAGGCGCACAACACGTATCTCGCATGTGACAGAACTCCCCATTCTGAAATGGAAATAAATAAAAAACTGTAAAAACCTCTTCTGCTTTGTTTCACCAACAATTTCAGGGGAGAGCGCGAACGCAGTCCCCCACTACCATAAATTATGCAGTCGAGATTCCCGCATTTGGGGAATTCGCAGGGGTCAGCATGGCCGGAGTGCAATGGACAAGCCTCGCCCTGGGTGAACCGCCTTCTTGATCATGGTGTCTCCCCTGCCAGGTAAGTATGAAGGCCCAGGCGGTCAGCCAGAGGTCTGATTTGCATCTCTACCATCCTCACCAACGGTTAGCCCTCCGCCCCCACTCCAGGAAAGGAAGGACGGGTGCCTTCCGTTACTGGCCTGGAAACTGCCAAGCTCATGGGCCGGTGCTTCCCAACGCCAGTTTTAGATGACTCTCTTTAAACAAACACACCTGATTCGATGCACCACCTCGTCTGTGAAAGACTTCAAGACCTCAGGTGGGTGCATCGTTAGTGGAAGAGTCCAAGACCCCAGGAGGACACATCAGGAAAAAAGTTTGCAATAAACCACAGCATCTGCAATGGCAGCTCTCATTCCTTGTTCTGCTATTCGACACAATAAATGGCAATCCCCAAAAAGGGAAAGCACACCGTTCCTGGAGACACTGCAATACCAGGCCGATGCATGGAGTGGACGGAGCAAGCCCCGGCTCCAGCTCCGTGATCTAAAAATCCATTTAATATGTAGTCCCCGGATGGGGGACGTATCAGATATTAAACTGATAAGAACAGATTTTTCTTTCGAAAAAGTTTTATTGTCACCATTTACATTTTTTTCATTTGCATTTTTTTCGTTTTCACACACCATTTTCTTTTTAATCACACATTAAAACAAGCAATATAATATATAATAAATACACATGGTAAAATGAAAGAAACAATCATTATTAAAAAGCATTGATTAAAACCACAGTGTTTTGCTTGTTTTTAAAAGTCCATTATTGAGGTGTGTTTAAAAGGTACGGTCAGTTCCAAAAGTAAAATACAAATTTTAAAAAAAGCAAACAAGCCTCGTATATATATATATATATGTATGTTAATAAAACCTATTTCATGATAAAACAATAAAAAACACCAATTAAAAATCATCTGTTGTGCAAGACCGGGGGTGAGTCCTTATCAAGTGGGTCATCACCCCACTCTCCAGAACAGGGACATGAGATGCTACTTTATGGACTCAGCGGAGATCCCCTCTCCTCCGGCCCGCTGGCCCGCTGTTCCCGTAGCCAGAGTGGTGAGGGTGCATCTACGGGCGGCCAGGGTCGGTGCCTGCCGGGACCCTCTCCGTGCGACCCCGGCCCCCCCGTCCGAATATCGTCGTCCGGTACCCCTGCAGCATTGATGTTACCTTTAGCTCGCATGCATGGAGGGTTACCGTAACGCGCTTCCCCACCAGCAGGTTTCTGGTGGCCCAGATGGCATCCTTGATGACGTTGAGGGTGAGCCAGAGCGAGGTAAATTTCTGTGCCGTCAAGTCCTTCAAGCCCCGGCCCACCCCAAGGATGGCGAGCTGGTACCCGAACTGGGCCCCACCCGCTGGTAGGCACGGGAAATACAGGGGGCCGGTCTTGGCCCACAGGTCCCGCGCAGTGCTGCACTCCCAGAGCAGGTGGTGGACGGTCTCCGGGGAATTGCAGCCGGACCGCGGGCAGATGGGGTTTTTGGCCATGCCTCTGGAGTGCATAACCGCCCTGACCGGGAGGATCTCATGAGCCACCATCCACGATAAGTCCTTGTGCCTGTTCTGGAGAGCGGGGTGAGCCGCGTTCCGCCAAACCTGTTTGGCCTCACTTGGTGTGAGGCCCGGAACTGGACTCACCGGTTCCCGGTCCTGCACAACAGAGATGAGAGACTTGTGTTGAGTTAAAATGGTGACATCTTCACTCTCTAAAAGGTATTTCTTTAAAAACTTTTTTATAAAACTGTACTCTTTGGGCAAGTTAAAAGACACTGGGGTTTTCAAGTCCACTGGTAAAATTTTCAGTGTTCGTAGGTAAGACCCCATCCAAAATCGCGCCATTGCAGCCGTCTTGTTTTCTTTGGATGGGGTCGTGGCATAACTAATGTGCAGGGCGGTGAAGCGGCTGCCTAAAAACAGGTGGGGGTCTGGGAGGCCTTTTCCACCGTTCTCCGGCCTTTTCTTGATGGTCTCCCTCTTCAGGCGCTCCCACTTGGACCCCCACAGGAAGTAAAACACCGCCCTCTCCAGTTTCCCCAGGAACCACCGAGGGGGGCTAAAAACAGAACAGACAAGTAAAATCAGAGGTAAAATCACAGATTTAAAAATTAAAACCTTGCCTTCCATCGTCATCTGTCTTAGTCCCCAAAACCCCAGTCTTTTCCTAACTTTCCCTAACAAGTCAGTCCAGTTTTCCCGTCCACCCCCGTCTTTATCAAATTTAACGCCTAAAATCTTAAAATCGTTGTCTTTAAAAACCAAATCAAGTCCTCCTGTGTCCACGTCTCCCCACGGCCCGAAGAGCTGGGCCTCGGACTTGTTTCTATTGAGTTTGGCGCCCGAGGCCCGACCGTACCAGTCAGTCAAGTCCAGTGCTCTTCGTATTGATAAAACGTCTGTGGCTAAAAGAGTTACGTCGTCCATATATAAAACACAGGTCGCCGTCAGTCCCCCCGTCCCAGGAACGTCCAGTCCTTTGATCCATTTGTCCCTTCTCAAGATCTGTGCCAGTGGCTCGATGCAAGCCACATACAGAAGAGGAGATAAAGGACATCCCTGACGGACACCACTGTGTATGTTCACAGCTTTGGAAAGATGCCCATTTATTAGAATTTTGCTGACTATTCCCTTGTACAGCAGTCCCACCCAGGCTATAAACCTCTTTGGAAACCCCATTTTCTCCAGAACCTGGAAGAGGTACTGGTGCGAGACTCGATCAAATGCTTTTTCAAAATCTAAATTTAGGACTACTAGCCGAATATTTCTGTCTCTCGCGTAACAGATGGCGTCTCTAATCAGCACTAGGTTGTCTGTTATCTTTCTTCCGGGCACAGAACAAGCTTGATCCGGGTGAATCACGTCCTCTAAAACAGTTGACATGCGTGTCGCTAAAACTTTGCTAAAAAGTTTATAATCGAAATTTAAAAGTGTTATGGGTCTCCAGTTTTTTAAGTCAGTCCGGTCACCTTTTTTGTGAAGTAAAGAAACTATCCCTATTCTAAAACTGTCTGGAAGTCTGTCGAGGGTCTCAAACTCTTTAAAAACTGTCAAAAGCTCTTGTCCTAAAATGTCCCAAAATGTTAGATAAAACTCCAGGGGAAGTCCATCCACTCCTGGGGACTTCCCCCTTTTAAAACCTCCAAGAGCTTTTTGGGTTTCTAAAATGTTCAAATCTTGGGCTAAAATCTCATTTTGACAGTCGACCCTTTTCTCAACAAAATTTAAAACTTCTTTTACGGTGTCTGAGTGTACCTTTTTAAAACTATATAAAGCCCCATAAAATTTTTCCACATCCTCTAAAATCTCTTTTGTTGTGTTAACCTCCCTATCCCCTGTTTTAACCCTGGTTAACCCCCCACCCCTTGTTATTATTTTCTTAAAAAAATATCTGGTACACTTTTCCCCTTCTTCAATTTCTCTCTCTTTGCTTCTTAAAAGGACCCCTTTACTTTCTATATTGGCTAAAACTGACATTTCCTTTTTTACATCCTGGATTTCATTGTTAAAATCAAAACCATTATTTAAAAGATTAAAATACCTTTGTAGTCTTTTTTGCAACCCCAACATGCATTTCTTTTCCCTACTCTTCTTTTCTTTCCCTATCTTTCTAAAAAACTGTCTCGTCCGGTCCTTTACCATCTCCCACCACTGTGCACGTGTATCATAAAAGTCTTGGAGGGTCTGCCATTGGCTGAACTGTTCCCTATATTCTAAAATTACATTCTTGTCTTCCAACAGGGAACAGTTCAGCTTCCACAGCCCTCCCCCTACCGTCACACCCATGGGCAGTGAAAGGGTGCAAGACAGCATCAGGTGATCAGAGAAAAAAAGGGGGGTTAATGTAGCATCGGTTGGCGGGCAGTCCCTTGTAAATACGTAGTCGATTCGAGAGGCTTTGGTACCATCACCACTGAACCAGGTGAAGCCCTCCTCTCTTTGATGCAAAATTTTAAAACAGTCGACTAAATTAAAATCTCTGACTAAACCCTGCAATAAAACCGACGTTTTGTCCACTCTGAAATCCTCCCCTACCCTTTTCCTGTCTGTTTTAGATAAAACACAATTAAAATCCCCTGCTACCATTAGGGGAGCCCTACCTAGCATGTGGGGTTGCAAGTCTTCTAAAAGCTCATATCTTTCGTTCTTTTCCGTAAAACCATATACATTAAGAACATTAAAATCCCTGTCTAAAAAGGTCAGATTTACTAAAAGTGCCCGGCCTTGCCTCACCACAGTGCTGCCCTTCACCAGGATGTTAGGATTATTAATTAAAACCGCAACTCCGTCGTTTTTGTTAAAATTTGATCCGCTCCATATGGAGGCTCCTGCGGACCATAGCTCTTCCATTTTTGTGTACCTAGTTAAAAAGGGCAGAGAACACTCTTGTAATAAAAACAAATCTGACTTAAAAGATTTTAAAAGGGACAAAATACTCTGTGCTCTAATGGTGGACCTCACACTTCTGACATTGATAGTAGAGATGGTGAGGGCCATGAGCAGTAGGGTTAAAAAGGTATGAGGCATTTAAAACAGAAGACAACAAAAAGACTACAAAAATATGATTAAAATCATGTTACATCTTGTAGCATTTGTCTTTCCTTTTCCCCAGATGAGCTGAGGTCAGGAGGGCAAATGCCTGTCGCTTCAGAGACCACAGAGGGAACCTCTTGTGGCTCCTTTGGCGATGATGCTGTTAGCTTAATGTGCAAAAAGGAAACCTCATTTGGGGACTCTAGGGGCCACATGCGCTCCAGATCTACCGAGTCGGAACTATCGAGCTTATATGCTGCCCTAGATTTTTTCTCCTCCATTACAATCAGAGGAGACCCCGCAGGTCTTTTTTGCACCTGAGCATTAGGGAGTGAACACTGTGTCTCACTCCCGGTGGATTCTTCCACCCCATCCGAAACTGTTACCAGTGACTCTTCCTCACTTTCCTCTCCTTCCATTACCACTTCCTGTTCCGTTGCCTCCGCCCCTGTGGCCGCCCCACTTCCTCCTTCCTGCCCAATCCCTGAGGCCGGCTGGGAATTTGAAATTCCCGCCAAAACCTCAGGGACCGCCTCCTCTCTCCTTTGTTCCTTTGTTTGTTGCCCATGTGGGGCGGCCATTTTTAGCTTGTTGGCAAAACTTTTAGGGCAGTCTCTGTAGAGATGGTTTGTTTCTCCACAAAGATTGCACCGTCTGCCATTGGTACAGTCATCAAAACTGTGACCAATTTCTCTACACTTCCCACAGATTAACTCTTGGCATGCTTCAGCTAGATGACCAAACCTTGCACACTTTCTGCAGAGTTTGGGCATTCCTTGATAATGTATGTAGCCTCTGTTCTCTCCGAGCACAATCATGGAAGGCAGATGTTTCAGGCCCTGGTAGCCCCCAGCGTCTTCCCATTGTTTAATGGGAATTCGCCAGGAGCATGTCCAAATGCCATCTTCATCTAACACTTTGACAGGCTGGCCTCGAACAGTGCAAAATCTACCCAACCAAACACAAATATCATCTCCAGTCACGGTTTCATTGAACATCCTGACAATCACAGTTTTAAGTGTGTTATCAGAAAGTTTCTCAACAGTGAACATGGAGAACTGGGCTTTAACTGATTCAAACCTTTGCCAAAAGTCATTAAGTAGGGAAGCGGTTTTAAAACTAACATCAAATCCTTTGTTCAAGGGCAGAGTCATCAAACAATTCAGGTCATCACATTTAAAAGCTAGGGTCTTTTGGATCAGCTTCCTGGAAAAGTCCATACGGGACATTCCCAGGAGCTTCCCCTCACCCTGCCTGAATAAAAAACGCACGCTGTGGTGCCTCCGCACGCCGGCACGGGCAGCCGACATGATGGAGGCACCAACAGCCTAAAAACTTAAAACAACAATAAATACAACAATAAATAACAAAATAAATAATTAAAAGACCTCACCTTAAAACTTGTTGGAGCCCGAAGCAGCAGAGTTCAATATACCTCTCGAAGTTGTGTGACTCAAGATATGAAACGATCTCGAGTCAGGAAACCTCCAAGAGGCGATCGCAGTCTCAACCGTCCGACAAGATACTTGATCTTAGCCAAAAGGCCGAGAAGCGATGCTGCTAAGACGCAGCAGGGAGGAAGCCGGACACGGCGATGCCCATCTCGGCTTTGGTAAGTTTTGGGAGACCTAAAAACGCTGGGGGATGGTGGTAGCCTCCCCTGTCTACAACGTCACCGGGCCTCGTCCCGATCGGCCTGACGGAAAGTACGGCATCGCTCGTAACTCCCAAACGGTTGGTCGCAGAGCCACGTGCCTTATGTCATCGGAATCCTTGGCTCGAGCCGAACGAGACGCAGGTCTCAGATTGGCTCGTCGCTCTGACGAAATTTTCGGGTATTTTGGATTTTGTCGAAAACCTTCTTTTGCAACCTAGCGCCAGGTATTTGGCCCAGTCCCACCCAAATCAGCACAGAAAGCTTCTCTGGAGTCTGACTGTCAATAATCATCCAAAAAAAGAGGAAATTTCCATTCACCTTGGCGAGGGGACCTCAAAACGTGCTAAGGTGGCGTGTCCGAGGTGGCTCGAATGGCTATAACTCCGGGAAGGAGTGAGATCCCTTCACCCAAATCGGCACACCTGTGCAGGGGCTCAGTCCGAGGCCAGGTGAAAAGGGGCGTGGCGACAGGCCAGTAGGTGGCGCCGTAAGCTGAAAAATAGGGAAAATGTAATGTAAAAAGACAATCAAACAAAGATGAAAACACCCGAAACACTGCGGGATCGTAGTACCCTCCCCTGTCTGCAACGTCACCGGGCCTTGTCCCGATCGGCCTGACGGTGGAACTGCAGCGACGGAAAGTACGGCATCGCTCGTAACTCCCAAACGGTTGGTCGCAGAGCCACGTGCCTTATGTCATCGGAATCCTTGGCTCGAGCCGAACGAGACGCAGGTCTCAGATTGGCTCGTCGCTCTGACGAAATTTTCGGGTATTTTGGATTTTGTCGAAAACCTTCTTTTGCAACCTAGCGCCAGGTATTTGGCCCAGTCCCACCCAAATCAGCACAGAAAGCTTCTCTGGAGTCTGACTGTCAATAATCATCCAAAAAAAGAGGAAATTTCCATTCACCTTGGCGAGGGGACCTCAAAACGTGCTAAGGTGGCGTGTCCGAGGTGGCTCGAAAAGGGGCGTGGCGACAGGCCAGTAGGTGGCGCCGTAAGCTGAAAAATAGGGAAAATGTAATGTAAAAAGACAATCAAACAAAGATGAAAACACCCGAAACACTGCGGGATCGTAGTACCCTCCCCTGTCTGCAACGTCACCGGGCCTTGTCCCGATCGGCCTGACGGTGGAACTGCAGCGACGGAAAGTACGGCATCGCTCGTAACTCCCAAACGGTTGGTCGCAGAGCCACGTGCCTTATGTCATCGGAATCCTTGGCTCGAGCCGAACGAGACGCAGGTCTCAGATTGGCTCGTCGCTCTGACGAAATTTTCGGGTATTTTGGATTTTGTCGAAAACCTTCTTTTGCAACCTAGCGCCAGGTATTTGGCCCAGTCCCACCCAAATCAGCACAGAAAGCTTCTCTGGAGTCTGACTGTCAATAATCATCCAAAAAAAGAGGAAATTTCCATTCACCTTGGCGAGGGGACCTCAAAACGTGCTAAGGTGGCGTGTCCGAGGTGGCTCGAAAAGGGGCGTGGCGACAGGCCAGTAGGTGGCGCCGTAAGCTGAAAAATAGGGAAAATGTAATGTAAAAAGACAATCAAACAAAGATGAAAACACCCGAAACACTGCGGGATCGTAGTACCCTCCCCTGTCTGCAACGTCACCGGGCCTTGTCCCGATCGGCCTGACGGTGGAACTGCAGCGACGGAAAGTACGGCATCGCTCGTAACTCCCAAACGGTTGGTCGCAGAGCCACGTGCCTTATGTCATCGGAATCCTTGGCTCGAGCCGAACGAGACGCAGGTCTCAGATTGGCTCGTCGCTCTGACGAAATTTTCGGGTATTTTGGATTTTGTCGAAAACCTTCTTTTGCAACCTAGCGCCAGGTATTTGGCCCAGTCCCACCCAAATCAGCACAGAAAGCTTCTCTGGAGTCTGACTGTCAATAATCATCCAAAAAAAGAGGAAATTTCCATTCACCTTGGCGAGGGGACCTCAAAACGTGCTAAGGTGGCGTGTCCGAGGTGGCTCGAAAAGGGGCGTGGCGACAGGCCAGTAGGTGGCGCCGTAAGCTGAAAAATAGGGAAAATGTAATGTAAAAAGACAATCAAACAAAGATGAAAACACCCGAAACACTGCGGGATCGTAGTACCCTCCCCTGTCTGCAACGTCACCGGGCCTTGTCCCGATCGGCCTGACGGTGGAACTGCAGCGACGGAAAGTACGGCATCGCTCGTAACTCCCAAACGGTTGGTCGCAGAGCCACGTGCCTTATGTCATCGGAATCCTTGGCTCGAGCCGAACGAGACGCAGGTCTCAGATTGGCTCGTCGCTCTGACGAAATTTTCGGGTATTTTGGATTTTGTCGAAAACCTTCTTTTGCAACCTAGCGCCAGGTATTTGGCCCAGTCCCACCCAAATCAGCACAGAAAGCTTCTCTGGAGTCTGACTGTCAATAATCATCCAAAAAAAGAGGAAATTTCCATTCACCTTGGCGAGGGGACCTCAAAACGTGCTAAGGTGGCGTGTCCGAGGTGGCTCGAAAAGGGGCGTGGCGACAGGCCAGTAGGTGGCGCCGTAAGCTGAAAAATAGGGAAAATGTAATGTAAAAAGACAATCAAACAAAGATGAAAACACCCGAAACACTGCGGGATCGTAGTACCCTCCCCTGTCTGCAACGTCACCGGGCCTTGTCCCGATCGGCCTGACGGTGGAACTGCAGCGACGGAAAGTACGGCATCGCTCGTAACTCCCAAACGGTTGGTCGCAGAGCCACGTGCCTTATGTCATCGGAATCCTTGGCTCGAGCCGAACGAGACGCAGGTCTCAGATTGGCTCGTCGCTCTGACGAAATTTTCGGGTATTTTGGATTTTGTCGAAAACCTTCTTTTGCAACCTAGCGCCAGGTATTTGGCCCAGTCCCACCCAAATCAGCACAGAAAGCTTCTCTGGAGTCTGACTGTCAATAATCATCCAAAAAAAGAGGAAATTTCCATTCACCTTGGCGAGGGGACCTCAAAACGTGCTAAGGTGGCGTGTCCGAGGTGGCTCGAAAAGGGGCGTGGCGACAGGCCAGTAGGTGGCGCCGTAAGCTGAAAAATAGGGAAAATGTAATGTAAAAAGACAATCAAACAAAGATGAAAACACCCGAAACACTGCGGGATCGTAGTACCCTCCCCTGTCTGCAACGTCACCGGGCCTTGTCCCGATCGGCCTGACGGTGGAACTGCAGCGACGGAAAGTACGGCATCGCTCGTAACTCCCAAACGGTTGGTCGCAGAGCCACGTGCCTTATGTCATCGGAATCCTTGGCTCGAGCCGAACGAGACGCAGGTCTCAGATTGGCTCGTCGCTCTGACGAAATTTTCGGGTATTTTGGATTTTGTCGAAAACCTTCTTTTGCAACCTAGCGCCAGGTATTTGGCCCAGTCCCACCCAAATCAGCACAGAAAGCTTCTCTGGAGTCTGACTGTCAATAATCATCCAAAAAAAGAGGAAATTTCCATTCACCTTGGCGAGGGGACCTCAAAACGTGCTAAGGTGGCGTGTCCGAGGTGGCTCGAAAAGGGGCGTGGCGACAGGCCAGTAGGTGGCGCCGTAAGCTGAAAAATAGGGAAAATGTAATGTAAAAAGACAATCAAACAAAGATGAAAACACCCGAAACACTGCGGGATCGTAGTACCCTCCCCTGTCTGCAACGTCACCGGGCCTTGTCCCGATCGGCCTGACGGTGGAACTGCAGCGACGGAAAGTACGGCATCGCTCGTAACTCCCAAACGGTTGGTCGCAGAGCCACGTGCCTTATGTCATCGGAATCCTTGGCTCGAGCCGAACGAGACGCAGGTCTCAGATTGGCTCGTCGCTCTGACGAAATTTTCGGGTATTTTGGATTTTGTCGAAAACCTTCTTTTGCAACCTAGCGCCAGGTATTTGGCCCAGTCCCACCCAAATCAGCACAGAAAGCTTCTCTGGAGTCTGACTGTCAATAATCATCCAAAAAAAGAGGAAATTTCCATTCACCTTGGCGAGGGGACCTCAAAACGTGCTAAGGTGGCGTGTCCGAGGTGGCTCGAATGGCTATAACTCCGGGAAGGAGTGAGATCCCTTCACCCAAATCGGCACACCTGTGCAGGGGCTCAGTCCGAGGCCAGGTGAAAAAGGGCGCGGCGACAGGCCACTAGGTGGCGCTGTAAGCGACAACAAAATTAATACGAATCGAAAAAAAGGACAAACAAACAACATGGAGACAGATACAGCTAGGCTGCAGTCAGTCCAATCTACTTTCAAAGTAAGGTCTGCGCTATGTTCGAACTAAACTACCCACCAGGGTCTGATTTTTCAAGAGCGTAAGTGACTTTGTTTCACAGGCGCACAACACGTATCTCGCATGTGACAGAACTCCCCATTCTGAAATGGAAATAAATAAAAAACTGTAAAAACCTCTTCTGCTTTGTTTCACCAACAATTTCAGGGGAGAGCGCGAACGCAGTCCCCCACTACCATAAATTATGCAGTCGAGATTCCCGCATTTGGGGAATTCGCAGGGGTCAGCATGGCCGGAGTGCAATGGACAAGCCTCGCCCTGGGTGAACCGCCTTCTTGATCATGGTGTCTCCCCTGCCAGGTAAGTATGAAGGCGCAGGCGGTCAGCCAGAGGTCTGATTTGCATCTCTACCATCCTCACCAACGGTTAGCCCTCCGCCCCCGCTCCAGGAAAGGAAGGACGGGTGCCTTCCGTTACTGGCCTGGAAACTGCCAAGCTCATGGGCCGGTGCTTCCCAACGCCAGTTTTAGATGACTCTCTTTAAACAAACACACCTGATTCGATGCACCACCTCGTCTAGATGCACCACCACTTCAAGACCTCAGGTGGGTGCATCGTTAGTGGAAGAGTCCAAGACCCCAGGAGGACACATCAGGAAAAAAGTTTGCAATAAACCACAGCATCTGCAATGGCAGCTCTCATTCCTTGTTCTGCTATTCGACACAATAAATGGCAATCCCCAAAAAGGGAAAGCACACCGTTCCTGGAGACACTGCAATACCAGGCCGATGCATGGAGTGGACGGAGCAAGCCCCGGCTCCAGCTCCGTGATCTAAAAATCCATTTAATATGTAGTCCCCGGATGGGGGACGTATCAGATATTAAACTGATAAGAACAGATACTACACTTGATCTTAGCCAAAAGGCCGAGAAGCGATGCTGCTAAGACGCAGCAGGGAGGAAGCCGGACACGGCGATGCCCATCTCGGCTTTGGTAAGTTTTGGGAGACCTAAAAACGCTGGGGGATGGTGGTAGCCTCCCCTGTCTACAACGTCACCGGGCCTCGTCCCGATCGGCCTGACGGAAAGTACGGCATCGCTCGTAACTCCCAAACGGTTGGTCGCAGAGCCACGTGCCTTATGTCATCGGAATCCTTGGCTCGAGCCGAACGAGACGCAGGTCTCAGATTGGCTCGTCGCTCTGACGAAATTTTCGGGTATTTTGGATTTTGTCGAAAACCTTCTTTTGCAACCTAGCGCCAGGTATTTGGCCCAGTCCCACCCAAATCAGCACAGAAAGCTTCTCTGGAGTCTGACTGTCAATAATCATCCAAAAAAAGAGGAAATTTCCATTCACCTTGGCGAGGGGACCTCAAAACGTGCTAAGGTGGCGTGTCCGAGGTGGCTCGAATGGCTATAACTCCGGGAAGGAGTGAGATCCCTTCACCCAAATCGGCACACCTGTGCAGGGGCTCAGTCCGAGGCCAGGTGAAAAAGGGCGCGGCGACAGGCCACTAGGTGGCGCTGTAAGCGACAACAAAATTAATACGAATCGAAAAAAAGGACAAACAAACAACATGGAGACAGATACAGCTAGGCTGCAGTCAGTCCAATCTACTTTCAAAGTAAGGTCTGCGCTATGTTCGAACTAAACTACCCACCAGGGTCTGATTTTTCAAGAGCGTAAGTGACTTTGTTTCACAGGCGCACAACACGTATCTCGCATGTGACAGAACTCCCCATTCTGAAATGGAAATAAATAAAAAACTGTAAAAACCTCTTCTGCTTTGTTTCACCAACAATTTCAGGGGAGAGCGCGAACGCAGTCCCCCACTACCATAAATTATGCAGTCGAGATTCCCGCATTTGGGGAATTCGCAGGGGTCAGCATGGCCGGAGTGCAATGGACAAGCCTCGCCCTGGGTGAACCGCCTTCTTGATCATGGTGTCTCCCCTGCCAGGTAAGTATGAAGGCGCAGGCGGTCAGCCAGAGGTCTGATTTGCATCTCTACCATCCTCACCAACGGTTAGCCCTCCGCCCCCGCTCCAGGAAAGGAAGGACGGGTGCCTTCCGTTACTGGCCTGGAAACTGCCAAGCTCATGGGCCGGTGCTTCCCAACGCCAGTTTTAGATGACTCTCTTTAAACAAACACACCTGATTCGATGCACCACCTCGTCTAGATGCACCACCACTTCAAGACCTCAGGTGGGTGCATCGTTAGTGGAAGAGTCCAAGACCCCAGGAGGACACATCAGGAAAAAAGTTTGCAATAAACCACAGCATCTGCAATGGCAGCTCTCATTCCTTGTTCTGCTATTCGACACAATAAATGGCAATCCCCAAAAAGGGAAAGCACACCGTTCCTGGAGACACTGCAATACCAGGCCGATGCATGGAGTGGACGGAGCAAGCCCCGGCTCCAGCTCCGTGATCTAAAAATCCATTTAATATGTAGTCCCCGGATGGGGGACGTATCAGATATTAAACTGATAAGAACAGATACTACACTTGATCTTAGCCAAAAGGCCGAGAAGCGATGCTGCTAAGACGCAGCAGGGAGGAAGCCGGACACGGCGATGCCCATCTCGGCTTTGGTAAGTTTTGGGAGACCTAAAAACGCTGGGGGATGGTGGTAGCCTCCCCTGTCTACAACGTCACCGGGCCTCGTCCCGATCGGCCTGACGGAAAGTACGGCATCGCTCGTAACTCCCAAACGGTTGGTCGCAGAGCCACGTGCCTTATGTCATCGGAATCCTTGGCTCGAGCCGAACGAGACGCAGGTCTCAGATTGGCTCGTCGCTCTGACGAAATTTTCGGGTATTTTGGATTTTGTCGAAAACCTTCTTTTGCAACCTAGCGCCAGGTATTTGGCCCAGTCCCACCCAAATCAGCACAGAAAGCTTCTCTGGAGTCTGACTGTCAATAATCATCCAAAAAAAGAGGAAATTTCCATTCACCTTGGCGAGGGGACCTCAAAACGTGCTAAGGTGGCGTGTCCGAGGTGGCTCGAATGGCTATAACTCCGGGAAGGAGTGAGATCCCTTCACCCAAATCGGCACACCTGTGCAGGGGCTCAGTCCGAGGCCAGGTGAAAAAGGGCGCGGCGACAGGCCACTAGGTGGCGCTGTAAGCGACAACAAAATTAATACGAATCGAAAAAAAGGACAAACAAACAACATGGAGACAGATACAGCTAGGCTGCAGTCAGTCCAATCTACTTTCAAAGTAAGGTCTGCGCTATGTTCGAACTAAACTACCCACCAGGGTCTGATTTTTCAAGAGCGTAAGTGACTTTGTTTCACAGGCGCACAACACGTATCTCGCATGTGACAGAACTCCCCATTCTGAAATGGAAATAAATAAAAAACTGTAAAAACCTCTTCTGCTTTGTTTCACCAACAATTTCAGGGGAGAGCGCGAACGCAGTCCCCCACTACCATAAATTATGCAGTCGAGATTCCCGCATTTGGGGAATTCGCAGGGGTCAGCATGGCCGGAGTGCAATGGACAAGCCTCGCCCTGGGTGAACCGCCTTCTTGATCATGGTGTCTCCCCTGCCAGGTAAGTATGAAGGCGCAGGCGGTCAGCCAGAGGTCTGATTTGCATCTCTACCATCCTCACCAACGGTTAGCCCTCCGCCCCCGCTCCAGGAAAGGAAGGACGGGTGCCTTCCGTTACTGGCCTGGAAACTGCCAAGCTCATGGGCCGGTGCTTCCCAACGCCAGTTTTAGATGACTCTCTTTAAACAAACACACCTGATTCGATGCACCACCTCGTCTAGATGCACCACCACTTCAAGACCTCAGGTGGGTGCATCGTTAGTGGAAGAGTCCAAGACCCCAGGAGGACACATCAGGAAAAAAGTTTGCAATAAACCACAGCATCTGCAATGGCAGCTCTCATTCCTTGTTCTGCTATTCGACACAATAAATGGCAATCCCCAAAAAGGGAAAGCACACCGTTCCTGGAGACACTGCAATACCAGGCCGATGCATGGAGTGGACGGAGCAAGCCCCGGCTCCAGCTCCGTGATCTAAAAATCCATTTAATATGTAGTCCCCGGATGGGGGACGTATCAGATATTAAACTGATAAGAACAGATTTTTCTTTCGAAAAATTTTTATTGTCACCATTTACATTTTTTTCATTTGCATTTTTTTCGTTTTCACACACCATTTTCTTTTTAATCACACATTAAAACAAGCAATATAATATATAATAAATACACATGGTAAAATGAAAGAAACAATCATTATTAAAAAGCATTGATTAAAACCACAGTGTTTTGCTTGTTTTTAAAAGTCCATTATTGAGGTGTGTTTAAAAGGTACGGTCAGTTCCAAAAGTAAAATACAAATTTTAAAAAAGCAAACAAGCCTCGTATATATATATATATATATATGTTAATAAAACCTATTTCATGATAAAACAATAAAAAACACCAATTAAAAATCATCTGTTGTGCAAGACCGGGGGTGAGTCCTTATCAAGTGGGTCATCACCCCACTCTCCAGAACAGGGACATGAGATGCTACTTTATGGACTCAGCGGAGATCCCCTCTCCTCCGGCCCGCTGGCCCGCTGTTCCCGTAGCCAGAGTGGTGAGGGTGCATCTACGGGCGGCCAGGGTCGGTGCCTGCCGGGACCCTCTCCGTGCGACCCCGGCCCCCCCGTCCGAATATCGTCGTCCGGTACCCCTGCAGCATTGATGTTACCTTTAGCTCGCATGCATGGAGGGTTACCGTAACGCGCTTCCCCACCAGCAGGTTTCTGGTGGCCCAGATGGCATCCTTGATGACGTTGAGGGTGAGCCAGAGCGAGGTAAATTTCTGTGCCGTCAAGTCCTTCAAGCCCCGGCCCACCCCAAGGATGGCGAGCTGGTACCCGAACTGGGCCCCACCCACTGGTAGGCACGGGAAATACAGGGGGCCGGTCTTGGCCCACAGGTCCCGCGCAGTGCTGCACTCCCAGAGCAGGTGGTGGACGGTCTCCGGGGAATTGCAGCCGGACCGCGGGCAGATGGGGTTTTTGGCCATGCCTCTGGAGTGCATAACCGCCCTGACCGGGAGGATCTCATGAGCCACCATCCACGATAAGTCCTTGTGCCTGTTCTGGAGAGCGGGGTGAGCCGCGTTCCGCCAAACCTGTTTGGCCTCACTTGGTGTGAGGCCCGGAACTGGACTCACCGGTTCCCGGTCCTGCACAACAGAGATGAGAGACTTGTGTTGAGTTAAAATGGTGACATCTTCACTCTCTAAAAGGTATTTCTTTAAAAACTTTTTTATAAAACTGTACTCTTTGGGCAAGTTAAAAGACACTGGGGTTTTCAAGTCCACTGGTAAAATTTTCAGTGTTCGTAGGTAAGACCCCATCCAAAATCGCGCCATTGCAGCCGTCTTGTTTTCTTTGGATGGGGTCGTGGCATAACTAATGTGCAGGGCGGTGAAGCGGCTGCCTAAAAACAGGTGGGGGTCTGGGAGGCCTTTTCCACCGTTCTCCGGCCTTTTCTTGATAGTCTCCCTCTTCAGGCGCTCCCACTTGGACCCCCACAGGAAGTAAAACACCGCCCTCTCCAGTTTCCCCAGGAACCACCGAGGGGGGCTAAAAACAGAACAGACAAGTAAAATCAGAGGTAAAATCACAGATTTAAAAATTAAAACCTTGCCTTCCATCGTCATCTGTCTTAGTCCCCAAAACCCCAGTCTTTTCCTAACTTTCCCTAACAAGTCAGTCCAGTTTTCCCGTCCACCCCCGTCTTTATCAAATTTAACGCCTAAAATCTTAAAATCGTTGTCTTTAAAAACCAAATCAAGTCCTCCTGTGTCCACGTCTCCCCACGGCCCGAAGAGCTGGGCCTCGGACTTGTTTCTATTGAGTTTGGCGCCCGAGGCCCGACCGTCCCAGTCAGTCAAGTCCAGTGCTCTTCGTATTGATAAAACGTCTGTGGCTAAAAGAGTTACGTCGTCCATATATAAAACACAGGTCGCCGTCAGTCCCCCCGTCCCAGGAACGTCCAGTCCTTTGATCCATTTGTCCCTTCTCAAGATCTGTGCCAGTGGCTCGATGCAAGCCACATACAGAAGAGGAGATAAAGGACATCCCTGACGGACACCACTGTGTATGTTCACAGCTTTGGAAAGATGCCCATTTATTAGAATTTTGCTGACTATTCCCTTGTACAGCAGTCCCACCCAGGCTATAAACCTCTTTGGAAACCCCATTTTCTCCAGAACCTGGAAGAGGTACTGGTGCGAGACTCGATCAAATGCTTTTTCAAAATCTAAATTTAGGACTACTAGCCGAATATTTCTGTCTCTCGCGTAACAGATGGCGTCTCTAATCAGCACTAGGTTGTCTGTTATCTTTCTTCCGGGCACAGAACAAGCTTGATCCGGGTGAATCACGTCCTCTAAAACAGTTGACATGCGTGTTGCTAAAACTTTGCTAAAAAGTTTATAATCGAAATTTAAAAGTGTTATGGGTCTCCAGTTTTTTAAGTCAGTCCGGTCACCTTTTTTGTGAAGTAAAGAAACTATCCCTATTCTAAAACTGTCTGGAAGTCTGTCGAGGGTCTCAAACTCTTTAAAAACTGTCAAAAGCTCTTGTCCTAAAATGTCCCAAAATGTTAGATAAAACTCCAGGGGAAGTCCATCCACTCCTGGGGACTTCCCCCTTTTAAAACCTCCAAGAGCTTTTTGGGTTTCTAAAATGTTCAAATCTTGGGCTAAAATCTCATTTTGACAGTCGACCCTTTTCTCAACAAAATTTAAAACTTCTTTTACGGTGTCTGAGTGTACCTTTTTAAAACTATATAAAGCCCCATAAAATTTTTCCACATCCTCTAAAATCTCTTTTGTTGTGTTAACCTCCCTATCCCCTGTTTTAACCCTGGTTAACCCCCCACCCCTTGTTATTATTTTCTTAAAAAAATATCTGGTACACTTTTCCCCTTCTTCAATTTCTCTCTCTTTGCTTCTTAAAAGGACCCCTTTACTTTCTATATTGGCTAAAACTGACATTTCCTTTTTTACATCCTGGATTTCATTGTTAAAATCAAAACCATTATTTAAAAGATTAAAATACCTTTGTAGTCTTTTTTGCAACCCCAACATGCATTTCTTTTCCCTACTCTTCTTTTCTTTCCCTATCTTTCTAAAAAACTGTCTCGTCCGGTCCTTTACCATCTCCCACCACTGTGCATGATAAGAACAGATTTTTTTCTTTCGAAAAAGTTTTATTGTCACCATTTACATTTTTTCCATTTGCATTTTTTCTTTTTCCCACAACATTTTCTTTTTAATCACACATTAAAACAAGCAATATAATATATAATAAATACACATGGTAAAATGAAATAAACAATCATTTTTAAAAAGCATTTGATTAAAACCACAGTGTTTTGCTTGTTTTTAAAAGTCCATTATTGAGGTGTGTTTAAAAGGAGCGGTCAGTTCCAAAGTAAAACACAAATTTTAAAAAAAGCAAACAAGCCTCGTATATATGTTAATAAAACCTCTTTCATAATAAAACAATAAAAAACACCAATTAAAAATCATCTGTTGTGCAAGACCGGGGGTGAGTCCTTATCAAGTTGGTCATCACCCCACTCTCCAGAACAGGGACATGAGATGCTACTTTATGGACTCAGCGGAGATCCCCTCTCCTCCGGCCCGCTGGCCCGCTGTTCCCGTAGCCAGAGTGGTGAGGGTGCATCTACGGGCGGCCAGGGTCGGTGCCTGCCGGGACCCTCTCCGTGCGACCCCGGCCCCCCCGTCCGAATATTGTCGTCCGGTACCCCTGCAGCATTGATGTTACCTTTAGCTCGCATGCATGGAGGGTTACCGTAACGCGCTTCCCCACCAGCAGGTTTCTGGTGGCCCAGATGGCATCCTTGATGACGTTGAGGGTGAGCCAGAGCGAGGTAAATTTCTGTGCCGTCAAGTCCTTCAAGCCCCGGCCCACCCCAAGGATGGCGAGCTGGTACCCGAACTGGGCCCCACCCGCTGGTAGGCACGGGAAATACAGGGGGCCGGTCTTGGCCCACAGGTCCCGCGCAGTGCTGCACTCCCAGAGCAGGTGGTGGACGGTCTCCGGGGAATTGCAGCCGGACCGTGGGCAGATGGGGTTTTTGGCCATGCCTCTGGAGTGCATAACCGCCCTGACCGGGAGGATCTCATGAGCCACCATCCACGATAAGTCCTTGTGCCTGTTCTGGAGAGCGGGGTGAGCCGCGTTCCGCCAAACCTGTTTGGCCTCACTTGGTGTGAGGCCCGGAACTGGACTCACCGGTTCCCGGTCCTGCACAACAGAGATGAGAGACTTGTGTTGAGTTAAAATGGTGACATCTTCACTCTCTAAAAGGTATTTCTTTAAAAACTTTTTTATAAAACTGTACTCTTTGGGCAAGTTAAAAGACACTGGGGTTTTCAAGTCCACTGGTAAAATTTTCAGTGTTCGTAGGTAAGACCCCATCCAAAATCGCGCCATTGCAGCCGTCTTGTTTTCTTTGGATGGGGTCGTGGCATAACTAATGTGCAGGGCGGTGAAGCGGCTGCCTAAAAACAGGTGGGGGTCTGGGAGGCCTTTTCCACCGTTCTCCGGCCTTTTCTTGATGGTCTCCCTCTTCAGGCGCTCCCACTTGGACCCCCACAGGAAGTAAAACACCGCCCTCTCCAGTTTCCCCAGGAACCACCGAGGGGGGCTAAAAACAGAACAGACAAGTAAAAACAGAGGTAAAATCACAGATTTACAAATTAAAACCTTGCCTTCCATCGTCATCTGTCTTAGTCCCCAAAACCCCAGTCTTTTCCTAACTTTCCCTAACAAGTCAGTCCAGTTTTCCCGTCCACCCCCGTCTTTATCAAATTTAACGCCTAAAATCTTAAAATCGTTGTCTTTAAAAACCAAATCAAGTCCTCCTGTGTCCACGTCTCCCCACGGCCCGAAGAGCTGGGCCTCGGACTTGTTTCTATTGAGTTTGGCGCCCGAGGCCCGACCGTACCAGTCAGTCAAGTCCAGTGCTCTTCGTATTGATAAAACGTCTGTGGCTAAAAGAGTTACGTCATCCATATATAAAACACAGGTCGCCGTCAGTCCCCCCGTCCCAGGAACGTCCAGTCCTTTGATCCATTTGTCCCTTCTCAAGATCTGTGCCAGTGGCTCGATGCAAGCCACATACAGAAGAGGAGATAAAGGACATCCCTGACGGACACCACTGTGTATGTCCACAGCTTTGGAAAGATGCCCATTTATTAGAATTTTGCCGACTATTCCCTTGTACAGCAGTCCCACCCAGGCTCTAAACCTCTTTGGAAGCCCCATTTTCTCCAGAACCTGGAAGAGGTACTGGTGCGAGACTCGATCAAATGCTTTTTCAAAATCTAAATTTAGGACTACTAGCCGAATATTTCTGTCTCTCGCGTAACAGATGGCGTCTCTAATCAGCACTAGGTTGTCTGTTATCTTTCTTCCGGGCACAGCACAGGCTTGATCCGGGTGGATCACGTCCTCTAAAACAGTCGACATGCGTGTTGCTAAAATCTTACTAAAAAGTTTACAATCAAAATTTAAAAGCGTGATTGGTCGCCAGTTTTTCAAGTCAGTCTTGTCTCCTTTCTTATATAATAATGAAACTATCCCTACTCTAAAGCTGTCAGGAAGTCTGTCAAGAGTCTCAAATTCTTTAAAAACGGTCAACAGTTCGTGTGCTAAAATGTCCCAGAAAGTCAGATAAAATTCAAAGGGAAGTCCGTCAATGCCAGGGGACTTCCCTTTTTTAAAATGTTTTAAAGCTTTCTGAATTTCTAAAACTGTAAAATCCTGGGATAAAAGCACATCTGGGCTCTTTACCTTTTTATTTAAAAAGGTTAAAACTTCCTCTAAAACCCCATTATGAGCCTCTTTTGCACTATATAAATTATTATAAAAGTTTTCAGTTTCATTTAAAATCTCTTTTGTGCCGCTTGCTTCCCTCCCGGTAAAAGTCTTCAAAGCAGAGATTGACCCACCCCGTGTAATAATTTTTTTAAAAAAGTATCTTGTGCATTTCTCCCCTTCTTCTATTTCTCTTTCTTTACATCTTAAAATAACACCCCTACTCTGAACTTCGAATAAAACTGACATTTCTTTCTTGACTTCTTTTATCTCTTCTGTAAAATCCAATCCACTGTTTAAAAGGTTAAAATATCTCTGCAGTCTTTTTTGCAGCCCCATCATGTGTCTTCTTTCCCTGTTCTTTTTCCTTTTCCCTATATTTCTAAAAAACTGTCTTGTCCGGTCCTTAACCACTTCCCACCACTGTGCACGTGTATCATAAAAGTCTTGGAGGGTCTGCCATTGGCTGAACTGCTCCCTATACTCTCTAACCACTTCTTCATCCTCTAATAGGGAACAGTTCAGCTTCCACAGCCCTCCTCCTACCGTCACACCCATGGAAAGTGAAAGGGTGCAAGACAGTATCATGTGATCAGAAAAAAAGGGAGGGGTCAATGTTGCATCGGTTGGCGGGCAGTCCCTTGTAAAAACATAGTCAATTCGAGAGGCTCTGGTGCCATCACCACTGAACCAGGTGAAGCCCTCCTCTCTTTGATGCAGTTGTTTAAAACAGTCAACTAACTTAAAATCCTTGACTAAATTTTGCAATAAAACCGATGTCTTATCGACCTTAAAATCTTCTCCTACTCTCTTCCTATCTGTTTTGGATAAAACACAGTTAAAATCCCCTGCTACTATTAGGGGAGCCCTGCCTAACATGTGGGGCTGCAGGTCTTCTAAAAGCTCATATCTGTCATTTTTTTCTGTAAAACCATACACATTAAGAACCTTAAAATCCCTCCCTAAAAAAGTCAGGTTTGCTAAAAGAGCCCGCCCTTCCCTCACCACAGTGCTATCCTTCACCGTGATGTTTGAATTGTTGATTAAAATAGCGACACCGTCATTCTTGTTGAAGTTGGAGCCACTCCATATTGAGGGCCCCATGGTCCACATCTCCTCCAACTTTCTGTAACTATTTAAAAAGGGCAGAGCACACTCTTGCAGTAAAAACAAGTCTGACTTAAAACACTTTAAAAAGGATAAAATGCTCTGTGCTCGTAAGGTGGACCTCACACTTCTTACATTAATGGTAGAGATAGTGAGGGCCATGAGCAGTATGGTTAAAACAGTATGAGACATTTAAACAGAAGACAAAAAGACTACAAAAATATACTTAAAATCATGTTTTATCTTGTTTCACCTGCCCTTCCTTTCTCACAGATGAACTGGGTCCTGGAGAGCAGGTGCTCGACGCCTCGGGTGCTACAGAGAAATCCTCTTGTAACTCCCTAGGCGACGATGTTCTTAGCTTGATGTGCAAAAAAGATACCTCATTTGGGGACTCTAGGGGCCACATGCGTTCTTGATCTTCCAAATCGGAACTATCAAGCCGCTGTGCTGCCCTAGCTTTTTTCTCCTCGGTTTCCACCAAAGGAGATCCCGCAGGTCTTTTTTGCACTTGAGCATTTGGGAGTGAACACTCAAATTCACTCCCACTGGATTCCTGTACCAACTCTGACACCGTTTGTAGGGAGGAGCTTGTTTCTCCCTCGGTCACTTCTCCTTCCGTGCCTTTTTCCATTTCAATATCTGACTCCGCCCCTATGGCCGCCCCACTTCCTCCTTCCTGCCCAATCCCTGAGGCTGGCTGGGAATTTGAAATTCCCGCCAAAACCTCAGGGACCGCCTCCTCTTTCCTTTCTTCGTTTGTTTGGTGCCAATGTGGGGCGGCCATTTTGAGCTTGTTGGCAAAACTTTTAGGGCAATCTCTGTAGAGGTGGTTTGAATCTCCACAAAGATTGCACCGCCTGCCATTGGTACACTGTTCAAACCCGTGACCAATTTCTTTGCACTTCCCACAAACTAATTCTTGGCATACATCGGCTAAGTGACCAAATTTCCCACATTTCCGACATAACTTAGGCATACCCTGGTAATGAATGTAGCCTCTGTTCTCTCCAAGCACAATCATGGAGGGCAGATGTTTCAGGCCCTGGTAGCCCCCAGCGTCCTCCCATTGTTTAATGGGGATTCGCCAGGAGCATGTCCAGATACCATCTTCATCTAGCACCTTGACTGGCTGGCCTCGAACAGTGCAAAATCTACCCAGCCACACACATATATCTTCACCAGTCACAGTTTCATTGAACATTCTGACAATCACAGTTTTAAGTGTGTTGTCAGAAAGTTTCTCCACCATAAACATGGAGAACTGGGATTTAACAGATTCAAACCTTTGCCAAAACTCACTTAGCAGGGAAGCAGTCTTAAAACTCAAATCAAAACCTTTGTTCAGAGGCAGAGTCATCAAACAATTCAGGTCTTCAGGCTTAAAATGTAAGGTCTTTTGAACAAGCTTTCTGGAAAAGTCCATGCGGGACATACCCAGAAGCTTTCCATCGACCTCCTTGAATATAAAACGCACGCTGTGGTGCCTCCGCATGCCGGCACGAGCAGCCGACATAGTGGAGGCACCACCAGCACGCAGCGGCTAAAACAAACAATAAATTAACTAAATAAATTAGATAAAACCTTCTTACCTTAAAAACAAGTAGATTCTCCGCAAAGCGAGTCGTCTCCAATTAAAAGCCGCTTGTCAATTTACCTCTTGGAAGATAGAGGACTCGTGCCACAAGCCACACACGAGCCTAAAGGTCCACCTAGAGGCGATCGCTGTCTCAACCGTCCGACCAGACCACGTGATCTTAGCCAAAAGGCCGAGAAGCGATGCTGCTAAGACGCAGCAGGGAGGAAGCCGGACACGGCGATGCCCATCTCGGCTTTGGTAAGTTTTGGGAGACCTAAAAACGCTGGGGGATGGTGGTAGCCTCCCCTGTCTACAACGTCACCGGGCCTCGTCCCGATCGGCCTGACGGAAAGTACGGCATCGCTCGTAACTCCCAAACGGTTGGTCGCAGAGCCACGTGCCTTATGTCATCGGAATCCTTGGCTCGAGCCGAACGAGACGCAGGTCTCAGATTGGCTCGTCGCTCTGACGAAATTTTCGGGTATTTTGGATTTTGTCGAAAACCTTCTTTTGCAACCTAGCGCCAGGTATTTGGCCCAGTCCCACCCAAATCAGCACAGAAAGCTTCTCTGGAGTCTGACTGTCAATAATCATCCAAAAAAAGAGGAAATTTCCATTCACCTTGGCGAGGGGACCTCAAAACGTGCTAAGGTGGCGTGTCCGAGGTGGCTCGAATGGCTATAACTCCGGGAAGGAGTGAGATCCCTTCACCCAAATCGGCACACCTGTGCAGGGGCTCAGTCCGAGGCCAGGTGAAAAAGGGCGCGGCGACAGGCCACTAGGTGGCGCTGTAAGCGACAACAAAATTAATACGAATCGAAAAAAAGGACAAACAAACAACATGGAGACAGATACAGCTAGGCTGCAGTCAGTCCAATCTACTTTCAAAGTAAGGTCTGCGCTATGTTCGAACTAAACTACCCACCAGGGTCTGATTTTTCAAGAGCGTAAGTGACTTTGTTTCACAGGCGCACAACACGTATCTCGCATGTGACAGAACTCCCCATTCTGAAATGGAAATAAATAAAAAACTGTAAAAACCTCTTCTGCTTTGTTTCACCAACAATTTCAGGGGAGAGCGCGAACGCAGTCCCCCACTACCATAAATTATGCAGTCGAGATTCCCGCATTTGGGGAATTCGCAGGGGTCAGCATGGCCGGAGTGCAATGGACAAGCCTCGCCCTGGGTGAACCGCCTTCTTGATCATGGTGTCTCCCCTGCCAGGTAAGTATGAAGGCGCAGGCGGTCAGCCAGAGGTCTGATTTGCATCTCTACCATCCTCACCAACGGTTAGCCCTCCGCCCCCGCTCCAGGAAAGGAAGGACGGGTGCCTTCCGTTACTGGCCTGGAAACTGCCAAGCTCATGGGCCGGTGCTTCCCAACGCCAGTTTTAGATGACTCTCTTTAAACAAACACACCTGATTCGATGCACCACCTCGTCTAGATGCACCACCACTTCAAGACCTCAGGTGGGTGCATCGTTAGTGGAAGAGTCCAAGACCCCAGGAGGACACATCAGGAAAAAAGTTTGCAATAAACCACAGCATCTGCAATGGCAGCTCTCATTCCTTGTTCTGCTATTCGACACAATAAATGGCAATCCCCAAAAAGGGAAAGCACACCGTTCCTGGAGACACTGCAATACCAGGCCGATGCATGGAGTGGACGGAGCAAGCCCCGGCTCCAGCTCCGTGATCTAAAAATCCATTTAATATGTAGTCCCCGGATGGGGGACGTATCAGATATTAAACTGATAAGAACAGATTTTTCTTTCGAAAAATTTTTATTGTCACCATTTACATTTTTTTCATTTGCATTTTTTTCGTTTTCACACACCATTTTCTTTTTAATCACACATTAAAACAAGCAATATAATATATAATAAATACACATGGTAAAATGAAAGAAACAATCATTATTAAAAAGCATTGATTAAAACCACAGTGTTTTGCTTGTTTTTAAAAGTCCATTATTGAGGTGTGTTTAAAAGGTACGGTCAGTTCCAAAAGTAAAATACAAATTTTAAAAAAGCAAACAAGCCTCGTATATATATATATATATATATGTTAATAAAACCTATTTCATGATAAAACAATAAAAAACACCAATTAAAAATCATCTGTTGTGCAAGACCGGGGGTGAGTCCTTATCAAGTGGGTCATCACCCCACTCTCCAGAACAGGGACATGAGATGCTACTTTATGGACTCAGCGGAGATCCCCTCTCCTCCGGCCCGCTGGCCCGCTGTTCCCGTAGCCAGAGTGGTGAGGGTGCATCTACGGGCGGCCAGGGTCGGTGCCTGCCGGGACCCTCTCCGTGCGACCCCGGCCCCCCCGTCCGAATATCGTCGTCCGGTACCCCTGCAGCATTGATGTTACCTTTAGCTCGCATGCATGGAGGGTTACCGTAACGCGCTTCCCCACCAGCAGGTTTCTGGTGGCCCAGATGGCATCCTTGATGACGTTGAGGGTGAGCCAGAGCGAGGTAAATTTCTGTGCCGTCAAGTCCTTCAAGCCCCGGCCCACCCCAAGGATGGCGAGCTGGTACCCGAACTGGGCCCCACCCACTGGTAGGCACGGGAAATACAGGGGGCCGGTCTTGGCCCACAGGTCCCGCGCAGTGCTGCACTCCCAGAGCAGGTGGTGGACGGTCTCCGGGGAATTGCAGCCGGACCGCGGGCAGATGGGGTTTTTGGCCATGCCTCTGGAGTGCATAACCGCCCTGACCGGGAGGATCTCATGAGCCACCATCCACGATAAGTCCTTGTGCCTGTTCTGGAGAGCGGGGTGAGCCGCGTTCCGCCAAACCTGTTTGGCCTCACTTGGTGTGAGGCCCGGAACTGGACTCACCGGTTCCCGGTCCTGCACAACAGAGATGAGAGACTTGTGTTGAGTTAAAATGGTGACATCTTCACTCTCTAAAAGGTATTTCTTTAAAAACTTTTTTATAAAACTGTACTCTTTGGGCAAGTTAAAAGACACTGGGGTTTTCAAGTCCACTGGTAAAATTTTCAGTGTTCGTAGGTAAGACCCCATCCAAAATCGCGCCATTGCAGCCGTCTTGTTTTCTTTGGATGGGGTCGTGGCATAACTAATGTGCAGGGCGGTGAAGCGGCTGCCTAAAAACAGGTGGGGGTCTGGGAGGCCTTTTCCACCGTTCTCCGGCCTTTTCTTGATAGTCTCCCTCTTCAGGCGCTCCCACTTGGACCCCCACAGGAAGTAAAACACCGCCCTCTCCAGTTTCCCCAGGAACCACCGAGGGGGGCTAAAAACAGAACAGACAAGTAAAATCAGAGGTAAAATCACAGATTTAAAAATTAAAACCTTGCCTTCCATCGTCATCTGTCTTAGTCCCCAAAACCCCAGTCTTTTCCTAACTTTCCCTAACAAGTCAGTCCAGTTTTCCCGTCCACCCCCGTCTTTATCAAATTTAACGCCTAAAATCTTAAAATCGTTGTCTTTAAAAACCAAATCAAGTCCTCCTGTGTCCACGTCTCCCCACGGCCCGAAGAGCTGGGCCTCGGACTTGTTTCTATTGAGTTTGGCGCCCGAGGCCCGACCGTCCCAGTCAGTCAAGTCCAGTGCTCTTCGTATTGATAAAACGTCTGTGGCTAAAAGAGTTACGTCGTCCATATATAAAACACAGGTCGCCGTCAGTCCCCCCGTCCCAGGAACGTCCAGTCCTTTGATCCATTTGTCCCTTCTCAAGATCTGTGCCAGTGGCTCGATGCAAGCCACATACAGAAGAGGAGATAAAGGACATCCCTGACGGACACCACTGTGTATGTTCACAGCTTTGGAAAGATGCCCATTTATTAGAATTTTGCTGACTATTCCCTTGTACAGCAGTCCCACCCAGGCTATAAACCTCTTTGGAAACCCCATTTTCTCCAGAACCTGGAAGAGGTACTGGTGCGAGACTCGATCAAATGCTTTTTCAAAATCTAAATTTAGGACTACTAGCCGAATATTTCTGTCTCTCGCGTAACAGATGGCGTCTCTAATCAGCACTAGGTTGTCTGTTATCTTTCTTCCGGGCACAGAACAAGCTTGATCCGGGTGAATCACGTCCTCTAAAACAGTTGACATGCGTGTTGCTAAAACTTTGCTAAAAAGTTTATAATCGAAATTTAAAAGTGTTATGGGTCTCCAGTTTTTTAAGTCAGTCCGGTCACCTTTTTTGTGAAGTAAAGAAACTATCCCTATTCTAAAACTGTCTGGAAGTCTGTCGAGGGTCTCAAACTCTTTAAAAACTGTCAAAAGCTCTTGTCCTAAAATGTCCCAAAATGTTAGATAAAACTCCAGGGGAAGTCCATCCACTCCTGGGGACTTCCCCCTTTTAAAACCTCCAAGAGCTTTTTGGGTTTCTAAAATGTTCAAATCTTGGGCTAAAATCTCATTTTGACAGTCGACCCTTTTCTCAACAAAATTTAAAACTTCTTTTACGGTGTCTGAGTGTACCTTTTTAAAACTATATAAAGCCCCATAAAATTTTTCCACATCCTCTAAAATCTCTTTTGTTGTGTTAACCTCCCTATCCCCTGTTTTAACCCTGGTTAACCCCCCACCCCTTGTTATTATTTTCTTAAAAAAATATCTGGTACACTTTTCCCCTTCTTCAATTTCTCTCTCTTTGCTTCTTAAAAGGACCCCTTTACTTTCTATATTGGCTAAAACTGACATTTCCTTTTTTACATCCTGGATTTCATTGTTAAAATCAAAACCATTATTTAAAAGATTAAAATACCTTTGTAGTCTTTTTTGCAACCCCAACATGCATTTCTTTTCCCTACTCTTCTTTTCTTTCCCTATCTTTCTAAAAAACTGTCTCGTCCGGTCCTTTACCATCTCCCACCACTGTGCATGATAAGAACAGATTTTTTTCTTTCGAAAAAGTTTTATTGTCACCATTTACATTTTTTCCATTTGCATTTTTTCTTTTTCCCACAACATTTTCTTTTTAATCACACATTAAAACAAGCAATATAATATATAATAAATACACATGGTAAAATGAAATAAACAATCATTTTTAAAAAGCATTTGATTAAAACCACAGTGTTTTGCTTGTTTTTAAAAGTCCATTATTGAGGTGTGTTTAAAAGGAGCGGTCAGTTCCAAAGTAAAACACAAATTTTAAAAAAAGCAAACAAGCCTCGTATATATGTTAATAAAACCTCTTTCATAATAAAACAATAAAAAACACCAATTAAAAATCATCTGTTGTGCAAGACCGGGGGTGAGTCCTTATCAAGTTGGTCATCACCCCACTCTCCAGAACAGGGACATGAGATGCTACTTTATGGACTCAGCGGAGATCCCCTCTCCTCCGGCCCGCTGGCCCGCTGTTCCCGTAGCCAGAGTGGTGAGGGTGCATCTACGGGCGGCCAGGGTCGGTGCCTGCCGGGACCCTCTCCGTGCGACCCCGGCCCCCCCGTCCGAATATTGTCGTCCGGTACCCCTGCAGCATTGATGTTACCTTTAGCTCGCATGCATGGAGGGTTACCGTAACGCGCTTCCCCACCAGCAGGTTTCTGGTGGCCCAGATGGCATCCTTGATGACGTTGAGGGTGAGCCAGAGCGAGGTAAATTTCTGTGCCGTCAAGTCCTTCAAGCCCCGGCCCACCCCAAGGATGGCGAGCTGGTACCCGAACTGGGCCCCACCCGCTGGTAGGCACGGGAAATACAGGGGGCCGGTCTTGGCCCACAGGTCCCGCGCAGTGCTGCACTCCCAGAGCAGGTGGTGGACGGTCTCCGGGGAATTGCAGCCGGACCGTGGGCAGATGGGGTTTTTGGCCATGCCTCTGGAGTGCATAACCGCCCTGACCGGGAGGATCTCATGAGCCACCATCCACGATAAGTCCTTGTGCCTGTTCTGGAGAGCGGGGTGAGCCGCGTTCCGCCAAACCTGTTTGGCCTCACTTGGTGTGAGGCCCGGAACTGGACTCACCGGTTCCCGGTCCTGCACAACAGAGATGAGAGACTTGTGTTGAGTTAAAATGGTGACATCTTCACTCTCTAAAAGGTATTTCTTTAAAAACTTTTTTATAAAACTGTACTCTTTGGGCAAGTTAAAAGACACTGGGGTTTTCAAGTCCACTGGTAAAATTTTCAGTGTTCGTAGGTAAGACCCCATCCAAAATCGCGCCATTGCAGCCGTCTTGTTTTCTTTGGATGGGGTCGTGGCATAACTAATGTGCAGGGCGGTGAAGCGGCTGCCTAAAAACAGGTGGGGGTCTGGGAGGCCTTTTCCACCGTTCTCCGGCCTTTTCTTGATGGTCTCCCTCTTCAGGCGCTCCCACTTGGACCCCCACAGGAAGTAAAACACCGCCCTCTCCAGTTTCCCCAGGAACCACCGAGGGGGGCTAAAAACAGAACAGACAAGTAAAAACAGAGGTAAAATCACAGATTTACAAATTAAAACCTTGCCTTCCATCGTCATCTGTCTTAGTCCCCAAAACCCCAGTCTTTTCCTAACTTTCCCTAACAAGTCAGTCCAGTTTTCCCGTCCACCCCCGTCTTTATCAAATTTAACGCCTAAAATCTTAAAATCGTTGTCTTTAAAAACCAAATCAAGTCCTCCTGTGTCCACGTCTCCCCACGGCCCGAAGAGCTGGGCCTCGGACTTGTTTCTATTGAGTTTGGCGCCCGAGGCCCGACCGTACCAGTCAGTCAAGTCCAGTGCTCTTCGTATTGATAAAACGTCTGTGGCTAAAAGAGTTACGTCATCCATATATAAAACACAGGTCGCCGTCAGTCCCCCCGTCCCAGGAACGTCCAGTCCTTTGATCCATTTGTCCCTTCTCAAGATCTGTGCCAGTGGCTCGATGCAAGCCACATACAGAAGAGGAGATAAAGGACATCCCTGACGGACACCACTGTGTATGTCCACAGCTTTGGAAAGATGCCCATTTATTAGAATTTTGCCGACTATTCCCTTGTACAGCAGTCCCACCCAGGCTCTAAACCTCTTTGGAAGCCCCATTTTCTCCAGAACCTGGAAGAGGTACTGGTGCGAGACTCGATCAAATGCTTTTTCAAAATCTAAATTTAGGACTACTAGCCGAATATTTCTGTCTCTCGCGTAACAGATGGCGTCTCTAATCAGCACTAGGTTGTCTGTTATCTTTCTTCCGGGCACAGCACAGGCTTGATCCGGGTGGATCACGTCCTCTAAAACAGTCGACATGCGTGTTGCTAAAATCTTACTAAAAAGTTTACAATCAAAATTTAAAAGCGTGATTGGTCGCCAGTTTTTCAAGTCAGTCTTGTCTCCTTTCTTATATAATAATGAAACTATCCCTACTCTAAAGCTGTCAGGAAGTCTGTCAAGAGTCTCAAATTCTTTAAAAACGGTCAACAGTTCGTGTGCTAAAATGTCCCAGAAAGTCAGATAAAATTCAAAGGGAAGTCCGTCAATGCCAGGGGACTTCCCTTTTTTAAAATGTTTTAAAGCTTTCTGAATTTCTAAAACTGTAAAATCCTGGGATAAAAGCACATCTGGGCTCTTTACCTTTTTATTTAAAAAGGTTAAAACTTCCTCTAAAACCCCATTATGAGCCTCTTTTGCACTATATAAATTATTATAAAAGTTTTCAGTTTCATTTAAAATCTCTTTTGTGCCGCTTGCTTCCCTCCCGGTAAAAGTCTTCAAAGCAGAGATTGACCCACCCCGTGTAATAATTTTTTTAAAAAAGTATCTTGTGCATTTCTCCCCTTCTTCTATTTCTCTTTCTTTACATCTTAAAATAACACCCCTACTCTGAACTTCGAATAAAACTGACATTTCTTTCTTGACTTCTTTTATCTCTTCTGTAAAATCCAATCCACTGTTTAAAAGGTTAAAATATCTCTGCAGTCTTTTTTGCAGCCCCATCATGTGTCTTCTTTCCCTGTTCTTTTTCCTTTTCCCTATATTTCTAAAAAACTGTCTTGTCCGGTCCTTAACCACTTCCCACCACTGTGCACGTGTATCATAAAAGTCTTGGAGGGTCTGCCATTGGCTGAACTGCTCCCTATACTCTCTAACCACTTCTTCATCCTCTAATAGGGAACAGTTCAGCTTCCACAGCCCTCCTCCTACCGTCACACCCATGGAAAGTGAAAGGGTGCAAGACAGTATCATGTGATCAGAAAAAAAGGGAGGGGTCAATGTTGCATCGGTTGGCGGGCAGTCCCTTGTAAAAACATAGTCAATTCGAGAGGCTCTGGTGCCATCACCACTGAACCAGGTGAAGCCCTCCTCTCTTTGATGCAGTTGTTTAAAACAGTCAACTAACTTAAAATCCTTGACTAAATTTTGCAATAAAACCGATGTCTTATCGACCTTAAAATCTTCTCCTACTCTCTTCCTATCTGTTTTGGATAAAACACAGTTAAAATCCCCTGCTACTATTAGGGGAGCCCTGCCTAACATGTGGGGCTGCAGGTCTTCTAAAAGCTCATATCTGTCATTTTTTTCTGTAAAACCATACACATTAAGAACCTTAAAATCCCTCCCTAAAAAAGTCAGGTTTGCTAAAAGAGCCCGCCCTTCCCTCACCACAGTGCTATCCTTCACCGTGATGTTTGAATTGTTGATTAAAATAGCGACACCGTCATTCTTGTTGAAGTTGGAGCCACTCCATATTGAGGGCCCCATGGTCCACATCTCCTCCAACTTTCTGTAACTATTTAAAAAGGGCAGAGCACACTCTTGCAGTAAAAACAAGTCTGACTTAAAACACTTTAAAAAGGATAAAATGCTCTGTGCTCGTAAGGTGGACCTCACACTTCTTACATTAATGGTAGAGATAGTGAGGGCCATGAGCAGTATGGTTAAAACAGTATGAGACATTTAAACAGAAGACAAAAAGACTACAAAAATATACTTAAAATCATGTTTTATCTTGTTTCACCTGCCCTTCCTTTCTCACAGATGAACTGGGTCCTGGAGAGCAGGTGCTCGACGCCTCGGGTGCTACAGAGAAATCCTCTTGTAACTCCCTAGGCGACGATGTTCTTAGCTTGATGTGCAAAAAAGATACCTCATTTGGGGACTCTAGGGGCCACATGCGTTCTTGATCTTCCAAATCGGAACTATCAAGCCGCTGTGCTGCCCTAGCTTTTTTCTCCTCGGTTTCCACCAAAGGAGATCCCGCAGGTCTTTTTTGCACTTGAGCATTTGGGAGTGAACACTCAAATTCACTCCCACTGGATTCCTGTACCAACTCTGACACCGTTTGTAGGGAGGAGCTTGTTTCTCCCTCGGTCACTTCTCCTTCCGTGCCTTTTTCCATTTCAATATCTGACTCCGCCCCTATGGCCGCCCCACTTCCTCCTTCCTGCCCAATCCCTGAGGCTGGCTGGGAATTTGAAATTCCCGCCAAAACCTCAGGGACCGCCTCCTCTTTCCTTTCTTCGTTTGTTTGGTGCCAATGTGGGGCGGCCATTTTGAGCTTGTTGGCAAAACTTTTAGGGCAATCTCTGTAGAGGTGGTTTGAATCTCCACAAAGATTGCACCGCCTGCCATTGGTACACTGTTCAAACCCGTGACCAATTTCTTTGCACTTCCCACAAACTAATTCTTGGCATACATCGGCTAAGTGACCAAATTTCCCACATTTCCGACATAACTTAGGCATACCCTGGTAATGAATGTAGCCTCTGTTCTCTCCAAGCACAATCATGGAGGGCAGATGTTTCAGGCCCTGGTAGCCCCCAGCGTCCTCCCATTGTTTAATGGGGATTCGCCAGGAGCATGTCCAGATACCATCTTCATCTAGCACCTTGACTGGCTGGCCTCGAACAGTGCAAAATCTACCCAGCCACACACATATATCTTCACCAGTCACAGTTTCATTGAACATTCTGACAATCACAGTTTTAAGTGTGTTGTCAGAAAGTTTCTCCACCATAAACATGGAGAACTGGGATTTAACAGATTCAAACCTTTGCCAAAACTCACTTAGCAGGGAAGCAGTCTTAAAACTCAAATCAAAACCTTTGTTCAGAGGCAGAGTCATCAAACAATTCAGGTCTTCAGGCTTAAAATGTAAGGTCTTTTGAACAAGCTTTCTGGAAAAGTCCATGCGGGACATACCCAGAAGCTTTCCATCGACCTCCTTGAATATAAAACGCACGCTGTGGTGCCTCCGCATGCCGGCACGAGCAGCCGACATAGTGGAGGCACCACCAGCACGCAGCGGCTAAAACAAACAATAAATTAACTAAATAAATTAGATAAAACCTTCTTACCTTAAAAACAAGTAGATTCTCCGCAAAGCGAGTCGTCTCCAATTAAAAGCCGCTTGTCAATTTACCTCTTGGAAGATAGAGGACTCGTGCCACAAGCCACACACGAGCCTAAAGGTCCACCTAGAGGCGATCGCTGTCTCAACCGTCCGACCAGACCACGTGATCTTAGCCAAAAGGCCGAGAAGCGATGCTGCTAAGACGCAGCAGGGAGGAAGCCGGACACGGCGATGCCCATCTCGGCTTTGGTAAGTTTTGGGAGACCTAAAAACGCTGGGGGATGGTGGTAGCCTCCCCTGTCTACAACGTCACCGGGCCTCGTCCCGATCGGCCTGACGGAAAGTACGGCATCGCTCGTAACTCCCAAACGGTTGGTCGCAGAGCCACGTGCCTTATGTCATCGGAATCCTTGGCTCGAGCCGAACGAGACGCAGGTCTCAGATTGGCTCGTCGCTCTGACGAAATTTTCGGGTATTTTGGATTTTGTCGAAAACCTTCTTTTGCAACCTAGCGCCAGGTATTTGGCCCAGTCCCACCCAAATCAGCACAGAAAGCTTCTCTGGAGTCTGACTGTCAATAATCATCCAAAAAAAGAGGAAATTTCCATTCACCTTGGCGAGGGGACCTCAAAACGTGCTAAGGTGGCGTGTCCGAGGTGGCTCGAATGGCTATAACTCCGGGAAGGAGTGAGATCCCTTCACCCAAATCGGCACACCTGTGCAGGGGCTCAGTCCGAGGCCAGGTGAAAAGGGGCGCGGCGACAGGCCAGTAGGTGGCGCCGTAAGCTGAAAAATAGGGAAAATGTAATGTAAAAAGACAATCAAACAAAGATGAAAACACCCGAAACACTGCGGGATCGTAGTACCCTCCCCTGTCTGCAACGTCACCGGGCCTTGTCCCGATCGGCCTGACGGTGGAACTGCAGCGACGGAAAGTACGGCATCGCTCGTAACTCCCAAACGGTTGGTCGCAGAGCCACGTGCCTTATGTCATCGGAATCCTTGGCTCGAGCCAAACGAGACGCAGGTCTCAGATTGGCTCGTCGCTCTGACGAAATTTTCGGGTATTTTGGATTTTGTCGAAAACCTTCTTTTGCAACCTAGCGCCAGGTATTTGGCCCAGTCCCACCCAAATCAGCACAGAAAGCTTCTCTGGAGTCTGACTGTCAATAATCATCCAAAAAAAGAGGAAATTTCCATTCACCTTGGCGAGGGGACCTCAAAACGTGCTAAGGTGGCGTGTCCGAGGTGGCTCGAATGGCTATAACTCCGGGAAGGAGTGAGATCCCTTCACCCAAATCGGCACACCTGTGCAGGGGCTCAGTCCGAGGCCAGGTGAAAAAGGGCGCGGCGACAGGCCACTAGGTGGCGCTGTAAGCGACAACAAAATTAATACGAATCGAAAAAAAGGACAAACAAACAACATGGAGACAGATACAGCTAGGCTGCAGTCAGTCCAATCTACTTTCAAAGTAAGGTCTGCGCTATGTTCGAACTAAACTACCCACCAGGGTCTGATTTTTCAAGAGCGTAAGTGACTTTGTTTCACAGGCGCACAACACGTATCTCGCATGTGACAGAACTCCCCATTCTGAAATGGAAATAAATAAAAAACTGTAAAAACCTCTTCTGCTTTGTTTCACCAACAATTTCAGGGGAGAGCGCGAACGCAGTCCCCCACTACCATAAATTATGCAGTCGAGATTCCCGCATTTGGGGAATTCGCAGGGGTCAGCATGGCCGGAGTGCAATGGACAAGCCTCGCCCTGGGTGAACCGCCTTCTTGATCATGGTGTCTCCCCTGCCAGGTAAGTATGAAGGCGCAGGCGGTCAGCCAGAGGTCTGATTTGCATCTCTACCATCCTCACCAACGGTTAGCCCTCCGCCCCCGCTCCAGGAAAGGAAGGACGGGTGCCTTCCGTTACTGGCCTGGAAACTGCCAAGCTCATGGGCCGGTGCTTCCCAACGCCAGTTTTAGATGACTCTCTTTAAACAAACACACCTGATTCGATGCACCACCTCGTCTAGATGCACCACCACTTCAAGACCTCAGGTGGGTGCATCGTTAGTGGAAGAGTCCAAGACCCCAGGAGGACACATCAGGAAAAAAGTTTGCAATAAACCACAGCATCTGCAATGGCAGCTCTCATTCCTTGTTCTGCTATTCGACACAATAAATGGCAATCCCCAAAAAGGGAAAGCACACCGTTCCTGGAGACACTGCAATACCAGGCCGATGCATGGAGTGGACGGAGCAAGCCCCGGCTCCAGCTCCGTGATCTAAAAATCCATTTAATATGTAGTCCCCGGATGGGGGACGTATCAGATATTAAACTGATAAGAACAGATACTACACTTGATCTTAGCCAAAAGGCCGAGAAGCGATGCTGCTAAGACGCAGCAGGGAGGAAGCCGGACACGGCGATGCCCATCTCGGCTTTGGTAAGTTTTGGGAGACCTAAAAACGCTGGGGGATGGTGGTAGCCTCCCCTGTCTACAACGTCACCGGGCCTCGTCCCGATCGGCCTGACGGAAAGTACGGCATCGCTCGTAACTCCCAAACGGTTGGTCGCAGAGCCACGTGCCTTATGTCATCGGAATCCTTGGCTCGAGCCGAACGAGACGCAGGTCTCAGATTGGCTCGTCGCTCTGACGAAATTTTCGGGTATTTTGGATTTTGTCGAAAACCTTCTTTTGCAACCTAGCGCCAGGTATTTGGCCCAGTCCCACCCAAATCAGCACAGAAAGCTTCTCTGGAGTCTGACTGTCAATAATCATCCAAAAAAAGAGGAAATTTCCATTCACCTTGGCGAGGGGACCTCAAAACGTGCTAAGGTGGCGTGTCCGAGGTGGCTCGAATGGCTATAACTCCGGGAAGGAGTGAGATCCCTTCACCCAAATCGGCACACCTGTGCAGGGGCTCAGTCCGAGGCCAGGTGAAAAGGGGCGCGGCGACAGGCCAGTAGGTGGCGCCGTAAGCTGAAAAATAGGGAAAATGTAATGTAAAAAGACAATCAAACAAAGATGAAAACACCCGAAACACTGCGGGATCGTAGTACCCTCCCCTGTCTGCAACGTCACCGGGCCTTGTCCCGATCGGCCTGACGGTGGAACTGCAGCGACGGAAAGTACGGCATCGCTCGTAACTCCCAAACGGTTGGTCGCAGAGCCACGTGCCTTATGTCATCGGAATCCTTGGCTCGAGCCAAACGAGACGCAGGTCTCAGATTGGCTCGTCGCTCTGACGAAATTTTCGGGTATTTTGGATTTTGTCGAAAACCTTCTTTTGCAACCTAGCGCCAGGTATTTGGCCCAGTCCCACCCAAATCAGCACAGAAAGCTTCTCTGGAGTCTGACTGTCAATAATCATCCAAAAAAAGAGGAAATTTCCATTCACCTTGGCGAGGGGACCTCAAAACGTGCTAAGGTGGCGTGTCCGAGGTGGCTCGAATGGCTATAACTCCGGGAAGGAGTGAGATCCCTTCACCCAAATCGGCACACCTGTGCAGGGGCTCAGTCCGAGGCCAGGTGAAAAAGGGCGCGGCGACAGGCCACTAGGTGGCGCTGTAAGCGACAACAAAATTAATACGAATCGAAAAAAAGGACAAACAAACAACATGGAGACAGATACAGCTAGGCTGCAGTCAGTCCAATCTACTTTCAAAGTAAGGTCTGCGCTATGTTCGAACTAAACTACCCACCAGGGTCTGATTTTTCAAGAGCGTAAGTGACTTTGTTTCACAGGCGCACAACACGTATCTCGCATGTGACAGAACTCCCCATTCTGAAATGGAAATAAATAAAAAACTGTAAAAACCTCTTCTGCTTTGTTTCACCAACAATTTCAGGGGAGAGCGCGAACGCAGTCCCCCACTACCATAAATTATGCAGTCGAGATTCCCGCATTTGGGGAATTCGCAGGGGTCAGCATGGCCGGAGTGCAATGGACAAGCCTCGCCCTGGGTGAACCGCCTTCTTGATCATGGTGTCTCCCCTGCCAGGTAAGTATGAAGGCGCAGGCGGTCAGCCAGAGGTCTGATTTGCATCTCTACCATCCTCACCAACGGTTAGCCCTCCGCCCCCGCTCCAGGAAAGGAAGGACGGGTGCCTTCCGTTACTGGCCTGGAAACTGCCAAGCTCATGGGCCGGTGCTTCCCAACGCCAGTTTTAGATGACTCTCTTTAAACAAACACACCTGATTCGATGCACCACCTCGTCTAGATGCACCACCACTTCAAGACCTCAGGTGGGTGCATCGTTAGTGGAAGAGTCCAAGACCCCAGGAGGACACATCAGGAAAAAAGTTTGCAATAAACCACAGCATCTGCAATGGCAGCTCTCATTCCTTGTTCTGCTATTCGACACAATAAATGGCAATCCCCAAAAAGGGAAAGCACACCGTTCCTGGAGACACTGCAATACCAGGCCGATGCATGGAGTGGACGGAGCAAGCCCCGGCTCCAGCTCCGTGATCTAAAAATCCATTTAATATGTAGTCCCCGGATGGGGGACGTATCAGATATTAAACTGATAAGAACAGATACTACACTTGATCTTAGCCAAAAGGCCGAGAAGCGATGCTGCTAAGACGCAGCAGGGAGGAAGCCGGACACGGCGATGCCCATCTCGGCTTTGGTAAGTTTTGGGAGACCTAAAAACGCTGGGGGATGGTGGTAGCCTCCCCTGTCTACAACGTCACCGGGCCTCGTCCCGATCGGCCTGACGGAAAGTACGGCATCGCTCGTAACTCCCAAACGGTTGGTCGCAGAGCCACGTGCCTTATGTCATCGGAATCCTTGGCTCGAGCCGAACGAGACGCAGGTCTCAGATTGGCTCGTCGCTCTGACGAAATTTTCGGGTATTTTGGATTTTGTCGAAAACCTTCTTTTGCAACCTAGCGCCAGGTATTTGGCCCAGTCCCACCCAAATCAGCACAGAAAGCTTCTCTGGAGTCTGACTGTCAATAATCATCCAAAAAAAGAGGAAATTTCCATTCACCTTGGCGAGGGGACCTCAAAACGTGCTAAGGTGGCGTGTCCGAGGTGGCTCGAATGGCTATAACTCCGGGAAGGAGTGAGATCCCTTCACCCAAATCGGCACACCTGTGCAGGGGCTCAGTCCGAGGCCAGGTGAAAAAGGGCGCGGCGACAGGCCACTAGGTGGCGCTGTAAGCGACAACAAAATTAATACGAATCGAAAAAAAGGACAAACAAACAACATGGAGACAGATACAGCTAGGCTGCAGTCAGTCCAATCTACTTTCAAAGTAAGGTCTGCGCTATGTTCGAACTAAACTACCCACCAGGGTCTGATTTTTCAAGAGCGTAAGTGACTTTGTTTCACAGGCGCACAACACGTATCTCGCATGTGACAGAACTCCCCATTCTGAAATGGAAATAAATAAAAAACTGTAAAAACCTCTTCTGCTTTGTTTCACCAACAATTTCAGGGGAGAGCGCGAACGCAGTCCCCCACTACCATAAATTATGCAGTCGAGATTCCCGCATTTGGGGAATTCGCAGGGGTCAGCATGGCCGGAGTGCAATGGACAAGCCTCGCCCTGGGTGAACCGCCTTCTTGATCATGGTGTCTCCCCTGCCAGGTAAGTATGAAGGCGCAGGCGGTCAGCCAGAGGTCTGATTTGCATCTCTACCATCCTCACCAACGGTTAGCCCTCCGCCCCCGCTCCAGGAAAGGAAGGACGGGTGCCTTCCGTTACTGGCCTGGAAACTGCCAAGCTCATGGGCCGGTGCTTCCCAACGCCAGTTTTAGATGACTCTCTTTAAACAAACACACCTGATTCGATGCACCACCTCGTCTAGATGCACCACCACTTCAAGACCTCAGGTGGGTGCATCGTTAGTGGAAGAGTCCAAGACCCCAGGAGGACACATCAGGAAAAAAGTTTGCAATAAACCACAGCATCTGCAATGGCAGCTCTCATTCCTTGTTCTGCTATTCGACACAATAAATGGCAATCCCCAAAAAGGGAAAGCACACCGTTCCTGGAGACACTGCAATACCAGGCCGATGCATGGAGTGGACGGAGCAAGCCCCGGCTCCAGCTCCGTGATCTAAAAATCCATTTAATATGTAGTCCCCGGATGGGGGACGTATCAGATATTAAACTGATAAGAACAGATACTACACTTGATCTTAGCCAAAAGGCCGAGAAGCGATGCTGCTAAGACGCAGCAGGGAGGAAGCCGGACACGGCGATGCCCATCTCGGCTTTGGTAAGTTTTGGGAGACCTAAAAACGCTGGGGGATGGTGGTAGCCTCCCCTGTCTACAACGTCACCGGGCCTCGTCCCGATCGGCCTGACGGAAAGTACGGCATCGCTCGTAACTCCCAAACGGTTGGTCGCAGAGCCACGTGCCTTATGTCATCGGAATCCTTGGCTCGAGCCGAACGAGACGCAGGTCTCAGATTGGCTCGTCGCTCTGACGAAATTTTCGGGTATTTTGGATTTTGTCGAAAACCTTCTTTTGCAACCTAGCGCCAGGTATTTGGCCCAGTCCCACCCAAATCAGCACAGAAAGCTTCTCTGGAGTCTGACTGTCAATAATCATCCAAAAAAAGAGGAAATTTCCATTCACCTTGGCGAGGGGACCTCAAAACGTGCTAAGGTGGCGTGTCCGAGGTGGCTCGAATGGCTATAACTCCGGGAAGGAGTGAGATCCCTTCACCCAAATCGGCACACCTGTGCAGGGGCTCAGTCCGAGGCCAGGTGAAAAGGGGCGCGGCGACAGGCCAGTAGGTGGCGCCGTAAGCTGAAAAATAGGGAAAATGTAATGTAAAAAGACAATCAAACAAAGATGAAAACACCCGAAACACTGCGGGATCGTAGTACCCTCCCCTGTCTGCAACGTCACCGGGCCTTGTCCCGATCGGCCTGACGGTGGAACTGCAGCGACGGAAAGTACGGCATCGCTCGTAACTCCCAAACGGTTGGTCGCAGAGCCACGTGCCTTATGTCATCGGAATCCTTGGCTCGAGCCAAACGAGACGCAGGTCTCAGATTGGCTCGTCGCTCTGACGAAATTTTCGGGTATTTTGGATTTTGTCGAAAACCTTCTTTTGCAACCTAGCGCCAGGTATTTGGCCCAGTCCCACCCAAATCAGCACAGAAAGCTTCTCTGGAGTCTGACTGTCAATAATCATCCAAAAAAAGAGGAAATTTCCATTCACCTTGGCGAGGGGACCTCAAAACGTGCTAAGGTGGCGTGTCCGAGGTGGCTCGAATGGCTATAACTCCGGGAAGGAGTGAGATCCCTTCACCCAAATCGGCACACCTGTGCAGGGGCTCAGTCCGAGGCCAGGTGAAAAAGGGCGCGGCGACAGGCCACTAGGTGGCGCTGTAAGCGACAACAAAATTAATACGAATCGAAAAAAAGGACAAACAAACAACATGGAGACAGATACAGCTAGGCTGCAGTCAGTCCAATCTACTTTCAAAGTAAGGTCTGCGCTATGTTCGAACTAAACTACCCACCAGGGTCTGATTTTTCAAGAGCGTAAGTGACTTTGTTTCACAGGCGCACAACACGTATCTCGCATGTGACAGAACTCCCCATTCTGAAATGGAAATAAATAAAAAACTGTAAAAACCTCTTCTGCTTTGTTTCACCAACAATTTCAGGGGAGAGCGCGAACGCAGTCCCCCACTACCATAAATTATGCAGTCGAGATTCCCGCATTTGGGGAATTCGCAGGGGTCAGCATGGCCGGAGTGCAATGGACAAGCCTCGCCCTGGGTGAACCGCCTTCTTGATCATGGTGTCTCCCCTGCCAGGTAAGTATGAAGGCGCAGGCGGTCAGCCAGAGGTCTGATTTGCATCTCTACCATCCTCACCAACGGTTAGCCCTCCGCCCCCGCTCCAGGAAAGGAAGGACGGGTGCCTTCCGTTACTGGCCTGGAAACTGCCAAGCTCATGGGCCGGTGCTTCCCAACGCCAGTTTTAGATGACTCTCTTTAAACAAACACACCTGATTCGATGCACCACCTCGTCTAGATGCACCACCACTTCAAGACCTCAGGTGGGTGCATCGTTAGTGGAAGAGTCCAAGACCCCAGGAGGACACATCAGGAAAAAAGTTTGCAATAAACCACAGCATCTGCAATGGCAGCTCTCATTCCTTGTTCTGCTATTCGACACAATAAATGGCAATCCCCAAAAAGGGAAAGCACACCGTTCCTGGAGACACTGCAATACCAGGCCGATGCATGGAGTGGACGGAGCAAGCCCCGGCTCCAGCTCCGTGATCTAAAAATCCATTTAATATGTAGTCCCCGGATGGGGGACGTATCAGATATTAAACTGATAAGAACAGATACTACACTTGATCTTAGCCAAAAGGCCGAGAAGCGATGCTGCTAAGACGCAGCAGGGAGGAAGCCGGACACGGCGATGCCCATCTCGGCTTTGGTAAGTTTTGGGAGACCTAAAAACGCTGGGGGATGGTGGTAGCCTCCCCTGTCTACAACGTCACCGGGCCTCGTCCCGATCGGCCTGACGGAAAGTACGGCATCGCTCGTAACTCCCAAACGGTTGGTCGCAGAGCCACGTGCCTTATGTCATCGGAATCCTTGGCTCGAGCCGAACGAGACGCAGGTCTCAGATTGGCTCGTCGCTCTGACGAAATTTTCGGGTATTTTGGATTTTGTCGAAAACCTTCTTTTGCAACCTAGCGCCAGGTATTTGGCCCAGTCCCACCCAAATCAGCACAGAAAGCTTCTCTGGAGTCTGACTGTCAATAATCATCCAAAAAAAGAGGAAATTTCCATTCACCTTGGCGAGGGGACCTCAAAACGTGCTAAGGTGGCGTGTCCGAGGTGGCTCGAATGGCTATAACTCCGGGAAGGAGTGAGATCCCTTCACCCAAATCGGCACACCTGTGCAGGGGCTCAGTCCGAGGCCAGGTGAAAAAGGGCGCGGCGACAGGCCACTAGGTGGCGCTGTAAGCGACAACAAAATTAATACGAATCGAAAAAAAGGACAAACAAACAACATGGAGACAGATACAGCTAGGCTGCAGTCAGTCCAATCTACTTTCAAAGTAAGGTCTGCGCTATGTTCGAACTAAACTACCCACCAGGGTCTGATTTTTCAAGAGCGTAAGTGACTTTGTTTCACAGGCGCACAACACGTATCTCGCATGTGACAGAACTCCCCATTCTGAAATGGAAATAAATAAAAAACTGTAAAAACCTCTTCTGCTTTGTTTCACCAACAATTTCAGGGGAGAGCGCGAACGCAGTCCCCCACTACCATAAATTATGCAGTCGAGATTCCCGCATTTGGGGAATTCGCAGGGGTCAGCATGGCCGGAGTGCAATGGACAAGCCTCGCCCTGGGTGAACCGCCTTCTTGATCATGGTGTCTCCCCTGCCAGGTAAGTATGAAGGCGCAGGCGGTCAGCCAGAGGTCTGATTTGCATCTCTACCATCCTCACCAACGGTTAGCCCTCCGCCCCCGCTCCAGGAAAGGAAGGACGGGTGCCTTCCGTTACTGGCCTGGAAACTGCCAAGCTCATGGGCCGGTGCTTCCCAACGCCAGTTTTAGATGACTCTCTTTAAACAAACACACCTGATTCGATGCACCACCTCGTCTAGATGCACCACCACTTCAAGACCTCAGGTGGGTGCATCGTTAGTGGAAGAGTCCAAGACCCCAGGAGGACACATCAGGAAAAAAGTTTGCAATAAACCACAGCATCTGCAATGGCAGCTCTCATTCCTTGTTCTGCTATTCGACACAATAAATGGCAATCCCCAAAAAGGGAAAGCACACCGTTCCTGGAGACACTGCAATACCAGGCCGATGCATGGAGTGGACGGAGCAAGCCCCGGCTCCAGCTCCGTGATCTAAAAATCCATTTAATATGTAGTCCCCGGATGGGGGACGTATCAGATATTAAACTGATAAGAACAGATACTACACTTGATCTTAGCCAAAAGGCCGAGAAGCGATGCTGCTAAGACGCAGCAGGGAGGAAGCCGGACACGGCGATGCCCATCTCGGCTTTGGTAAGTTTTGGGAGACCTAAAAACGCTGGGGGATGGTGGTAGCCTCCCCTGTCTACAACGTCACCGGGCCTCGTCCCGATCGGCCTGACGGAAAGTACGGCATCGCTCGTAACTCCCAAACGGTTGGTCGCAGAGCCACGTGCCTTATGTCATCGGAATCCTTGGCTCGAGCCGAACGAGACGCAGGTCTCAGATTGGCTCGTCGCTCTGACGAAATTTTCGGGTATTTTGGATTTTGTCGAAAACCTTCTTTTGCAACCTAGCGCCAGGTATTTGGCCCAGTCCCACCCAAATCAGCACAGAAAGCTTCTCTGGAGTCTGACTGTCAATAATCATCCAAAAAAAGAGGAAATTTCCATTCACCTTGGCGAGGGGACCTCAAAACGTGCTAAGGTGGCGTGTCCGAGGTGGCTCGAATGGCTATAACTCCGGGAAGGAGTGAGATCCCTTCACCCAAATCGGCACACCTGTGCAGGGGCTCAGTCCGAGGCCAGGTGAAAAGGGGCGCGGCGACAGGCCAGTAGGTGGCGCCGTAAGCTGAAAAATAGGGAAAATGTAATGTAAAAAGACAATCAAACAAAGATGAAAACACCCGAAACACTGCGGGATCGTAGTACCCTCCCCTGTCTGCAACGTCACCGGGCCTTGTCCCGATCGGCCTGACGGTGGAACTGCAGCGACGGAAAGTACGGCATCGCTCGTAACTCCCAAACGGTTGGTCGCAGAGCCACGTGCCTTATGTCATCGGAATCCTTGGCTCGAGCCAAACGAGACGCAGGTCTCAGATTGGCTCGTCGCTCTGACGAAATTTTCGGGTATTTTGGATTTTGTCGAAAACCTTCTTTTGCAACCTAGCGCCAGGTATTTGGCCCAGTCCCACCCAAATCAGCACAGAAAGCTTCTCTGGAGTCTGACTGTCAATAATCATCCAAAAAAAGAGGAAATTTCCATTCACCTTGGCGAGGGGACCTCAAAACGTGCTAAGGTGGCGTGTCCGAGGTGGCTCGAATGGCTATAACTCCGGGAAGGAGTGAGATCCCTTCACCCAAATCGGCACACCTGTGCAGGGGCTCAGTCCGAGGCCAGGTGAAAAAGGGCGCGGCGACAGGCCAGTAGGTGGCGCCGTAAGCTGAAAAATAGGGAAAATGTAATGTAAAAAGACAATCAAACAAAGATGAAAACACCCGAAACACTGCGGGATCGTAGTACCCTCCCCTGTCTGCAACGTCACCGGGCCTTGTCCCGATCGGCCTGACGGTGGAACTGCAGCGACGGAAAGTACGGCATCGCTCGTAACTCCCAAACGGTTGGTCGCAGAGCCACGTGCCTTATGTCATCGGAATCCTTGGCTCGAGCCAAACGAGACGCAGGTCTCAGATTGGCTCGTCGCTCTGACGAAATTTTCGGGTATTTTGGATTTTGTCGAAAACCTTCTTTTGCAACCTAGCGCCAGGTATTTGGCCCAGTCCCACCCAAATCAGCACAGAAAGCTTCTCTGGAGTCTGACTGTCAATAATCATCCAAAAAAAGAGGAAATTTCCATTCACCTTGGCGAGGGGACCTCAAAACGTGCTAAGGTGGCGTGTCCGAGGTGGCTCGAATGGCTATAACTCCGGGAAGGAGTGAGATCCCTTCACCCAAATCGGCACACCTGTGCAGGGGCTCAGTCCGAGGCCAGGTGAAAAAGGGCGCGGCGACAGGCCACTAGGTGGCGCTGTAAGCGACAACAAAATTAATACGAATCGAAAAAAAGGACAAACAAACAACATGGAGACAGATACAGCTAGGCTGCAGTCAGTCCAATCTACTTTCAAAGTAAGGTCTGCGCTATGTTCGAACTAAACTACCCACCAGGGTCTGATTTTTCAAGAGCGTAAGTGACTTTGTTTCACAGGCGCACAACACGTATCTCGCATGTGACAGAACTCCCCATTCTGAAATGGAAATAAATAAAAAACTGTAAAAACCTCTTCTGCTTTGTTTCACCAACAATTTCAGGGGAGAGCGCGAACGCAGTCCCCCACTACCATAAATTATGCAGTCGAGATTCCCGCATTTGGGGAATTCGCAGGGGTCAGCATGGCCGGAGTGCAATGGACAAGCCTCGCCCTGGGTGAACCGCCTTCTTGATCATGGTGTCTCCCCTGCCAGGTAAGTATGAAGGCGCAGGCGGTCAGCCAGAGGTCTGATTTGCATCTCTACCATCCTCACCAACGGTTAGCCCTCCGCCCCCGCTCCAGGAAAGGAAGGACGGGTGCCTTCCGTTACTGGCCTGGAAACTGCCAAGCTCATGGGCCGGTGCTTCCCAACGCCAGTTTTAGATGACTCTCTTTAAACAAACACACCTGATTCGATGCACCACCTCGTCTAGATGCACCACCACTTCAAGACCTCAGGTGGGTGCATCGTTAGTGGAAGAGTCCAAGACCCCAGGAGGACACATCAGGAAAAAAGTTTGCAATAAACCACAGCATCTGCAATGGCAGCTCTCATTCCTTGTTCTGCTATTCGACACAATAAATGGCAATCCCCAAAAAGGGAAAGCACACCGTTCCTGGAGACACTGCAATACCAGGCCGATGCATGGAGTGGACGGAGCAAGCCCCGGCTCCAGCTCCGTGATCTAAAAATCCATTTAATATGTAGTCCCCGGATGGGGGACGTATCAGATATTAAACTGATAAGAACAGATACTACACTTGATCTTAGCCAAAAGGCCGAGAAGCGATGCTGCTAAGACGCAGCAGGGAGGAAGCCGGACACGGCGATGCCCATCTCGGCTTTGGTAAGTTTTGGGAGACCTAAAAACGCTGGGGGATGGTGGTAGCCTCCCCTGTCTACAACGTCACCGGGCCTCGTCCCGATCGGCCTGACGGAAAGTACGGCATCGCTCGTAACTCCCAAACGGTTGGTCGCAGAGCCACGTGCCTTATGTCATCGGAATCCTTGGCTCGAGCCGAACGAGACGCAGGTCTCAGATTGGCTCGTCGCTCTGACGAAATTTTCGGGTATTTTGGATTTTGTCGAAAACCTTCTTTTGCAACCTAGCGCCAGGTATTTGGCCCAGTCCCACCCAAATCAGCACAGAAAGCTTCTCTGGAGTCTGACTGTCAATAATCATCCAAAAAAAGAGGAAATTTCCATTCACCTTGGCGAGGGGACCTCAAAACGTGCTAAGGTGGCGTGTCCGAGGTGGCTCGAATGGCTATAACTCCGGGAAGGAGTGAGATCCCTTCACCCAAATCGGCACACCTGTGCAGGGGCTCAGTCCGAGGCCAGGTGAAAAGGGGCGCGGCGACAGGCCAGTAGGTGGCGCCGTAAGCTGAAAAATAGGGAAAATGTAATGTAAAAAGACAATCAAACAAAGATGAAAACACCCGAAACACTGCGGGATCGTAGTACCCTCCCCTGTCTGCAACGTCACCGGGCCTTGTCCCGATCGGCCTGACGGTGGAACTGCAGCGACGGAAAGTACGGCATCGCTCGTAACTCCCAAACGGTTGGTCGCAGAGCCACGTGCCTTATGTCATCGGAATCCTTGGCTCGAGCCAAACGAGACGCAGGTCTCAGATTGGCTCGTCGCTCTGACGAAATTTTCGGGTATTTTGGATTTTGTCGAAAACCTTCTTTTGCAACCTAGCGCCAGGTATTTGGCCCAGTCCCACCCAAATCAGCACAGAAAGCTTCTCTGGAGTCTGACTGTCAATAATCATCCAAAAAAAGAGGAAATTTCCATTCACCTTGGCGAGGGGACCTCAAAACGTGCTAAGGTGGCGTGTCCGAGGTGGCTCGAATGGCTATAACTCCGGGAAGGAGTGAGATCCCTTCACCCAAATCGGCACACCTGTGCAGGGGCTCAGTCCGAGGCCAGGTGAAAAAGGGCGCGGCGACAGGCCACTAGGTGGCGCTGTAAGCGACAACAAAATTAATACGAATCGAAAAAAAGGACAAACAAACAACATGGAGACAGATACAGCTAGGCTGCAGTCAGTCCAATCTACTTTCAAAGTAAGGTCTGCGCTATGTTCGAACTAAACTACCCACCAGGGTCTGATTTTTCAAGAGCGTAAGTGACTTTGTTTCACAGGCGCACAACACGTATCTCGCATGTGACAGAACTCCCCATTCTGAAATGGAAATAAATAAAAAACTGTAAAAACCTCTTCTGCTTTGTTTCACCAACAATTTCAGGGGAGAGCGCGAACGCAGTCCCCCACTACCATAAATTATGCAGTCGAGATTCCCGCATTTGGGGAATTCGCAGGGGTCAGCATGGCCGGAGTGCAATGGACAAGCCTCGCCCTGGGTGAACCGCCTTCTTGATCATGGTGTCTCCCCTGCCAGGTAAGTATGAAGGCGCAGGCGGTCAGCCAGAGGTCTGATTTGCATCTCTACCATCCTCACCAACGGTTAGCCCTCCGCCCCCGCTCCAGGAAAGGAAGGACGGGTGCCTTCCGTTACTGGCCTGGAAACTGCCAAGCTCATGGGCCGGTGCTTCCCAACGCCAGTTTTAGATGACTCTCTTTAAACAAACACACCTGATTCGATGCACCACCTCGTCTAGATGCACCACCACTTCAAGACCTCAGGTGGGTGCATCGTTAGTGGAAGAGTCCAAGACCCCAGGAGGACACATCAGGAAAAAAGTTTGCAATAAACCACAGCATCTGCAATGGCAGCTCTCATTCCTTGTTCTGCTATTCGACACAATAAATGGCAATCCCCAAAAAGGGAAAGCACACCGTTCCTGGAGACACTGCAATACCAGGCCGATGCATGGAGTGGACGGAGCAAGCCCCGGCTCCAGCTCCGTGATCTAAAAATCCATTTAATATGTAGTCCCCGGATGGGGGACGTATCAGATATTAAACTGATAAGAACAGATACTACACTTGATCTTAGCCAAAAGGCCGAGAAGCGATGCTGCTAAGACGCAGCAGGGAGGAAGCCGGACACGGCGATGCCCATCTCGGCTTTGGTAAGTTTTGGGAGACCTAAAAACGCTGGGGGATGGTGGTAGCCTCCCCTGTCTACAACGTCACCGGGCCTCGTCCCGATCGGCCTGACGGAAAGTACGGCATCGCTCGTAACTCCCAAACGGTTGGTCGCAGAGCCACGTGCCTTATGTCATCGGAATCCTTGGCTCGAGCCGAACGAGACGCAGGTCTCAGATTGGCTCGTCGCTCTGACGAAATTTTCGGGTATTTTGGATTTTGTCGAAAACCTTCTTTTGCAACCTAGCGCCAGGTATTTGGCCCAGTCCCACCCAAATCAGCACAGAAAGCTTCTCTGGAGTCTGACTGTCAATAATCATCCAAAAAAAGAGGAAATTTCCATTCACCTTGGCGAGGGGACCTCAAAACGTGCTAAGGTGGCGTGTCCGAGGTGGCTCGAATGGCTATAACTCCGGGAAGGAGTGAGATCCCTTCACCCAAATCGGCACACCTGTGCAGGGGCTCAGTCCGAGGCCAGGTGAAAAGGGGCGCGGCGACAGGCCAGTAGGTGGCGCCGTAAGCTGAAAAATAGGGAAAATGTAATGTAAAAAGACAATCAAACAAAGATGAAAACACCCGAAACACTGCGGGATCGTAGTACCCTCCCCTGTCTGCAACGTCACCGGGCCTTGTCCCGATCGGCCTGACGGTGGAACTGCAGCGACGGAAAGTACGGCATCGCTCGTAACTCCCAAACGGTTGGTCGCAGAGCCACGTGCCTTATGTCATCGGAATCCTTGGCTCGAGCCAAACGAGACGCAGGTCTCAGATTGGCTCGTCGCTCTGACGAAATTTTCGGGTATTTTGGATTTTGTCGAAAACCTTCTTTTGCAACCTAGCGCCAGGTATTTGGCCCAGTCCCACCCAAATCAGCACAGAAAGCTTCTCTGGAGTCTGACTGTCAATAATCATCCAAAAAAAGAGGAAATTTCCATTCACCTTGGCGAGGGGACCTCAAAACGTGCTAAGGTGGCGTGTCCGAGGTGGCTCGAATGGCTATAACTCCGGGAAGGAGTGAGATCCCTTCACCCAAATCGGCACACCTGTGCAGGGGCTCAGTCCGAGGCCAGGTGAAAAAGGGCGCGGCGACAGGCCACTAGGTGGCGCTGTAAGCGACAACAAAATTAATACGAATCGAAAAAAAGGACAAACAAACAACATGGAGACAGATACAGCTAGGCTGCAGTCAGTCCAATCTACTTTCAAAGTAAGGTCTGCGCTATGTTCGAACTAAACTACCCACCAGGGTCTGATTTTTCAAGAGCGTAAGTGACTTTGTTTCACAGGCGCACAACACGTATCTCGCATGTGACAGAACTCCCCATTCTGAAATGGAAATAAATAAAAAACTGTAAAAACCTCTTCTGCTTTGTTTCACCAACAATTTCAGGGGAGAGCGCGAACGCAGTCCCCCACTACCATAAATTATGCAGTCGAGATTCCCGCATTTGGGGAATTCGCAGGGGTCAGCATGGCCGGAGTGCAATGGACAAGCCTCGCCCTGGGTGAACCGCCTTCTTGATCATGGTGTCTCCCCTGCCAGGTAAGTATGAAGGCGCAGGCGGTCAGCCAGAGGTCTGATTTGCATCTCTACCATCCTCACCAACGGTTAGCCCTCCGCCCCCGCTCCAGGAAAGGAAGGACGGGTGCCTTCCGTTACTGGCCTGGAAACTGCCAAGCTCATGGGCCGGTGCTTCCCAACGCCAGTTTTAGATGACTCTCTTTAAACAAACACACCTGATTCGATGCACCACCTCGTCTAGATGCACCACCACTTCAAGACCTCAGGTGGGTGCATCGTTAGTGGAAGAGTCCAAGACCCCAGGAGGACACATCAGGAAAAAAGTTTGCAATAAACCACAGCATCTGCAATGGCAGCTCTCATTCCTTGTTCTGCTATTCGACACAATAAATGGCAATCCCCAAAAAGGGAAAGCACACCGTTCCTGGAGACACTGCAATACCAGGCCGATGCATGGAGTGGACGGAGCAAGCCCCGGCTCCAGCTCCGTGATCTAAAAATCCATTTAATATGTAGTCCCCGGATGGGGGACGTATCAGATATTAAACTGATAAGAACAGATACTACACTTGATCTTAGCCAAAAGGCCGAGAAGCGATGCTGCTAAGACGCAGCAGGGAGGAAGCCGGACACGGCGATGCCCATCTCGGCTTTGGTAAGTTTTGGGAGACCTAAAAACGCTGGGGGATGGTGGTAGCCTCCCCTGTCTACAACGTCACCGGGCCTCGTCCCGATCGGCCTGACGGAAAGTACGGCATCGCTCGTAACTCCCAAACGGTTGGTCGCAGAGCCACGTGCCTTATGTCATCGGAATCCTTGGCTCGAGCCGAACGAGACGCAGGTCTCAGATTGGCTCGTCGCTCTGACGAAATTTTCGGGTATTTTGGATTTTGTCGAAAACCTTCTTTTGCAACCTAGCGCCAGGTATTTGGCCCAGTCCCACCCAAATCAGCACAGAAAGCTTCTCTGGAGTCTGACTGTCAATAATCATCCAAAAAAAGAGGAAATTTCCATTCACCTTGGCGAGGGGACCTCAAAACGTGCTAAGGTGGCGTGTCCGAGGTGGCTCGAATGGCTATAACTCCGGGAAGGAGTGAGATCCCTTCACCCAAATCGGCACACCTGTGCAGGGGCTCAGTCCGAGGCCAGGTGAAAAGGGGCGCGGCGACAGGCCAGTAGGTGGCGCCGTAAGCTGAAAAATAGGGAAAATGTAATGTAAAAAGACAATCAAACAAAGATGAAAACACCCGAAACACTGCGGGATCGTAGTACCCTCCCCTGTCTGCAACGTCACCGGGCCTTGTCCCGATCGGCCTGACGGTGGAACTGCAGCGACGGAAAGTACGGCATCGCTCGTAACTCCCAAACGGTTGGTCGCAGAGCCACGTGCCTTATGTCATCGGAATCCTTGGCTCGAGCCAAACGAGACGCAGGTCTCAGATTGGCTCGTCGCTCTGACGAAATTTTCGGGTATTTTGGATTTTGTCGAAAACCTTCTTTTGCAACCTAGCGCCAGGTATTTGGCCCAGTCCCACCCAAATCAGCACAGAAAGCTTCTCTGGAGTCTGACTGTCAATAATCATCCAAAAAAAGAGGAAATTTCCATTCACCTTGGCGAGGGGACCTCAAAACGTGCTAAGGTGGCGTGTCCGAGGTGGCTCGAATGGCTATAACTCCGGGAAGGAGTGAGATCCCTTCACCCAAATCGGCACACCTGTGCAGGGGCTCAGTCCGAGGCCAGGTGAAAAAGGGCGCGGCGACAGGCCAGTAGGTGGCGCCGTAAGCTGAAAAATAGGGAAAATGTAATGTAAAAAGACAATCAAACAAAGATGAAAACACCCGAAACACTGCGGGATCGTAGTACCCTCCCCTGTCTGCAACGTCACCGGGCCTTGTCCCGATCGGCCTGACGGTGGAACTGCAGCGACGGAAAGTACGGCATCGCTCGTAACTCCCAAACGGTTGGTCGCAGAGCCACGTGCCTTATGTCATCGGAATCCTTGGCTCGAGCCAAACGAGACGCAGGTCTCAGATTGGCTCGTCGCTCTGACGAAATTTTCGGGTATTTTGGATTTTGTCGAAAACCTTCTTTTGCAACCTAGCGCCAGGTATTTGGCCCAGTCCCACCCAAATCAGCACAGAAAGCTTCTCTGGAGTCTGACTGTCAATAATCATCCAAAAAAAGAGGAAATTTCCATTCACCTTGGCGAGGGGACCTCAAAACGTGCTAAGGTGGCGTGTCCGAGGTGGCTCGAATGGCTATAACTCCGGGAAGGAGTGAGATCCCTTCACCCAAATCGGCACACCTGTGCAGGGGCTCAGTCCGAGGCCAGGTGAAAAAGGGCGCGGCGACAGGCCACTAGGTGGCGCTGTAAGCGACAACAAAATTAATACGAATCGAAAAAAAGGACAAACAAACAACATGGAGACAGATACAGCTAGGCTGCAGTCAGTCCAATCTACTTTCAAAGTAAGGTCTGCGCTATGTTCGAACTAAACTACCCACCAGGGTCTGATTTTTCAAGAGCGTAAGTGACTTTGTTTCACAGGCGCACAACACGTATCTCGCATGTGACAGAACTCCCCATTCTGAAATGGAAATAAATAAAAAACTGTAAAAACCTCTTCTGCTTTGTTTCACCAACAATTTCAGGGGAGAGCGCGAACGCAGTCCCCCACTACCATAAATTATGCAGTCGAGATTCCCGCATTTGGGGAATTCGCAGGGGTCAGCATGGCCGGAGTGCAATGGACAAGCCTCGCCCTGGGTGAACCGCCTTCTTGATCATGGTGTCTCCCCTGCCAGGTAAGTATGAAGGCGCAGGCGGTCAGCCAGAGGTCTGATTTGCATCTCTACCATCCTCACCAACGGTTAGCCCTCCGCCCCCGCTCCAGGAAAGGAAGGACGGGTGCCTTCCGTTACTGGCCTGGAAACTGCCAAGCTCATGGGCCGGTGCTTCCCAACGCCAGTTTTAGATGACTCTCTTTAAACAAACACACCTGATTCGATGCACCACCTCGTCTAGATGCACCACCACTTCAAGACCTCAGGTGGGTGCATCGTTAGTGGAAGAGTCCAAGACCCCAGGAGGACACATCAGGAAAAAAGTTTGCAATAAACCACAGCATCTGCAATGGCAGCTCTCATTCCTTGTTCTGCTATTCGACACAATAAATGGCAATCCCCAAAAAGGGAAAGCACACCGTTCCTGGAGACACTGCAATACCAGGCCGATGCATGGAGTGGACGGAGCAAGCCCCGGCTCCAGCTCCGTGATCTAAAAATCCATTTAATATGTAGTCCCCGGATGGGGGACGTATCAGATATTAAACTGATAAGAACAGATTTTCTTTCGAAAAAGTTTTATTGTCACCATTTACATTTTTTCCATTTGCATTTTTTCTTTTTCACACAACATTTTCTTTTTAATCACACATTAAAACAAGCAATATAATATATAATAAATACACATGGTAAAATGAAAGAAACAATCATTGTTAAAAAGCATTTGATTAAAACCACAGTGTTTTGCTTGTTTTTAAAAGTCCATTATTGAGGTGTGTTTAAAAGGTGCGGTCAGTTCCAAAAGTAAAATACAAATTTTTAAAAAAAGCAAACAAGCCTCGTATGTATATATATATATATATATATATATATATGTTAATAAAACCTATTTCATGATAAAACAATAAAAAACACCAATTAAAAATCATCTGTTGTGCAAGACCTGGGGTGAGTCCTTATCAAGTGGGTCATCACCCCACTCTCCAGAACAGGGACATGAGATGCTACTTTATGGACTCAGCGGAGATCCCCTCTCCTCCGGCCCGCTGGCCCGCTGTTCCCGTAGCCAGAGTGGTGAGGGTGCATCTACGGGCGGCCAGGGTCGGTGCCTGCCGGGACCCTCTCCGTGCGACCCCGGCCCCCCCGTCCGAATATCGTCGTCCGGTACCCCTGCAGCATTGATGTTACCTTTAGCTCGCATGCATGGAGGGTTACCGTAACGCGCTTCCCCACCAGCAGGTTTCTGGTGGCCCAGATGGCATCCTTGATGACGTTGAGGGTGAGCCAGAGCGAGGTAAATTTCTGTGCCGTCAAGTCCTTCAAGCCCCGGCCCACCCCAAGGATGGCGAGCTGGTACCCGAACTGGGCCCCACCCGCTGGTAGGCACGGGAAATACAGGGGGCCGGTCTTGGCCCACAGGTCCCGCGCAGTGCTGCACTCCCAGAGCAGGTGGTGGACGGTCTCCGGGGAATTGCAGCCGGACCGCGGGCAGATGGGGTTTTTGGCCATGCCTCTGGAGTGCATAACCGCCCTGACCGGGAGGATCTCATGAGCCACCATCCACGATAAGTCCTTGTGCCTGTTCTGGAGAGCGGGGTGAGCCGCGTTCCGCCAAACCTGTTTGGCCTCACTTGGTGTGAGGCCCGGAACTGGACTCACCGGTTCCCGGTCCTGCACAACAGAGATGAGAGACTTGTGTTGAGTTAAAATGGTGACATCTTCACTCTCTAAAAGGTATTTCTTTAAAAACTTTTTTATAAAACTGTACTCTTTGGGCAAGTTAAAAGACACTGGGGTTTTCAAGTCCACTGGTAAAATTTTCAGTGTTCGTAGGTAAGACCCCATCCAGAATCGCGCCATTGCAGCCGTCTTGTTTTCTGTGGATGGGGTCGTGGCATAACTAATGTGCAGGGCGGTGAAGCGGCTGCCTAAAAACAGGTGGGGGTCTGGGAGGCCTTTTCCACCGTTCTCCGGCCTTTTCTTGATGGTCTCCCTCTTCAGGCGCTCCCACTTGGACCCCCACAGGAAGTAAAACACCGCCCTCTCCAGTTTCCCCAGGAACCACCGAGGGGGGCTAAAAACAGAACAGACAAGTAAAATCAGAGGTAAAATCACAGATTTAAAAATTAAAACCTTGCCTTCCATCGTCATCTGTCTTAGTCCCCAAAACCCCAGTCTTTTCCTAACTTTCCCTAACAAGTCAGTCCAGTTTTCCCGTCCACCCCCGTCTTTATCAAATTTAACGCCTAAAATCTTAAAATCGTTGTCTTTAAAAACCAAATCAAGTCCTCCTGTGTCCACGTCTCCCCACGGCCCGAAGAGCTGGGCCTCGGACTTGTTTCTATTGAGTTTGGCGCCCGAGGCCCGACCGTACCAGTCAGTCAAGTCCAGTGCTCTTCGTATTGATAAAACATCTGTGGCTAAAAGAGTTACGTCGTCCATATATAAAACACAGGTCGCCGTCAGTCCCCCCGTCCCAGGAACGTCCAGTCCTTTGATCCATTTGTCCCTTCTCAAGATCTGTGCCAGTGGCTCGATGCAAGCCACATACAGAAGAGGAGATAAAGGACATCCCTGACGGACACCACTGTGTATGTCCACAGCTTTGGAAAGATGCCCATTTATTAGAATTTTGCTGACTATTCCCTTGTACAGCAGTCCCACCCAGGCTATAAACCTCTTTGGAAGCCCCATTTTCTCCAGAACCTGGAAGAGGTACTGGTGCGAGACTCGATCAAATGCTTTTTCAAAATCTAAATTTAGGACTACTAGCCGAATATTTCTGTCTCTCGCGTAACAGATGGCGTCTCTAATCAGCACTAGGTTGTCTGTTATCTTTCTTCCGGGCACAGCACAAGCTTGATCCGGGTGGATCACGTCCTCTAAAACAGTCGACATGCGTGTTGCTAAAATCTTACTAAAAAGTTTACAATCAAAATTTAAAAGCGTGATTGGTCGCCAGTTTTTCAAGTCAGTCTTGTCTCCTTTCTTATGTAATAATGAAACTATCCCTACTCTAAAGCTGTCAGGAAGTCTGTCAAGAGTCTCAAATTCTTTAAAAACGGTCAACAGTTCGTGTGCTAAAATGTCCCAGAAAGTCAGATAAAATTCAAAGGGAAGTCCGTCAATGCCAGGGGACTTCCCTTTTTTAAAATGTTTTAAAGCTTTCTGAGTTTCTAAAACTGTAAAATCCTGGGATAAAAGCACATCTGGGCTCTTTACCTTTTTATTTAAAAAGGTTAAAACTTCCTCTAAAACCCCATTATGAGCCTCTTTTGCACTATATAAATTATTATAAAAGTTTTCAGTTTCATTTAAAATCTCTTTTGTGCCGCTTGCTTCCCTCCCGGTAAAAGTCTTCAAAGCAGAGATTGACCCACCCCGTGTAATATTTTTTTTAAAAAAGTATCTTGTGCATTTCTCCCCTTCTTCTATTTCTCTTTCTTTACATCTTAAAATAACACCCCTACTCTGAACTTCGAATAAAACTGACATTTCTTTCTTGACTTCTTTTATCTCTTCTGTAAAATCCAATCCACTGTTTAAAAGGTTAAAATATCTCTGCAGTCTTTTTTGCAGCCCCATCATGTGTCTTCTTTCCCTGTTCTTTTTCCTTTTCCCTATATTTCTAAAAAACTGTCTTGTCCGGTCCTTAACCACTTCCCACCACTGTGCACGTGTATCATAAAAGTCTTGGAGGGTCTGCCATTGGCTGAACTGCTCCCTATACTCTCTAACCACTTCTTCATCCTCTAATAGGGAACAGTTCAGCTTCCACAGCCCTCCTCCTACCGTCACACCCATGGAAAGTGAAAGGGTGCAAGACAGTATCATGTGATCAGAAAAAAAGGGAGGGGTCAATGTTGCATCGGTTGGCGGGCAGTCCCTTGTAAAAACATAGTCAATTCGAGAGGCTCTGGTGCCATCACCACTGAACCAGGTGAAGCCCTCCTCTCTTTGATGCAGTTGTTTAAAACAGTCAACTAACTTAAAATCCTTGACTAAATTTTGCAATAAAACCGATGTCTTATCGACCTTAAAATCTTCTCCTACTCTCTTCCTATCTGTTTTGGATAAAACACAGTTAAAATCCCCTGCTAATATTAGGGGAGCCCTGCCTAACATGTGGGGCTGCAGGTCTTCTAAAAGCTCATATCTGTCATTTTTTTCTGTAAAACCATACACATTAAGAACCTTAAAATCCCTCCCTAAAAAAGTCAGGTTTGCTAAAAGAGCCCGCCCTTCCCTCACCACAGTGCTATCCTTCACCGTGATGTTTGAATTGTTGATTAAAATAGCGACACCGTCATTCTTGTTGAAGTTGGAGCCACTCCATATTGAGGGCCCCATGGTCCACATCTCCTCCAACTCTCTGTAACTATTTAAAAAGGGCAGAGCACACTCTTGCAGTAAAAACAAATCTGACTTAAAACACTTTAAAAAGGATAAAATGCTCTGTGCTCGTAAGGTGGACCTCACACTTCTTACATTAATGGTAGAGATAGTGAGGGCCATGAGCAGTATGGTTAAAACAGTATGAGACATTTAAACAGAAGACAAAAAGACTACAAAAATATACTTAAAATCATGTTTTATCTTGTTTCACCTGCCCTTCCTTTCTCACAGATGAACTGGGTCCTGGAGAGCAGGTGCTCGACGCCTCGGGTGCTACAGAGAAATCCTCTTGTAACTCCCTAGGCGACGATGTTCTTAGCTTGATGTGCAAAAAAGATACCTCATTTGGGGACTCTAGGGGCCACATGCGTTCTTGATCTTCCAAATCGGAACTATCAAGCCGCTGTGCTGCCCTAGCTTTTTTCTCCTCGGTTTCCACCAGAGGAGATCCCGCAGGTCTTTTTTGCACTTGAGCATTTGGGAGTGAACACTCAAATTCACTCCCACTGGATTCCTGTACCAACTCTGACACCGTTTGTAGGGAGGAGCTTGTTTCTCCCTCGGTCACTTCTCCTTCCGTGCCTTTTTCCATTTCAATATCTGACTCCGCCCCTATCGCCGCCCCACTTCCTCCTTCCTGCCCAATCCCTGAGGCTGGCTGGGAATTTGAAATTCCCGCCAAAACCTCAGGGACCGCCTCCTCTTTCCTTTCTTCGTTTGTTTGGTGCCAATGTGGGGCGGCCATTTTGAGCTTGTTGGCAAAACTTTTAGGGCAATCTCTGTAGAGGTGGTTTGAATCTCCACAAAGATTGCACCGCCTGCCATTGGTACACTGTTCAAACCCGTGACCAATTTCTTTGCACTTCCCACAAACTAATTCTTGGCATACATCGGCTAAGTGACCAAATTTCCCACATTTCCGACATAACTTAGGCATACCCTGGTAATGAATGTAGCCTCTGTTCTCTCCAAGCACAATCATGGAGGGCAGATGTTTCAGGCCCTGGTAGCGCCCAGCGTCCTCCCATTGTTTAATGGGGATTCGCCAGGAGCATGTCCAGATACCATCTTCATCTAGCACCTTGACTGGCTGGCCTCGAACAGTGCAAAATCTACCCAGCCACACACATATATCTTCACCAGTCACAGTTTCATTGAACATTCTGACAATCACAGTTTTAAGTGTGTTGTCAGAAAGTTTCTCCACCATAAACATAGAGAACTGGGATTTAACAGATTCAAACCTTTGCCAAAACTCACTTAGCAGGGAAGCAGTCTTAAAACTCAAATCAAAACCTTTGTTCAGAGGCAGAGTCATCAAACAATTCAGGTCTTCAGGCTTAAAATGTAAGGTCTTTTGAACAAGCTTTCTGGAAAAGTCCATGCGGGACATACCCAGAAGCTTTCCATCGACCTCCTTGAATATAAAACGCACGCTGTGGTGCCTCCGCATGCCGGCACGAGCAGCCGACATGGTGGAGGCACCACCAGCACGCAGCGGCTAAAACAAACAATAAATTAACTAAATAAATTAGATAAAACCTTCTTACCTTAAAAACAAGTAGATTCTCCGCAAAGCGAGTCGTCTCCAATTAAAAGCCGCTTGTCAATTTACCTCTTGGAGGATAGAGGACTCGTGCCACAAGCCACACACGAGCCTAAAGGTCCACCTAGAGGCGATCGCTGTCTCAACCGTCCGACCAGACCACGTGATCTTAGCCAAAAGGCCGAGAAGCGATGCTGCTAAGACGCAGCAGGGAGGAAGCCGGACACGGCGATGCCCATCTCGGCTTTGGTAAGTTTTGGGAGACCTAAAAACGCTGGGGGATGGTGGTAGCCTCCCCTGTCTACAACGTCACCGGGCCTCGTCCCGATCGGCCTGACGGAAAGTACGGCATCGCTCGTAACTCCCAAACGGTTGGTCGCAGAGCCACGTGCCTTATGTCATCGGAATCCTTGGCTCGAGCCGAACGAGACGCAGGTCTCAGATTGGCTCGTCGCTCTGACGAAATTTTCGGGTATTTTGGATTTTGTCGAAAACCTTCTTTTGCAACCTAGCGCCAGGTATTTGGCCCAGTCCCACCCAAATCAGCACAGAAAGCTTCTCTGGAGTCTGACTGTCAATAATCATCCAAAAAAAGAGGAAATTTCCATTCACCTTGGCGAGGGGACCTCAAAACGTGCTAAGGTGGCGTGTCCGAGGTGGCTCGAATGGCTATAACTCCGGGAAGGAGTGAGATCCCTTCACCCAAATCGGCACACCTGTGCAGGGGCTCAGTCCGAGGCCAGGTGAAAAAGGGCGCGGCGACAGGCCACTAGGTGGCGCTGTAAGCGACAACAAAATTAATACGAATCGAAAAAAAGGACAAACAAACAACATGGAGACAGATACAGCTAGGCTGCAGTCAGTCCAATCTACTTTCAAAGTAAGGTCTGCGCTATGTTCGAACTAAACTACCCACCAGGGTCTGATTTTTCAAGAGCGTAAGTGACTTTGTTTCACAGGCGCACAACACGTATCTCGCATGTGACAGAACTCCCCATTCTGAAATGGAAATAAATAAAAAACTGTAAAAACCTCTTCTGCTTTGTTTCACCAACAATTTCAGGGGAGAGCGCGAACGCAGTCCCCCACTACCATAAATTATGCAGTCGAGATTCCCGCATTTGGGGAATTCGCAGGGGTCAGCATGGCCGGAGTGCAATGGACAAGCCTCGCCCTGGGTGAACCGCCTTCTTGATCATGGTGTCTCCCCTGCCAGGTAAGTATGAAGGCCCAGGCGGTCAGCCAGAGGTCTGATTTGCATCTCTACCATCCTCACCAACGGTTAGCCCTCCGCCCCCGCTCCAGGAAAGGAAGGACGGGTGCCTTCCGTTACTGGCCTGGAAACTGCCAAGCTCATGGGCCGGTGCTTCCCAACGCCAGTTTTAGATGACTCTCTTTAAACAAACACACCTGATTCGATGCACCACCTCGTCTGTGAAAGACTTCAAGACCTCAGGTGGGTGCATCGTTAGTGGAAGAGTCCAAGACCCCAGGAGGACACATCAGGAAAAAAGTTTGCAATAAACCACAGCATCTGCAATGGCAGCTCTCATTCCTTGTTCTGCTATTCGACACAATAAATGGCAATCCCCAAAAAGGGAAAGCACACCGTTCCTGGAGACACTGCAATACCAGGCCGATGCATGGAGTGGACGGAGCAAGCCCCGGCTCCAGCTCCGTGATCTAAAAATCCATTTAATATGTAGTCCCCGGATGGGGGACGTATCAGATATTAAACTGATAAGAACAGATACTACACTTGATCTTAGCCAAAAGGCCGAGAAGCGATGCTGCTAAGACGCAGCAGGGAGGAAGCCGGACACGGCGATGCCCATCTCGGCTTTGGTAAGTTTTGGGAGACCTAAAAACGCTGGGGGATGGTGGTAGCCTCCCCTGTCTACAACGTCACCGGGCCTCGTCCCGATCGGCCTGACGGAAAGTACGGCATCGCTCGTAACTCCCAAACGGTTGGTCGCAGAGCCACGTGCCTTATGTCATCGGAATCCTTGGCTCGAGCCGAACGAGACGCAGGTCTCAGATTGGCTCGTCGCTCTGACGAAATTTTCGGGTATTTTGGATTTTGTCGAAAACCTTCTTTTGCAACCTAGCGCCAGGTATTTGGCCCAGTCCCACCCAAATCAGCACAGAAAGCTTCTCTGGAGTCTGACTGTCAATAATCATCCAAAAAAAGAGGAAATTTCCATTCACCTTGGCGAGGGGACCTCAAAACGTGCTAAGGTGGCGTGTCCGAGGTGGCTCGAATGGCTATAACTCCGGGAAGGAGTGAGATCCCTTCACCCAAATCGGCACACCTGTGCAGGGGCTCAGTCCGAGGCCAGGTGAAAAGGGGCGTGGCGACAGGCCAGTAGGTGGCGCCGTAAGCTGAAAAATAGGGAAAATGTAATGTAAAAAGACAATCAAACAAAGATGAAAACACCCGAAACACTGCGGGATCGTAGTACCCTCCCCTGTCTGCAACGTCACCGGGCCTTGTCCCGATCGGCCTGACGGTGGAACTGCAGCGACGGAAAGTACGGCATCGCTCGTAACTCCCAAACGGTTGGTCGCAGAGCCACGTGCCTTATGTCATCGGAATCCTTGGCTCGAGCCGAACGAGACGCAGGTCTCAGATTGGCTCGTCGCTCTGACGAAATTTTCGGGTATTTTGGATTTTGTCGAAAACCTTCTTTTGCAACCTAGCGCCAGGTATTTGGCCCAGTCCCACCCAAATCAGCACAGAAAGCTTCTCTGGAGTCTGACTGTCAATAATCATCCAAAAAAAGAGGAAATTTCCATTCACCTTGGCGAGGGGACCTCAAAACGTGCTAAGGTGGCGTGTCCGAGGTGGCTCGAAAAGGGGCGTGGCGACAGGCCAGTAGGTGGCGCCGTAAGCTGAAAAATAGGGAAAATGTAATGTAAAAAGACAATCAAACAAAGATGAAAACACCCGAAACACTGCGGGATCGTAGTACCCTCCCCTGTCTGCAACGTCACCGGGCCTTGTCCCGATCGGCCTGACGGTGGAACTGCAGCGACGGAAAGTACTGCATCGCTCGTAACTCCCAAACGGTTGGTCGCAGAGCCACGTGCCTTATGTCATCGGAATCCTTGGCTCGAGCCGAACGAGACGCAGGTCTCAGATTGGCTCGTCGCTCTGACGAAATTTTCGGGTATTTTGGATTTTGTCGAAAACCTTCTTTTGCAACCTAGCGCCAGGTATTTGGCCCAGTCCCACCCAAATCAGCACAGAAAGCTTCTCTGGAGTCTGACTGTCAATAATCATCCAAAAAAAGAGGAAATTTCCATTCACCTTGGCGAGGGGACCTCAAAACGTGCTAAGGTGGCGTGTCCGAGGTGGCTCGAAAAGGGGCGTGGCGACAGGCCAGTAGGTGGCGCCGTAAGCTGAAAAATAGGGAAAATGTAATGTAAAAAGACAATCAAACAAAGATGAAAACACCCGAAACACTGCGGGATCGTAGTACCCTCCCCTGTCTGCAACGTCACCGGGCCTTGTCCCGATCGGCCTGACGGTGGAACTGCAGCGACGGAAAGTACGGCATCGCTCGTAACTCCCAAACGGTTGGTCGCAGAGCCACGTGCCTTATGTCATCGGAATCCTTGGCTCGAGCCGAACGAGACGCAGGTCTCAGATTGGCTCGTCGCTCTGACGAAATTTTCGGGTATTTTGGATTTTGTCGAAAACCTTCTTTTGCAACCTAGCGCCAGGTATTTGGCCCAGTCCCACCCAAATCAGCACAGAAAGCTTCTCTGGAGTCTGACTGTCAATAATCATCCAAAAAAAGAGGAAATTTCCATTCACCTTGGCGAGGGGACCTCAAAACGTGCTAAGGTGGCGTGTCCGAGGTGGCTCGAATGGCTATAACTCCGGGAAGGAGTGAGATCCCTTCACCCAAATCGGCACACCTGTGCAGGGGCTCAGTCCGAGGCCAGGTGAAAAAGGGCGCGGCGACAGGCCACTAGGTGGCGCTGTAAGCGACAACAAAATTAATACGAATCGAAAAAAAGGACAAACAAACAACATGGAGACAGATACAGCTAGGCTGCAGTCAGTCCAATCTACTTTCAAAGTAAGGTCTGCGCTATGTTCGAACTAAACTACCCACCAGGGTCTGATTTTTCAAGAGCGTAAGTGACTTTGTTTCACAGGCGCACAACACGTATCTCGCATGTGACAGAACTCCCCATTCTGAAATGGAAATAAATAAAAAACTGTAAAAACCTCTTCTGCTTTGTTTCACCAACAATTTCAGGGGAGAGCGCGAACGCAGTCCCCCACTACCATAAATTATGCAGTCGAGATTCCCGCATTTGGGGAATTCGCAGGGGTCAGCATGGCCGGAGTGCAATGGACAAGCCTCGCCCTGGGTGAACCGCCTTCTTGATCATGGTGTCTCCCCTGCCAGGTAAGTATGAAGGCGCAGGCGGTCAGCCAGAGGTCTGATTTGCATCTCTACCATCCTCACCAACGGTTAGCCCTCCGCCCCCGCTCCAGGAAAGGAAGGACGGGTGCCTTCCGTTACTGGCCTGGAAACTGCCAAGCTCATGGGCCGGTGCTTCCCAACGCCAGTTTTAGATGACTCTCTTTAAACAAACACACCTGATTCGATGCACCACCTCGTCTAGATGCACCACCACTTCAAGACCTCAGGTGGGTGCATCGTTAGTGGAAGAGTCCAAGACCCCAGGAGGACACATCAGGAAAAAAGTTTGCAATAAACCACAGCATCTGCAATGGCAGCTCTCATTCCTTGTTCTGCTATTCGACACAATAAATGGCAATCCCCAAAAAGGGAAAGCACACCGTTCCTGGAGACACTGCAATACCAGGCCGATGCATGGAGTGGACGGAGCAAGCCCCGGCTCCAGCTCCGTGATCTAAAAATCCATTTAATATGTAGTCCCCGGATGGGGGACGTATCAGATATTAAACTGATAAGAACAGATTTTTTTTTTTCTTTCGAAAAAGTTTTATTGTCACCATTTACATTTTTTTCATTTGCATTTTTTCTTTTTCACACACCATTTTCTTTTTAATCACACATTAAAACAAGCAATATAATATATAATAAATACACATGGTAAAATGAAAGAAACAATCATTGTTAAAAAGCATTTGATTAAAACCACAGTGTTTTGCTTGTTTTTAAAAGTCCATTATTGAGGTGTGTTTAAAAGGTGCGGTCAGTTCCAAAAGTAAAATACAAATTTTAAAAAAAGCAAACAAGCCTCGTATATATATATATATATATGTTAATAAAACCTATTTCATGATAAAACAATAAAAAACACCAATTAAAAATCATCTGTTGTGCAAGACCGGGGGTGAGTCCTTATCAAGTGGGTCATCACCCCACTCTCCAGAACAGGGACATGAGATGCTACTTTATGGACTCAGCGGAGATCCCCTCTCCTCCGGCCCGCTGGCCCGCTGTTCCCGTAGCCAGAGTGGTGAGGGTGCATCTACGGGCGGCCAGGGTCGGTGCCTGCCGGGACCCTCTCCGTGCGACCCCGGCCCCCCCCGTCCGAATATCGTCGTCCGGTACCCCTGCAGCATTGATGTTACCTTTAGCTCGCATGCATGGAGGGTTACCGTAACGCGCTTCCCCACCAGCAGGTTTCTGGTGGCCCAGATGGCATCCTTGATGACGTTGAGGGTGAGCCAGAGCGAGGTAAATTTCTGTGCCGTCAAGTCCTTCAAGCCCCGGCCCACCCCAAGGATGGCGAGCTGGTACCCGAACTGGGCCCCACCCGCTGGTAGGCACGGGAAATACAGGGGGCCGGTCTTGGCCCACAGGTCCCGCGCAGTGCTGCACTCCCAGAGCAGGTGGTGGACGGTCTCCGGGGAATTGCAGCCGGACCGCGGGCAGATGGGGTTTTTGGCCATGCCTCTGGAGTGCATAACCGCCCTGACCGGGAGGATCTCATGAGCCACCATCCACGATAAGTCCTTGTGCCTGTTCTGGAGAGCGGGGTGAGCCGCGTTCCGCCAAACCTGTTTGGCCTCACTTGGTGTGAGGCCCGGAACTGGACTCACCGGTTCCCGGTCCTGCACAACAGAGATGAGAGACTTGTGTTGAGTTAAAATGGTGACATCTTCACTCTCTAAAAGGTATTTCTTTAAAAACTTTTTTATAAAACTGTACTCTTTGGGCAAGTTAAAAGACACTGGGGTTTTCAAGTCCACTGGTAAAATTTTCAGTGTTCGTAGGTAAGACCCCATCCAGAATCGCGCCATTGCAGCCGTCTTGTTTTCTGTGGATGGGGTCATGGCATAACTAATGTGCAGGGCGGTGAAGCGGCTGCCTAAAAACAGGTGGGGGTCTGGGAGGCCTTTTCCACCGTTCTCCGGCCTTTTCTTGATGGTCTCCCTCTTCAGGCGCTCCCACTTGGACCCCCACAGGAAGTAAAACACCGCCCTCTCCAGTTTCCCCAGGAACCACAGAGGGGGGCTAAAAACAGAACAGACAAGTAAAATCAGAGGTAAAATCACAGATTTAAAAATTAAAACCTTGCCTTCCATCGTCATCTGTCTTAGTCCCCAAAACCCCAGTCTTTTCCTAACTTTCCCTAACAAGTCAGTCCAGTTTTCCCATCCACCCCCGTCTTTATCAAATTTAACGCCTAAAATCTTAAAATCGTTGTCTTTAAAAACCAAATCAAGTCCTCCTGTGTCCACGTCTCCCCACGGCCCGAAGAGCTGGGCCTCGGACTTGTTCCTATTGAGTTTGGCGCCCGAGGCCCGACCGTACCAGTCAGTCAAGTCCAGTGCTCTTCGTATTGATAAAACGTCTGTGGCTAAAAGAGTTACGTCATCCATATATAAAACACAGGTCGCCGTCAGTCCCCCCGTCCCAGGAACGTCCAGTCCTTTGATCCATTTGTCCCTTCTCAAGATCTGCGCCAGTGGCTCGATGCAAGCCACATACAGAAGAGGAGATAAAGGACATCCCTGACGGACACCACTGTGTATGTCCACAGCTTTGGAAAGATGCCCATTTATTAGAATTTTGCTGACTATTCCCTTGTACAGCAGTCCCACCCAGGCTATAAACCTCTTTGGAAGCCCCATTTTCTCCAGAACCTGGAAGAGGTACTGGTGCGAGACTCGATCAAATGCTTTTTCAAAATCTAAATTTAGGACTACTAGCCGAATATTTCTGTCTCTCGCGTAACAGATGGCGTCTCTAATCAGCACTAGGTTGTCTGTTATCTTTCTTCCGGGCACAGCACAAGCTTGATCCGGGTGGATCACGTCCTCTAAAACAGTCGACATGCGTGTTGCTAAAATCTTACTAAAAAGTTTACAATCAAAATTTAAAAGCGTGATTGGTCGCCAGTTTTTCAAGTCAGTCTTGTCTCCTTTCTTATGTAATAATGAAACTATCCCTACTCTAAAGCTGTCAGGAAGTCTGTCAAGAGTCTCAAATTCTTTAAAAACGGTCAACAGTTCGTGTGCTAAAATGTCCCAGAAAGTCAGATAAAATTCAAAGGGAAGTCCGTCAATGCCAGGGGACTTCCCTTTTTTAAAATGTTTTAAAGCTTTCTGAATTTCTAAAACTGTAAAATCCTGGGATAAAAGCACATCTGGGCTCTTTACCTTTTTATTTAAAAAGGTTAAAACTTCCTCTAAAACCCCATTATGAGCCTCTTTTGCACTATATAAATTATTATAAAAGTTTTCAGTTTCATTTAAAATCTCTTTTGTGCCGCTTGCTTCCCTCCCGGTAAAAGTCTTCAAAGCAGAGATTGACCCACCCCGTGTAATAATTTTTTTAAAAAAGTATCTTGTGCATTTCTCCCCTTCTTCTATTTCTCTTTCTTTACATCTTAAAATTACACCCCTACTCTGAACTTCGAATAAAACTGACATTTCTTTCTTGACTTCTTTAATCTCTTCTGTAAAATCCAATCCACTGTTTAAAAGGTTAAAATATCTCTGCAGTCTTTTTTGCAGCCCCATCATGTGTCTTCTTTCCCTGTTCTTTTTCCTTTTCCCTATATTTCTAAAAAACTGTCTTGTCCGGTCCTTAACCACTTCCCACCACTGTGCACGTGTATCATAAAAGTCTTGGAGGGTCTGCCATTGGCTGAACTGCTCCCTATACTCTCTAACCACTTCTTCATCCTCTAATAGGGAACAGTTCAGCTTCCACAGCCCTCCTCCTACCGTCACACCCATGGAAAGTGAAAGGGTGCAAGACAGTATCATGTGATCAGAGAAAAAGGGAGGGGTCAATGTTGCATCGGTTGGCGGGCAGTCCCTTGTAAAAACATAGTCAATTCGAGAGGCTCTGGTGCCATCACCACTGAACCAGGTGAAGCCCTCCTCTCTTTGATGCAGTTGTTTAAAACAGTCAACTAACTTAAAATCCTTGACTAAATTTTGCAATAAAACCGATGTCTTATCGACCTTAAAATCTTCTCCTACTCTCTTCCTATCTGTTTTGGATAAAACACAGTTAAAATCCCCTGCTACTATTAGGGGAGCCCTGCCTAACATGTGGAGCTGCAGGTCTTCTAAAAGCTCATATCTGTCATTTTTTTCTGTAAAACCATACACATTAAGAACCTTAAAATCCCTCCCTAAAAAAGTCAGGTTTGCTAAAAGAGCCCGCCCTTCCCTCACCACAGTGCTATCCTTCACCGTGATGTTTGAATTGTTGATTAAAATAGCGACACCGTCATTCTTGTTGAAGTTGGAGCCACTCCATATTGAGGGCCCCATGGTCCACATCTCCTCCAACTTTCTGTAACTATTTAAAAAGGGGAGAGCACACTCTTGCAGTAAAAACAAATCTGACTTAAAACACTTTAAAAAGGATAAAATGCTCTGTGCTCGTAAGGTGGACCTCACACTTCTTACATTAATGGTAGAGATAGTGAGGGCCATGAGCAGTATGGTTAAAACAGTATGAGACATTTAAACAGAAGACAAAAAGACTACAAAAATATACTTAAAATCATGTTTTATCTTGTTTCACCTGCCCTTCCTTTCTCACAGATAAACTGGGTCCTGGAGAGCAGGTGCTCGACGCCTCGGGTGCTACAGAGAAATCCTCTTGTAACTCCCTAGGCGACGATGTTCTTAGCTTGATGTGCAAAAAAGATACCTCATTTGGGGACTCTAGGGGCCACATGCGTTCTTGATCTTCCAAATCGGAACTATCAAGCCGCTGTGCTGCCCTAGCTTTTTTCTCCTCGGTTTCCACCAGAGGAGATCCCGCAGGTCTTTTTTGCACTTGAGCATTTGGGAGTGAACACTCAAATTCACTCCCACTGGATTCCTGTACCAACTCTGACACCGTTTGTAGGGAGGAGGATGTTTCTCCCTCGGTCACTTCTCCTTCCGTGCCTTTTTCCATTTCAATATCTGACTCCGCCCCTATGGCCGCCCCACTTCCTCCTTCCTGCCCAATCCCTGAGGCTGGCTGGGAATTTGAAATTCCCGCCAAAACCTCAGGGACCGCCTCCTCTTTCCTTTCTTCGTTTGTTTGGTGCCAATGTGGGGCGGCCATTTTGAGCTTGTTGGCAAAACTTTTAGGGCAATCTCTGTAGAGGTGGTTTGAATCTCCACAAAGATTGCACCGCCTGCCATTGGTACACTGTTCAAACCCGTGACCAATTTCTTTGCACTTCCCACAAACTAATTCTTGGCATACATCGGCTAAGTGACCAAATTTCCCACATTTCCGACATAACTTAGGCATACCCTGGTAATGAATGTAGCCTCTGTTCTCTCCAAGCACAATCATGGAGGGCAGATGTTTCAGGCCCTGGTAGCCCCCAGCGTCCTCCCATTGTTTAATGGGGATTCGCCAGGAGCATGTCCAGATACCATCTTCATCTAGCACCTTGACTGGCTGGCCTCGAACAGTGCAAAATCTACCCAGCCACACACATATATCTTCACCAGTCACAGTTTCATTGAACATTCTGACAATCACAGTTTTAAGTGTGTTGTCAGAAAGTTTCTCCACCATAAACATAGAGAACTGGGATTTAACAGATTCAAACCTTTGCCAAAACTCACTTAGCAGGGAAGCAGTCTTAAAACTTAAATCAAAACCTTTGTTCAGAGGCAGAGTCATCAAACAATTCAGGTCTTCAGGCTTAAAATGTAAGGTCTTTTGAACAAGCTTTCTGGAAAAGTCCATGCGGGACATACCCAGAAGCTTTCCATCGACCTCCTTGAATATAAAACGCACGCTGTGGTGCCTCCGCATGCCGGCACGAGCAGCCGACATGGTGGAGGCACCACCAGCACGCAGCGGCTAAAACAAACAATAAATTAACTAAATAAATTAGATAAAACCTTCTTACCTTAAAAACAAGTTGATTCTCCGCAAAGCAAGTCGTCTCCAATTAAAAGCCGCTTGTCAATTTACCTCTTGGAGGATAGAGGACTCGTGCCACAAGCCACACACGAGCCTAAAGGTCCACCTAGAGGCGATCGCTGTCTCAACCGTCCGACCAGACCACGTGATCTTAGCCAAAAGGCCGAGAAGCGATGCTGCTAAGACGCAGCAGGGAGGAAGCCGGACACGGCGATGCCCATCTCGGCTTTGGTAAGTTTTGGGAGACCTAAAAACGCTGGGGGATGGTGGTAGCCTCCCCTGTCTACAACGTCACCGGGCCTCGTCCCGATCGGCCTGACGGAAAGTACGGCATCGCTCGTAACTCCCAAACGGTTGGTCGCAGAGCCACGTGCCTTATGTCATCGGAATCCTTGGCTCGAGCCGAACGAGACGCAGGTCTCAGATTGGCTCGTCGCTCTGACGAAATTTTCGGGTATTTTGGATTTTGTCGAAAACCTTCTTTTGCAACCTAGCGCCAGGTATTTGGCCCAGTCCCACCCAAATCAGCACAGAAAGCTTCTCTGGAGTCTGACTGTCAATAATCATCCAAAAAAAGAGGAAATTTCCATTCACCTTGGCGAGGGGACCTCAAAACGTGCTAAGGTGGCGTGTCCGAGGTGGCTCGAATGGCTATAACTCCGGGAAGGAGTGAGATCCCTTCACCCAAATCGGCACACCTGTGCAGGGGCTCAGTCCGAGGCCAGGTGAAAAAGGGCGCGGCGACAGGCCACTAGGTGGCGCTGTAAGCGACAACAAAATTAATACGAATCGAAAAAAAGGACAAACAAACAACATGGAGACAGATACAGCTAGGCTGCAGTCAGTCCAATCTACTTTCAAAGTAAGGTCTGCGCTATGTTCGAACTAAACTACCCACCAGGGTCTGATTTTTCAAGAGCGTAAGTGACTTTGTTTCACAGGCGCACAACACGTATCTCGCATGTGACAGAACTCCCCATTCTGAAATGGAAATAAATAAAAAACTGTAAAAACCTCTTCTGCTTTGTTTCACCAACAATTTCAGGGGAGAGCGCGAACGCAGTCCCCCACTACCATAAATTATGCAGTCGAGATTCCCGCATTTGGGGAATTCGCAGGGGTCAGCATGGCCGGAGTGCAATGGACAAGCCTCGCCCTGGGTGAACCGCCTTCTTGATCATGGTGTCTCCCCTGCCAGGTAAGTATGAAGGCGCAGGCGGTCAGCCAGAGGTCTGATTTGCATCTCTACCATCCTCACCAACGGTTAGCCCTCCGCCCCCGCTCCAGGAAAGGAAGGACGGGTGCCTTCCGTTACTGGCCTGGAAACTGCCAAGCTCATGGGCCGGTGCTTCCCAACGCCAGTTTTAGATGACTCTCTTTAAACAAACACACCTGATTCGATGCACCACCTCGTCTAGATGCACCACCACTTCAAGACCTCAGGTGGGTGCATCGTTAGTGGAAGAGTCCAAGACCCCAGGAGGACACATCAGGAAAAAAGTTTGCAATAAACCACAGCATCTGCAATGGCAGCTCTCATTCCTTGTTCTGCTATTCGACACAATAAATGGCAATCCCCAAAAAGGGAAAGCACACCGTTCCTGGAGACACTGCAATACCAGGCCGATGCATGGAGTGGACGGAGCAAGCCCCGGCTCCAGCTCCGTGATCTAAAAATCCATTTAATATGTAGTCCCCGGATGGGGGACGTATCAGATATTAAACTGATAAGAACAGATACTACACTTGATCTTAGCCAAAAGGCCGAGAAGCGATGCTGCTAAGACGCAGCAGGGAGGAAGCCGGACACGGCGATGCCCATCTCGGCTTTGGTAAGTTTTGGGAGACCTAAAAACGCTGGGGGATGGTGGTAGCCTCCCCTGTCTACAACGTCACCGGGCCTCGTCCCGATCGGCCTGACGGAAAGTACGGCATCGCTCGTAACTCCCAAACGGTTGGTCGCAGAGCCACGTGCCTTATGTCATCGGAATCCTTGGCTCGAGCCGAACGAGACGCAGGTCTCAGATTGGCTCGTCGCTCTGACGAAATTTTCGGGTATTTTGGATTTTGTCGAAAACCTTCTTTTGCAACCTAGCGCCAGGTATTTGGCCCAGTCCCACCCAAATCAGCACAGAAAGCTTCTCTGGAGTCTGACTGTCAATAATCATCCAAAAAAAGAGGAAATTTCCATTCACCTTGGCGAGGGGACCTCAAAACGTGCTAAGGTGGCGTGTCCGAGGTGGCTCGAATGGCTATAACTCCGGGAAGGAGTGAGATCCCTTCACCCAAATCGGCACACCTGTGCAGGGGCTCAGTCCGAGGCCAGGTGAAAAGGGGCGCGGCGACAGGCCAGTAGGTGGCGCCGTAAGCTGAAAAATAGGGAAAATGTAATGTAAAAAGACAATCAAACAAAGATGAAAACACCCGAAACACTGCGGGATCGTAGTACCCTCCCCTGTCTGCAACGTCACCGGGCCTTGTCCCGATCGGCCTGACGGTGGAACTGCAGCGACGGAAAGTACGGCATCGCTCGTAACTCCCAAACGGTTGGTCGCAGAGCCACGTGCCTTATGTCATCGGAATCCTTGGCTCGAGCCAAACGAGACGCAGGTCTCAGATTGGCTCGTCGCTCTGACGAAATTTTCGGGTATTTTGGATTTTGTCGAAAACCTTCTTTTGCAACCTAGCGCCAGGTATTTGGCCCAGTCCCACCCAAATCAGCACAGAAAGCTTCTCTGGAGTCTGACTGTCAATAATCATCCAAAAAAAGAGGAAATTTCCATTCACCTTGGCGAGGGGACCTCAAAACGTGCTAAGGTGGCGTGTCCGAGGTGGCTCGAATGGCTATAACTCCGGGAAGGAGTGAGATCCCTTCACCCAAATCGGCACACCTGTGCAGGGGCTCAGTCCGAGGCCAGGTGAAAAAGGGCGCGGCGACAGGCCACTAGGTGGCGCTGTAAGCGACAACAAAATTAATACGAATCGAAAAAAAGGACAAACAAACAACATGGAGACAGATACAGCTAGGCTGCAGTCAGTCCAATCTACTTTCAAAGTAAGGTCTGCGCTATGTTCGAACTAAACTACCCACCAGGGTCTGATTTTTCAAGAGCGTAAGTGACTTTGTTTCACAGGCGCACAACACGTATCTCGCATGTGACAGAACTCCCCATTCTGAAATGGAAATAAATAAAAAACTGTAAAAACCTCTTCTGCTTTGTTTCACCAACAATTTCAGGGGAGAGCGCGAACGCAGTCCCCCACTACCATAAATTATGCAGTCGAGATTCCCGCATTTGGGGAATTCGCAGGGGTCAGCATGGCCGGAGTGCAATGGACAAGCCTCGCCCTGGGTGAACCGCCTTCTTGATCATGGTGTCTCCCCTGCCAGGTAAGTATGAAGGCGCAGGCGGTCAGCCAGAGGTCTGATTTGCATCTCTACCATCCTCACCAACGGTTAGCCCTCCGCCCCCGCTCCAGGAAAGGAAGGACGGGTGCCTTCCGTTACTGGCCTGGAAACTGCCAAGCTCATGGGCCGGTGCTTCCCAACGCCAGTTTTAGATGACTCTCTTTAAACAAACACACCTGATTCGATGCACCACCTCGTCTAGATGCACCACCACTTCAAGACCTCAGGTGGGTGCATCGTTAGTGGAAGAGTCCAAGACCCCAGGAGGACACATCAGGAAAAAAGTTTGCAATAAACCACAGCATCTGCAATGGCAGCTCTCATTCCTTGTTCTGCTATTCGACACAATAAATGGCAATCCCCAAAAAGGGAAAGCACACCGTTCCTGGAGACACTGCAATACCAGGCCGATGCATGGAGTGGACGGAGCAAGCCCCGGCTCCAGCTCCGTGATCTAAAAATCCATTTAATATGTAGTCCCCGGATGGGGGACGTATCAGATATTAAACTGATAAGAACAGATACTACACTTGATCTTAGCCAAAAGGCCGAGAAGCGATGCTGCTAAGACGCAGCAGGGAGGAAGCCGGACACGGCGATGCCCATCTCGGCTTTGGTAAGTTTTGGGAGACCTAAAAACGCTGGGGGATGGTGGTAGCCTCCCCTGTCTACAACGTCACCGGGCCTCGTCCCGATCGGCCTGACGGAAAGTACGGCATCGCTCGTAACTCCCAAACGGTTGGTCGCAGAGCCACGTGCCTTATGTCATCGGAATCCTTGGCTCGAGCCGAACGAGACGCAGGTCTCAGATTGGCTCGTCGCTCTGACGAAATTTTCGGGTATTTTGGATTTTGTCGAAAACCTTCTTTTGCAACCTAGCGCCAGGTATTTGGCCCAGTCCCACCCAAATCAGCACAGAAAGCTTCTCTGGAGTCTGACTGTCAATAATCATCCAAAAAAAGAGGAAATTTCCATTCACCTTGGCGAGGGGACCTCAAAACGTGCTAAGGTGGCGTGTCCGAGGTGGCTCGAATGGCTATAACTCCGGGAAGGAGTGAGATCCCTTCACCCAAATCGGCACACCTGTGCAGGGGCTCAGTCCGAGGCCAGGTGAAAAAGGGCGCGGCGACAGGCCACTAGGTGGCGCTGTAAGCGACAACAAAATTAATACGAATCGAAAAAAAGGACAAACAAACAACATGGAGACAGATACAGCTAGGCTGCAGTCAGTCCAATCTACTTTCAAAGTAAGGTCTGCGCTATGTTCGAACTAAACTACCCACCAGGGTCTGATTTTTCAAGAGCGTAAGTGACTTTGTTTCACAGGCGCACAACACGTATCTCGCATGTGACAGAACTCCCCATTCTGAAATGGAAATAAATAAAAAACTGTAAAAACCTCTTCTGCTTTGTTTCACCAACAATTTCAGGGGAGAGCGCGAACGCAGTCCCCCACTACCATAAATTATGCAGTCGAGATTCCCGCATTTGGGGAATTCGCAGGGGTCAGCATGGCCGGAGTGCAATGGACAAGCCTCGCCCTGGGTGAACCGCCTTCTTGATCATGGTGTCTCCCCTGCCAGGTAAGTATGAAGGCGCAGGCGGTCAGCCAGAGGTCTGATTTGCATCTCTACCATCCTCACCAACGGTTAGCCCTCCGCCCCCGCTCCAGGAAAGGAAGGACGGGTGCCTTCCGTTACTGGCCTGGAAACTGCCAAGCTCATGGGCCGGTGCTTCCCAACGCCAGTTTTAGATGACTCTCTTTAAACAAACACACCTGATTCGATGCACCACCTCGTCTAGATGCACCACCACTTCAAGACCTCAGGTGGGTGCATCGTTAGTGGAAGAGTCCAAGACCCCAGGAGGACACATCAGGAAAAAAGTTTGCAATAAACCACAGCATCTGCAATGGCAGCTCTCATTCCTTGTTCTGCTATTCGACACAATAAATGGCAATCCCCAAAAAGGGAAAGCACACCGTTCCTGGAGACACTGCAATACCAGGCCGATGCATGGAGTGGACGGAGCAAGCCCCGGCTCCAGCTCCGTGATCTAAAAATCCATTTAATATGTAGTCCCCGGATGGGGGACGTATCAGATATTAAACTGATAAGAACAGATTTTTTCTTTCGAAAAAGTTTTATTGTCACCATTTACATTTTTTCCATTTGCATTTTTTCTTTTTCACACAACATTTTCTTTTTAATCACACATTAAAACAAGCAATATAATATATAATAAATACACATGGTAAAATGAAAGAAAACAATCATTTTTAAAAAGCATTTGATTAAAACCACAGTGTTTTGCTTGTTTTTAAAAGTCCATTATTGAGGTGTGTTTAAAAGGTGCGGTCAGTTCCAAAAGTAAAATACAAATTTTTTAAAAAAGCAAACAAGCCTCGTATATATATGTTAATAAAACCTCTTTCATAATAAAACAATAAAAAACACCAATTAAAAATCATCTATTGTGCAAGACCGGGGGTGAGTCCTTATCAAGTGGGTCATCACCCCACTCTCCAGAACAGGGACATGAGATGCTACTTTATGGACTCAGCGGAGATCCCCTCTCCTCCGGCCCGCTGGCCCGCTGTTCCCGTAGCCAGAGTGGTGAGGGTGCATCTACGGGCGGCCAGGGTCGGTGCCTGCCGGGACCCTCTCCGTGCGACCCCGGCCCCCCCGTCCGAATATCGTCGTCCGGTACCCCTGCAGCATTGATGTTACCTTTAGCTCGCATGCATGGAGGGTTACCGTAACGCGCTTCCCCACCAGCAGGTTTCTGGTGGCCCAGATGGCATCCTTGATGACGTTGAGGGTGAGCCAGAGCGAGGTAAATTTCTGTGCCGTCAAGTCCTTCAAGCCCCGGCCCACCCCAAGGATGGCGAGCTGGTACCCGAACTGGGCCCCACCCGCTGGTAGGCACGGGAAATACAGGGGGCCGGTCTTGGCCCACAGGTCCCGCGCAGTGCTGCACTCCCAGAGCAGGTGGTGGACGGTCTCTGGGGAATTGCAGCCGGACCGCGGGCAGATGGGGTTTTTGGCCATGCCTCTCGAGTGCATAACCGCCCTGACCGGGAGGATCTCATGAGCCACCATCCACGATAAGTCCTTGTGCCTGTTCTGGAGAGCGGGGTGAGCCGCGTTCCGCCAAACTTGTTTGGCCTCACTTGGTGTGAGGCCCGGAACTGGACTCACCGGTTCCCGGTCCTGCACAACAGAGATGAGAGACTTGTGTTGAGTTAAAATGGTGACATCTTCACTCTCTAAAAGGTATTTCTTTAAAAACTTTTTTATAAAACTGTACTCTTTGGGCAAGTTAAAAGACACTGGGGTTTTCAAGTCCACTGGTAAAATTTTCAGTGTTCGTAGGTAAGACCCCATCCAAAATCGCGCCATTGCAGCCGTCTTGTTTTCTTTGGATGGGGTCGTGGCATAACTAATGTGCAGGGCGGTGAAGCGGCTGCCTAAAAACAGGTGGGGGTCTGGGAGGCCTTTTCCACCGTTCTCCGGCCTTTTCTTGATGGTCTCCCTCTTCAGGCGCTCCCACTTGGACCCCCACAGGAAGTAAAACACCGCCCTCTCCAGTTTCCCCAGGAACCACCGAGGGGGGCTAAAAACAGAACAGACAAGTAAAATCAGAGGTAAAATCACAGATTTAAAAATTAAAACCTTGCCTTCCATCGTCATCTGTCTTAGTCCCCAAAACCCCAGTCTTTTCCTAACTTTCCCTAACAAGTCAGTCCAGTTTTCCCGTCCACCCCCGTCTTTATCAAATTTAACGCCTAAAATCTTAAAATCGTTGTCTTTAAAAACCAAATCAAGTCCTCCTGTGTCCACGTCTCCCCACGGCCCGAAGAGCTGGGCCTCGGACTTGTTTCTATTGAGTTTGGCGCCCGAGGCCCGACCGTACCAGTCAGTCAAGTCCAGTGCTCTTCGTATTGATAAAACGTCTGTGGCTAAAAGAGTTACGTCGTCCATATATAAAACACAGGTCGCCGTCAGTCCCCCCGTCCCAGGAACGTCCAGTCCTTTGATCCATTTGTCCCTTCTCAAGATCTGTGCCAGTGGCTCGATGCAAGCCACATACAGAAGAGGAGATAAAGGACATCCCTGACGGACACCACTGTGTATGTTCACAGCTTTGGAAAGATGCCCATTTATTAGAATTTTGCTGACTATTCCCTTGTACAGCAGTCCCACCCAGGCTATAAACCTCTTTGGAAACCCCATTTTCTCCAGAACCTGGAAGAGGTACTGCTGCGAGACTCGATCAAATGCTTTTTCAAAATCTAAATTTAGGACTACTAGCCGAATATTTCTGTCTCTCGCGTAACAGATGGTGTCTCTAATCAGCACTAGGTTGTCTGTTATCTTTCTTCCGGGCACAGAACAAGCTTGATCCGGGTGAATCACGTCCTCTAAAACAGTTGACATGCGTGTTGCTAAAACTTTGCTAAAAAGTTTATAATCGAAATTTAAAAGTGTTATGGGTCTCCAGTTTTTTAAGTCAGTCCGGTCACCTTTTTTGTGAAGTAAAGAAACTATCCCTATTCTAAAACTGTCTGGAAGTCTGTCGAGGGTCTCAAACTCTTTAAAAACTGTCAAAAGCTCTTGTCCTAAAATGTCCCAAAATGTTAGATAAAACTCCAGGGGAAGTCCATCCACTCCTGGGGACTTCCCCCTTTTAAAACCTCCAAGAGCTTTTTGGGTTTCTAAAATGTTCAAATCTTGGGCTAAAATCTCATTTTGACAGTCGACCCTTTTCTCAACAAAATTTAAAACTTCTTTTACGGTGTCTGAGTGTACCTTTTTAAAACTATATAAAGCCCCATAAAATTTTTCCACATCCTCTAAAATCTCTTTTGTTGTGTTAACCTCCCTATCCCCTGTTTTAACCCTGGTTAACCCCCCACCCCTTGTTATTATTTTCTTAAAAAAATATCTGGTACACTTTTCCCCTTCTTCAATTTCTCTCTCTTTGCTTCTTAAAAGGACCCCTTTACTTTCTATATTGGCTAAAACTGACATTTCCTTTTTTACATCCTGGATTTCAGTGTTAAAATCAAAACCATTATTTAAAAGATTAAAATACCTTTGTAGTCTTTTTTGCAACCCCAACATGCATTTCTTTTCCCTACTCTTCTTTTCTTTCCCTATCTTTCTAAAAAACTGTCTCGTCCGGTCCTTTACCATCTCCCACCACTGTGCACGTGTATCATAAAAGTCTTGGAGGGTCTGCCATTGGCTGAACTGTTCCCTATATTCTAAAATTACATTCTTGTCTTCCAACAGGGAACAGTTCAGCTTCCACAGCCCTCCCCCTACCGTCACACCCATGGGCAGTGAAAGGGTGCAAGACAGCATCATGTGATCAGAGAAAAAAAGGGGGGTTAATGTAGCATCGGTTGGCGGGCAGTCCCTTGTAAACACGTAGTCGATTCGAGAGGCTTTGGTACCGTCACCACTGAACCAGGTGAAGCCCTCCTCTCTTTGATGCAAAATTTTAAAACAGTCGACTAAATTAAAATCTCTGACTAAACCCTGCAATAAAACCGACGTTTTGTCCACTCTGAAATCCTCCCCTACCCTTTTCCTGTCTGTTTTAGATAAAACACAATTAAAATCCCCTGCTACCATTAGGGGAGCCCTACCTAGCATGTGGGGTTGCAAGTCTTCTAAAAGCTCATATCTTTCGTTCTTTTCCGTAAAACCATATACATTAAGAACATTAAAATCCCTGTCTAAAAAGGTCAGATTTACTAAAAGTGCCCGGCCTTGCCTCACCACAGTGCTGCCCTTCACCAAGATGTTAGGATTATTAATTAAAACCGCAACTCCGTCGTTTTTGTTAAAATTTGATCCGCTCCATATGGAGGCTCCTGCGGACCATAGCTCTTCCATTTTTGTGTACCTAGTTAAAAAGGGCAGAGAACACTCTTGTAATAAAAACAAATCTGACTTAAAAGATTTTAAAAGGGACAAAATACTCTGTGCTCTAATGGTGGACCTCACACTTCTGACATTGATAGTAGAGATGGTGAGGGCCATGAGCAGTAGGGTTAAAAAGGTATGAGGCATTTAAAACAGAAGACAATAAAAAGACTACAAAAATATGATTAAAATCATGTTACATCTTGTAGCATTTGTCTTTCCTTTTCCCCAGATGAGCTGAGGTCAGGAGGGCAAATGCCTGTCGCTTCAGAGGCCACAGAGGGAACCTCTTGTGGCTCCTTTGGCGTTGATGCTGTTAGCTTAATGTGCAAAAAGGAAACCTCATTTGGGGACTCTAGGGGCCACATGCGCTCCAGATCTACCGAGTCGGAACTATCGAGCTTATATGCTGCCCTAGATTTTTTCTCCTCCGTTACAATCAGAGGAGACCCCGCAGGCCTTTTTTGCACCTGAGCATTAGGGAGTGAACACTGTGTCTCACTCCCGGTGGATTCTTCCACCCCATCCGAAACTGTTACCAGTGACTCTTCCTCACTTTCCTCTCCTTCCATTACCATTTCCTGTTCCGTTGCCTCCGCCCCTGTGGCCGCCCCACTTCCTCCTTCCTGCCCAATCCCTGAGGCCGGCTGGGAATTTGAAATTCCCGCCAAAACCTCAGGGACCGCCTCCTCTCTCCTTTGTTCCTTTGTTTGTTGCCCATGTGGGGCGGCCATTTTTAGCTTGTTGGCAAAACTTTTAGGGCAGTCTCTGTAGAGATGGTTTGTTTCTCCACAAAGATTGCACCGTCTGCCATTGGTACAGTCATCAAAACTGTGACCAATTTCTCTACACTTCCCACAGATTAACTCTTGGCATGCTTCAGCTAGATGACCAAACCTTGCACACTTTCTGCAGAGTTTGGGCATTCCTTGATAATGTATGTAGCCTCTGTTCTCTCCGAGCACAATCATGGAAGGCAGATGCTTCAGGCCCTGGTAGCCCCCAGCGTCTTCCCATTGTTTAATGGGAATTCGCCAGGAGCATGTCCAAATGCCATCTTCATCTAACACTTTGACAGGCTGGCCTCGAACAGTGCAAAATCTACCCAACCAAACACAAATATCATCTCCAGTCACGGTTTCATTGAACATCCTGACAATCACAGTTTTAAGTGTGTTATCAGAAAGTTTCTCAACAGTGAACATGGAGAACTGGGCTTTAACTGATTCAAACCTTTGCCAAAAGTCATTAAGTAGGTAAGCGGTTTTAAAACTAACATCAAATCCTTTGTTCAAGGGCAGAGTCATCAAACAATTCAGGTCGTCACATTTAAAAGCTAGGGTCTTTTGGATCAGCTTCCTGGAAAAGTCCATACGGGACATTTCCAGGAGCTTCCCCTCACCCTGCCTGAATAAAAAACGCACGCTGTGGTGCCTCCGCACGCCGGCACGGGCAGCCGACATGATGGAGGCACCAACAGCCTAAAAACTTAAAACAACAATAAATACAACAATAAATAACAAAATAAATAATTAAAAGACCTCACCTTAAAACCTGTTGGAGCCCGAAGCAGCAGAGTTCAATATACCTCTCAAAGTTGTGTGACTCAAGATATGAAACGATCTCGAGTCAGGAAACCTCCAAGAGGCGATCGCAGTCTCAACCGTCCGACAAGATACTTGATCTTAGCCAAAAGGCCGAGAAGCGATGCTGCTAAGACGCAGCAGGGAGGAAGCCGGACACGGCGATGCCCATCTCGGCTTTGGTAAGTTTTGGGAGACCTAAAAACGCTGGGGGATGGTGGTAGCCTCCCCTGTCTACAACGTCACCGGGCCTCGTCCCGATCGGCCTGACGGAAAGTACGGCATCGCTCGTAACTCCCAAACGGTTGGTCGCAGAGCCACGTGCCTTATGTCATCGGAATCCTTGGCTCGAGCCGAACGAGACGCAGGTCTCAGATTGGCTCGTCGCTCTGACGAAATTTTCGGGTATTTTGGATTTTGTCGAAAACCTTCTTTTGCAACCTAGCGCCAGGTATTTGGCCCAGTCCCACCCAAATCAGCACAGAAAGCTTCTCTGGAGTCTGACTGTCAATAATCATCCAAAAAAAGAGGAAATTTCCATTCACCTTGGCGAGGGGACCTCAAAACGTGCTAAGGTGGCGTGTCCGAGGTGGCTCGAATGGCTATAACTCCGGGAAGGAGTGAGATCCCTTCACCCAAATCGGCACACCTGTGCAGGGGCTCAGTCCGAGGCCAGGTGAAAAAGGGCGCGGCGACAGGCCACTAGGTGGCGCTGTAAGCGACAACAAAATTAATACGAATCGAAAAAAAGGACAAACAAACAACATGGAGACAGATACAGCTAGGCTGCAGTCAGTCCAATCTACTTTCAAAGTAAGGTCTGCGCTATGTTCGAACTAAACTACCCACCAGGGTCTGATTTTTCAAGAGCGTAAGTGACTTTGTTTCACAGGCGCACAACACGTATCTCGCATGTGACAGAACTCCCCATTCTGAAATGGAAATAAATAAAAAACTGTAAAAACCTCTTCTGCTTTGTTTCACCAACAATTTCAGGGGAGAGCGCGAACGCAGTCCCCCACTACCATAAATTATGCAGTCGAGATTCCCGCATTTGGGGAATTCGCAGGGGTCAGCATGGCCGGAGTGCAATGGACAAGCCTCGCCCTGGGTGAACCGCCTTCTTGATCATGGTGTCTCCCCTGCCAGGTAAGTATGAAGGCGCAGGCGGTCAGCCAGAGGTCTGATTTGCATCTCTACCATCCTCACCAACGGTTAGCCCTCCGCCCCCGCTCCAGGAAAGGAAGGACGGGTGCCTTCCGTTACTGGCCTGGAAACTGCCAAGCTCATGGGCCGGTGCTTCCCAACGCCAGTTTTAGATGACTCTCTTTAAACAAACACACCTGATTCGATGCACCACCTCGTCTAGATGCACCACCACTTCAAGACCTCAGGTGGGTGCATCGTTAGTGGAAGAGTCCAAGACCCCAGGAGGACACATCAGGAAAAAAGTTTGCAATAAACCACAGCATCTGCAATGGCAGCTCTCATTCCTTGTTCTGCTATTCGACACAATAAATGGCAATCCCCAAAAAGGGAAAGCACACCGTTCCTGGAGACACTGCAATACCAGGCCGATGCATGGAGTGGACGGAGCAAGCCCCGGCTCCAGCTCCGTGATCTAAAAATCCATTTAATATGTAGTCCCCGGATGGGGGACGTATCAGATATTAAACTGATAAGAACAGATACTACACTTGATCTTAGCCAAAAGGCCGAGAAGCGATGCTGCTAAGACGCAGCAGGGAGGAAGCCGGACACGGCGATGCCCATCTCGGCTTTGGTAAGTTTTGGGAGACCTAAAAACGCTGGGGGATGGTGGTAGCCTCCCCTGTCTACAACGTCACCGGGCCTCGTCCCGATCGGCCTGACGGAAAGTACGGCATCGCTCGTAACTCCCAAACGGTTGGTCGCAGAGCCACGTGCCTTATGTCATCGGAATCCTTGGCTCGAGCCGAACGAGACGCAGGTCTCAGATTGGCTCGTCGCTCTGACGAAATTTTCGGGTATTTTGGATTTTGTCGAAAACCTTCTTTTGCAACCTAGCGCCAGGTATTTGGCCCAGTCCCACCCAAATCAGCACAGAAAGCTTCTCTGGAGTCTGACTGTCAATAATCATCCAAAAAAAGAGGAAATTTCCATTCACCTTGGCGAGGGGACCTCAAAACGTGCTAAGGTGGCGTGTCCGAGGTGGCTCGAATGGCTATAACTCCGGGAAGGAGTGAGATCCCTTCACCCAAATCGGCACACCTGTGCAGGGGCTCAGTCCGAGGCCAGGTGAAAAAGGGCGCGGCGACAGGCCACTAGGTGGCGCTGTAAGCGACAACAAAATTAATACGAATCGAAAAAAAGGACAAACAAACAACATGGAGACAGATACAGCTAGGCTGCAGTCAGTCCAATCTACTTTCAAAGTAAGGTCTGCGCTATGTTCGAACTAAACTACCCACCAGGGTCTGATTTTTCAAGAGCGTAAGTGACTTTGTTTCACAGGCGCACAACACGTATCTCGCATGTGACAGAACTCCCCATTCTGAAATGGAAATAAATAAAAAACTGTAAAAACCTCTTCTGCTTTGTTTCACCAACAATTTCAGGGGAGAGCGCGAACGCAGTCCCCCACTACCATAAATTATGCAGTCGAGATTCCCGCATTTGGGGAATTCGCAGGGGTCAGCATGGCCGGAGTGCAATGGACAAGCCTCGCCCTGGGTGAACCGCCTTCTTGATCATGGTGTCTCCCCTGCCAGGTAAGTATGAAGGCCCAGGCGGTCAGCCAGAGGTCTGATTTGCATCTCTACCATCCTCACCAACGGTTAGCCCTCCGCCCCCGCTCCAGGAAAGGAAGGACGGGTGCCTTCCGTTACTGGCCTGGAAACTGCCAAGCTCATGGGCCGGTGCTTCCCAACGCCAGTTTTAGATGACTCTCTTTAAACAAACACACCTGATTCGATGCACCACCTCGTCTGTGAAAGACTTCAAGACCTCAGGTGGGTGCATCGTTAGTGGAAGAGTCCAAGACCCCAGGAGGACACATCAGGAAAAAAGTTTGCAATAAACCACAGCATCTGCAATGGCAGCTCTCATTCCTTGTTCTGCTATTCGACACAATAAATGGCAATCCCCAAAAAGGGAAAGCACACCGTTCCTGGAGACACTGCAATACCAGGCCGATGCATGGAGTGGACGGAGCAAGCCCCGGCTCCAGCTCCGTGATCTAAAAATCCATTTAATATGTAGTCCCCGGATGGGGGACGTATCAGATATTAAACTGATAAGAACAGATACTACACTTGATCTTAGCCAAAAGGCCGAGAAGCGATGCTGCTAAGACGCAGCAGGGAGGAAGCCGGACACGGCGATGCCCATCTCGGCTTTGGTAAGTTTTGGGAGACCTAAAAACGCTGGGGGATGGTGGTAGCCTCCCCTGTCTACAACGTCACCGGGCCTCGTCCCGATCGGCCTGACGGAAAGTACGGCATCGCTCGTAACTCCCAAACGGTTGGTCGCAGAGCCACGTGCCTTATGTCATCGGAATCCTTGGCTCGAGCCGAACGAGACGCAGGTCTCAGATTGGCTCGTCGCTCTGACGAAATTTTCGGGTATTTTGGATTTTGTCGAAAACCTTCTTTTGCAACCTAGCGCCAGGTATTTGGCCCAGTCCCACCCAAATCAGCACAGAAAGCTTCTCTGGAGTCTGACTGTCAATAATCATCCAAAAAAAGAGGAAATTTCCATTCACCTTGGCGAGGGGACCTCAAAACGTGCTAAGGTGGCGTGTCCGAGGTGGCTCGAATGGCTATAACTCCGGGAAGGAGTGAGATCCCTTCACCCAAATCGGCACACCTGTGCAGGGGCTCAGTCCGAGGCCAGGTGAAAAAGGGCGCGGCGACAGGCCACTAGGTGGCGCTGTAAGCGACAACAAAATTAATACGAATCGAAAAAAAGGACAAACAAACAACATGGAGACAGATACAGCTAGGCTGCAGTCAGTCCAATCTACTTTCAAAGTAAGGTCTGCGCTATGTTCGAACTAAACTACCCACCAGGGTCTGATTTTTCAAGAGCGTAAGTGACTTTGTTTCACAGGCGCACAACACGTATCTCGCATGTGACAGAACTCCCCATTCTGAAATGGAAATAAATAAAAAACTGTAAAAACCTCTTCTGCTTTGTTTCACCAACAATTTCAGGGGAGAGCGCGAACGCAGTCCCCCACTACCATAAATTATGCAGTCGAGATTCCCGCATTTGGGGAATTCGCAGGGGTCAGCATGGCCGGAGTGCAATGGACAAGCCTCGCCCTGGGTGAACCGCCTTCTTGATCATGGTGTCTCCCCTGCCAGGTAAGTATGAAGGTGCAGGCGGTCAGCCAGAGGTCTGATTTGCATCTCTACCATCCTCACCAACGGTTAGCCCTCCGCCCCCGCTCCAGGAAAGGAAGGACGGGTGCCTTCCGTTACTGGCCTGGAAACTGCCAAGCTCATGGGCCGGTGCTTCCCAACGCCAGTTTTAGATGACTCTCTTTAAACAAACACACCTGATTCGATGCACCACCTCGTCTAGATGCACCACCACTTCAAGACCTCAGGTGGGTGCATCGTTAGTGGAAGAGTCCAAGACCCCAGGAGGACACATCAGGAAAAAAGTTTGCAATAAACCACAGCATCTGCAATGGCAGCTCTCATTCCTTGTTCTGCTATTCGACACAATAAATGGCAATCCCCAAAAAGGGAAAGCACACCGTTCCTGGAGACACTGCAATACCAGGCCGATGCATGGAGTGGACGGAGCAAGCCCCGGCTCCAGCTCCGTGATCTAAAAATCCATTTAATATGTAGTCCCCGGATGGGGGACGTATCAGATATTAAACTGATAAGAACAGATACTACACTTGATCTTAGCCAAAAGGCCGAGAAGCGATGCTGCTAAGACGCAGCAGGGAGGAAGCCGGACACGGCGATGCCCATCTCGGCTTTGGTAAGTTTTGGGAGACCTAAAAACGCTGGGGGATGGTGGTAGCCTCCCCTGTCTACAACGTCACCGGGCCTCGTCCCGATCGGCCTGACGGAAAGTACGGCATCGCTCGTAACTCCCAAACGGTTGGTCGCAGAGCCACGTGCCTTATGTCATCGGAATCCTTGGCTCGAGCCGAACGAGACGCAGGTCTCAGATTGGCTCGTCGCTCTGACGAAATTTTCGGGTATTTTGGATTTTGTCGAAAACCTTCTTTTGCAACCTAGCGCCAGGTATTTGGCCCAGTCCCACCCAAATCAGCACAGAAAGCTTCTCTGGAGTCTGACTGTCAATAATCATCCAAAAAAAGAGGAAATTTCCATTCACCTTGGCGAGGGGACCTCAAAACGTGCTAAGGTGGCGTGTCCGAGGTGGCTCGAATGGCTATAACTCCGGGAAGGAGTGAGATCCCTTCACCCAAATCGGCACACCTGTGCAGGGGCTCAGTCCGAGGCCAGGTGAAAAAGGGCGCGGCGACAGGCCACTAGGTGGCGCTGTAAGCGACAACAAAATTAATACGAATCGAAAAAAAGGACAAACAAACAACATGGAGACAGATACAGCTAGGCTGCAGTCAGTCCAATCTACTTTCAAAGTAAGGTCTGCGCTATGTTCGAACTAAACTACCCACCAGGGTCTGATTTTTCAAGAGCGTAAGTGACTTTGTTTCACAGGCGCACAACACGTATCTCGCATGTGACAGAACTCCCCATTCTGAAATGGAAATAAATAAAAAACTGTAAAAACCTCTTCTGCTTTGTTTCACCAACAATTTCAGGGGAGAGCGCGAACGCAGTCCCCCACTACCATAAATTATGCAGTCGAGATTCCCGCATTTGGGGAATTCGCAGGGGTCAGCATGGCCGGAGTGCAATGGACAAGCCTCGCCCTGGGTGAACCGCCTTCTTGATCATGGTGTCTCCCCTGCCAGGTAAGTATGAAGGCCCAGGCGGTCAGCCAGAGGTCTGATTTGCATCTCTACCATCCTCACCAACGGTTAGCCCTCCGCCCCCGCTCCAGGAAAGGAAGGACGGGTGCCTTCCGTTACTGGCCTGGAAACTGCCAAGCTCATGGGCCGGTGCTTCCCAACGCCAGTTTTAGATGACTCTCTTTAAACAAACACACCTGATTCGATGCACCACCTCGTCTGTGAAAGACTTCAAGACCTCAGGTGGGTGCATCGTTAGTGGAAGAGTCCAAGACCCCAGGAGGACACATCAGGAAAAAAGTTTGCAATAAACCACAGCATCTGCAATGGCAGCTCTCATTCCTTGTTCTGCTATTCGACACAATAAATGGCAATCCCCAAAAAGGGAAAGCACACCGTTCCTGGAGACACTGCAATACCAGGCCGATGCATGGAGTGGACGGAGCAAGCCCCGGCTCCAGCTCCGTGATCTAAAAATCCATTTAATATGTAGTCCCCGGATGGGGGACGTATCAGATATTAAACTGATAAGAACAGATACTACACTTGATCTTAGCCAAAAGGCCGAGAAGCGATGCTGCTAAGACGCAGCAGGGAGGAAGCCGGACACGGCGATGCCCATCTCGGCTTTGGTAAGTTTTGGGAGACCTAAAAACGCTGGGGGATGGTGGTAGCCTCCCCTGTCTACAACGTCACCGGGCCTCGTCCCGATCGGCCTGACGGAAAGTACGGCATCGCTCGTAACTCCCAAACGGTTGGTCGCAGAGCCACGTGCCTTATGTCATCGGAATCCTTGGCTCGAGCCGAACGAGACGCAGGTCTCAGATTGGCTCGTCGCTCTGACGAAATTTTCGGGTATTTTGGATTTTGTCGAAAACCTTCTTTTGCAACCTAGCGCCAGGTATTTGGCCCAGTCCCACCCAAATCAGCACAGAAAGCTTCTCTGGAGTCTGACTGTCAATAATCATCCAAAAAAAGAGGAAATTTCCATTCACCTTGGCGAGGGGACCTCAAAACGTGCTAAGGTGGCGTGTCCGAGGTGGCTCGAATGGCTATAACTCCGGGAAGGAGTGAGATCCCTTCACCCAAATCGGCACACCTGTGCAGGGGCTCAGTCCGAGGCCAGGTGAAAAAGGGCGCGGCGACAGGCCACTAGGTGGCGCTGTAAGCGACAACAAAATTAATACGAATCGAAAAAAAGGACAAACAAACAACATGGAGACAGATACAGCTAGGCTGCAGTCAGTCCAATCTACTTTCAAAGTAAGGTCTGCGCTATGTTCGAACTAAACTACCCACCAGGGTCTGATTTTTCAAGAGCGTAAGTGACTTTGTTTCACAGGCGCACAACACGTATCTCGCATGTGACAGAACTCCCCATTCTGAAATGGAAATAAATAAAAAACTGTAAAAACCTCTTCTGCTTTGTTTCACCAACAATTTCAGGGGAGAGCGCGAACGCAGTCCCCCACTACCATAAATTATGCAGTCGAGATTCCCGCATTTGGGGAATTCGCAGGGGTCAGCATGGCCGGAGTGCAATGGACAAGCCTCGCCCTGGGTGAACCGCCTTCTTGATCATGGTGTCTCCCCTGCCAGGTAAGTATGAAGGCGCAGGCGGTCAGCCAGAGGTCTGATTTGCATCTCTACCATCCTCACCAACGGTTAGCCCTCCGCCCCCGCTCCAGGAAAGGAAGGACGGGTGCCTTCCGTTACTGGCCTGGAAACTGCCAAGCTCATGGGCCGGTGCTTCCCAACGCCAGTTTTAGATGACTCTCTTTAAACAAACACACCTGATTCGATGCACCACCTCGTCTAGATGCACCACCACTTCAAGACCTCAGGTGGGTGCATCGTTAGTGGAAGAGTCCAAGACCCCAGGAGGACACATCAGGAAAAAAGTTTGCAATAAACCACAGCATCTGCAATGGCAGCTCTCATTCCTTGTTCTGCTATTCGACACAATAAATGGCAATCCCCAAAAAGGGAAAGCACACCGTTCCTGGAGACACTGCAATACCAGGCCGATGCATGGAGTGGACGGAGCAAGCCCCGGCTCCAGCTCCGTGATCTAAAAATCCATTTAATATGTAGTCCCCGGATGGGGGACGTATCACATATTAAACTGATAAGAACAGATACTACACTTGATCTTAGCCAAAAGGCCGAGAAGCGATGCTGCTAAGACGCAGCAGGGAGGAAGCCGGACACGGCGATGCCCATCTCGGCTTTGGTAAGTTTTGGGAGACCTAAAAACGCTGGGGGATGGTGGTAGCCTCCCCTGTCTACAACGTCACCGGGCCTCGTCCCGATCGGCCTGACGGAAAGTACGGCATCGCTCGTAACTCCCAAACGGTTGGTCGCAGAGCCACGTGCCTTATGTCATCGGAATCCTTGGCTCGAGCCGAACGAGACGCAGGTCTCAGATTGGCTCGTCGCTCTGACGAAATTTTCGGGTATTTTGGATTTTGTCGAAAACCTTCTTTTGCAACCTAGCGCCAGGTATTTGGCCCAGTCCCACCCAAATCAGCACAGAAAGCTTCTCTGGAGTCTGACTGTCAATAATCATCCAAAAAAAGAGGAAATTTCCATTCACCTTGGCGAGGGGACCTCAAAACGTGCTAAGGTGGCGTGTCCGAGGTGGCTCGAATGGCTATAACTCCGGGAAGGAGTGAGATCCCTTCACCCAAATCGGCACACCTGTGCAGGGGCTCAGTCCGAGGCCAGGTGAAAAAGGGCGCGGCGACAGGCCACTAGGTGGCGCTGTAAGCGACAACAAAATTAATACGAATCGAAAAAAAGGACAAACAAACAACATGGAGACAGATACAGCTAGGCTGCAGTCAGTCCAATCTACTTTCAAAGTAAGGTCTGCGCTATGTTCGAACTAAACTACCCACCAGGGTCTGATTTTTCAAGAGCGTAAGTGACTTTGTTTCACAGGCGCACAACACGTATCTCGCATGTGACAGAACTCCCCATTCTGAAATGGAAATAAATAAAAAACTGTAAAAACCTCTTCTGCTTTGTTTCACCAACAATTTCAGGGGAGAGCGCGAACGCAGTCCCCCACTACCATAAATTATGCAGTCGAGATTCCCGCATTTGGGGAATTCGCAGGGGTCAGCATGGCCGGAGTGCAATGGACAAGCCTCGCCCTGGGTGAACCGCCTTCTTGATCATGGTGTCTCCCCTGCCAGGTAAGTATGAAGGCCCAGGCGGTCAGCCAGAGGTCTGATTTGCATCTCTACCATCCTCACCAACGGTTAGCCCTCCGCCCCCGCTCCAGGAAAGGAAGGACGGGTGCCTTCCGTTACTGGCCTGGAAACTGCCAAGCTCATGGGCCGGTGCTTCCCAACGCCAGTTTTAGATGACTCTCTTTAAACAAACACACCTGATTCGATGCACCACCTCGTCTGTGAAAGACTTCAAGACCTCAGGTGGGTGCATCGTTAGTGGAAGAGTCCAAGACCCCAGGAGGACACATCAGGAAAAAAGTTTGCAATAAACCACAGCATCTGCAATGGCAGCTCTCATTCCTTGTTCTGCTATTCGACACAATAAATGGCAATCCCCAAAAAGGGAAAGCACACCGTTCCTGGAGACACTGCAATACCAGGCCGATGCATGGAGTGGACGGAGCAAGCCCCGGCTCCAGCTCCGTGATCTAAAAATCCATTTAATATGTAGTCCCCGGATGGGGGACGTATCAGATATTAAACTGATAAGAACAGATACTACACTTGATCTTAGCCAAAAGGCCGAGAAGCGATGCTGCTAAGACGCAGCAGGGAGGAAGCCGGACACGGCGATGCCCATCTCGGCTTTGGTAAGTTTTGGGAGACCTAAAAACGCTGGGGGATGGTGGTAGCCTCCCCTGTCTACAACGTCACCGGGCCTCGTCCCGATCGGCCTGACGGAAAGTACGGCATCGCTCGTAACTCCCAAACGGTTGGTCGCAGAGCCACGTGCCTTATGTCATCGGAATCCTTGGCTCGAGCCGAACGAGACGCAGGTCTCAGATTGGCTCGTCGCTCTGACGAAATTTTCGGGTATTTTGGATTTTGTCGAAAACCTTCTTTTGCAACCTAGCGCCAGGTATTTGGCCCAGTCCCACCCAAATCAGCACAGAAAGCTTCTCTGGAGTCTGACTGTCAATAATCATCCAAAAAAAGAGGAAATTTCCATTCACCTTGGCGAGGGGACCTCAAAACGTGCTAAGGTGGCGTGTCCGAGGTGGCTCGAATGGCTATAACTCCGGGAAGGAGTGAGATCCCTTCACCCAAATCGGCACACCTGTGCAGGGGCTCAGTCCGAGGCCAGGTGAAAAAGGGCGCGGCGACAGGCCACTAGGTGGCGCTGTAAGCGACAACAAAATTAATACGAATCGAAAAAAAGGACAAACAAACAACATGGAGACAGATACAGCTAGGCTGCAGTCAGTCCAATCTACTTTCAAAGTAAGGTCTGCGCTATGTTCGAACTAAACTACCCACCAGGGTCTGATTTTTCAAGAGCGTAAGTGACTTTGTTTCACAGGCGCACAACACGTATCTCGCATGTGACAGAACTCCCCATTCTGAAATGGAAATAAATAAAAAACTGTAAAAACCTCTTCTGCTTTGTTTCACCAACAATTTCAGGGGAGAGCGCGAACGCAGTCCCCCACTACCATAAATTATGCAGTCGAGATTCCCGCATTTGGGGAATTCGCAGGGGTCAGCATGGCCGGAGTGCAATGGACAAGCCTCGCCCTGGGTGAACCGCCTTCTTGATCATGGTGTCTCCCCTGCCAGGTAAGTATGAAGGCGCAGGCGGTCAGCCAGAGGTCTGATTTGCATCTCTACCATCCTCACCAACGGTTAGCCCTCCGCCCCCGCTCCAGGAAAGGAAGGACGGGTGCCTTCCGTTACTGGCCTGGAAACTGCCAAGCTCATGGGCCGGTGCTTCCCAACGCCAGTTTTAGATGACTCTCTTTAAACAAACACACCTGATTCGATGCACCACCTCGTCTAGATGCACCACCACTTCAAGACCTCAGGTGGGTGCATCGTTAGTGGAAGAGTCCAAGACCCCAGGAGGACACATCAGGAAAAAAGTTTGCAATAAACCACAGCATCTGCAATGGCAGCTCTCATTCCTTGTTCTGCTATTCGACACAATAAATGGCAATCCCCAAAAAGGGAAAGCACACCGTTCCTGGAGACACTGCAATACCAGGCCGATGCATGGAGTGGACGGAGCAAGCCCCGGCTCCAGCTCCGTGATCTAAAAATCCATTTAATATGTAGTCCCCGGATGGGGGACGTATCAGATATTAAACTGATAAGAACAGATTTTTTTTTTTTCTTTCGAAAAAGTTTTATTGTCACCATTTACATTTTTTCCATTTGCATTTTTTCTTTTTCACACAACATTTTCTTTTTAATCACACATTAAAACAAGCAATATAATATATAATAAATACACATGGTAAAATGAAAGAAACAATCATTGTTAAAAAGCATTTGATTAAAACCACAGTGTTTTGCTTGTTTTTAAAAGTCCATTATTGAGGTGTGTTTAAAAGGTGCGGTCAGTTCCAAAAGTAAAATACAAATTTTAAAAAAAGCAAACAAGCCTCGTATATATATATATATGTTAATAAAACCTCTTTCATGATAAAACAATAAAAAACACCAATTAAAAATCATCTATTGTGCAAGACCGGGGGTGAGTCCTTATCAAGTGGGTCATCACCCCACTCTCCAGAACAGGGACATGAGATGCTACTTTATGGACTCAGCGGAGATCCCCTCTCCTCCGGCCCGCTGGCCCGCTGTTCCCGTAGCCAGAGTGGTGAGGGTGCATCTACGGGCGGCCAGGGTCGGTGCCTGCCGGGACCCTCTCCGTGCGACCCCGGCCCCCCCGTCCGAATATCGTCGTCCGGTACCCCTGCAGCATTGATGTTACCTTTAGCTCGCATGCATGGAGGGTTACCGTAACGCGCTTCCCCACCAGCAGGTTTCTGGTGGCCCAGATGGCATCCTTGATGACGTTGAGGGTGAGCCAGAGCGAGGTAAATTTCTGTGCCGTCAAGTCCTTCAAGCCCCGGCCCACCCCAAGGATGGCGAGCTGGTACCCGAACTGGGCCCCACCCGCTGGTAGGCACGGGAAATACAGGGGGCCGGTCTTGGCCCACAGGTCCCGCGCAGTGCTGCACTCCCAGAGCAGGTGGTGGACGGTCTCCGGGGAATTGCAGCCGGACCGCGGGCAGATGGGGTTTTTGGCCATGCCTCTGGAGTGCATAACCGCCCTGACCGGGAGGATCTCATGAGCCACCATCCACGATAAGTCCTTGTGCCTGTTCTGGAGAGCGGGGTGAGCCGCGTTCCGCCAAACTTGTTTGGCCTCACTTGGTGTGAGGCCCGGAACTGGACTCACCGGTTCCCGGTCCTGCACAACAGAGATGAGAGACTTGTGTTGAGTTAAAATGGTGACATCTTCACTCTCTAAAAGGTATTTCTTTAAAAACTTTTTTATAAAACTGTACTCTTTGGGCAAGTTAAAAGACACTGGGGTTTTCAAGTCCACTGGTAAAATTTTCAGTGTTCGTAGGTAAGACCCCATCCAAAATCGCGCCATTGCAGCCGTCTTGTTTTCTTTGGATGGGGTCGTGGCATAACTAATGTGCAGGGCGGTGAAACGGCTGCCTAAAAACAGGTGGGGGTCTGGGAGGCCTTTTCCACCGTTCTCCGGCCTTTTCTTGATGGTCTCCCTCTTCAGGCGCTCCCACTTGGACCCCCACAGGAAGTAAAACACCGCCCTCTCCAGTTTCCCCAGGAACCACCGAGGGGGGCTAAAAACAGAACAGACAAGTAAAATCAGAGGTAAAATCACAGATTTAAAAATTAAAACCTTGCCTTCCATCGTCATCTGTCTTAGTCCCCAAAACCCCAGTCTTTTCCTAACTTTCCCTAACAAGTCAGTCCAGTTTTCCCGTCCACCCCCGTCTTTATCAAATTTAACGCCTAAAATCTTAAAATCGTTGTCTTTAAAAACCAAATCAAGTCCTCCTGTGTCCACGTCTCCCCACGGCCCGAAGAGCTGGGCCTCGGACTTGTTTCTATTGAGTTTGGCGCCCGAGGCCCGACCGTACCAGTCAGTCAAGTCCAGTGCTCTTCGTATTGATAAAACGTCTGTGGCTAAAAGAGTTACGTCGTCCATATATAAAACACAGGTCGCCGTCAGTCCCCCCGTCCCAGGAACGTCCAGTCCTTTGATCCATTTGTCCCTTCTCAAGATCTGTGCCAGTGGCTCGATGCAAGCCACATACAGAAGAGGAGATAAAGGACATCCCTGACGGACACCACTGTGTATGTTCACAGCTTTGGAAAGATGCCCATTTATTAGAATTTTGCTGACTATTCCCTTGTACAGCAGTCCCACCCAGGCTATAAACCTCTTTGGAAACCCCATTTTCTCCAGAACCTGGAAGAGGTACTGGTGCGAGACTCGATCAAATGCTTTTTCAAAATCTAAATTTAGGACTACTAGCCGAATATTTCTGTCTCTCGCGTAACAGATGGCGTCTCTAATCAGCACTAGGTTGTCTGTTATCTTTCTTCCGGGCACAGCACAAGCTTGATCCGGGTGGATCACGTCCTCTAAAACAGTCGACATGCGTGTTGCTAAAATCTTACTAAAAAGTTTACAATCAAAATTTAAAAGCGTGATTGGTCGCCAGTTTTTCAAGTCAGTCTTGTCTCCTTTCTTATGTAATAATGAAACTATCCCTACTCTAAAGCTGTCAGGAAGTCTGTCAAGAGTCTCAAATTCTTTAAAAACGGTCAACAGTTCGTGTGCTAAAATGTCCCAGAAAGTCAGATAAAATTCAAAGGGAAGTCCGTCAATTCCAGGGGACTTCCCTTTTTTAAAATGTTTTAAAGCTTTCTGAATTTCTAAAACTGTAAAATCCTGGGATAAAAGCACATCTGGGCTCTTTACCTTTTTATTTAAAAAGGTTAAAACTTCCTCTAAAACCCCATTATGAGCCTCTTTTGCACTATATAAATTATTATAAAAGTTTTCAGTTTCATTTAAAATCTCTTTTGTGCCGCTTGCTTCCCTCCCGGTAAAAGTCTTCAAAGCAGAGATTGACCCACCCCGTGTAATAATTTTTTTAAAAAAGTATCTTGTGCATTTCTCCCCTTCTTCTATTTCTCTTTCTTTACATCTTAAAATAACACCCCTACTCTGAACTTCGAATAAAACTGACATTTCTTTCTTGACTTCTTTTATCTCTTCTGTAAAATCCAATCCACTGTTTAAAAGGTTAAAATATCTCTGCAGTCTTTTTTGCAGCCCCATCATGTGTCTTCTTTCCCTGTTCTTTTTCCTTTTCCCTATATTTCTAAAAAACTGTCTTGTCCGGTCCTTAACCACTTCCCACCACTGTGCACGTGTATCATAAAAGTCTTGGAGGGTCTGCCATTGGCTGAACTGCTCCCTATACTCTCTAACCACTTCTTCATCCTCTAATAGGGAGCAGTTCAGCTTCCACAGCCCTCCTCCTACCGTCACACCCATGGAAAGTGAAAGGGTGCAAGACAGTATCATGTGATCAGAAAAAAAGGGAGGGGTCAATGTTGCATCGGTTGGCGGGCAGTCCCTTGTAAAAACATAGTCAATTCGAGAGGCTCTGGTGCCATCACCACTGAACCAGGTGAAGCCCTCCTCTCTTTGATGCAATTGTTTAAAACAGTCAACTAACTTAAAATCCTTGACTAAATTTTGCAATAAAACCGATGTCTTATCGACCTTAAAATCTTCTCCTACTCTCTTCCTATCTGTTTTGGATAAAACACAGTTAAAATCCCCTGCTACTATTAGGGGAGCCCTGCCTAACATGTGGGGCTGCAGGTCTTCTAAAAGCTCATATCTGTCATTTTTTTCTGTAAAACCATACACATTAAGAACCTTAAAATCCCTCCCTAAAAAAGTCAGGTTTGCTAAAAGAGCCCGCCCTTCCCTCACCACAGTGCTATCCTTCACCGTGATGTTTGAATTGTTGATTAAAATAGCGACACCGTCATTCTTGTTGAAGTTGGAGCCACTCCATATTGAGGGCCCCATGGTCCACATCTCCTCCAACTTTCTGTAACTATTTAAAAAGGGCAGAGCACACTCTTGCAGTAAAAACAAATCTGACTTAAAACACTTTAAAAAGGATAAAATGCTCTGTGCTCGTAAGGTGGACCTCACACTTCTTACATTAATGGTAGAGATAGTGAGGGCCATGAGCAGTATGGCTAAAACAGTATGAGACATTTAAACAGAAGACATAAAGACTACAAAAATATACTTAAAATCATGTTTTATCTTGTTTCACCTGCCCTTCCTTTCTCACAGATGAACTGGGTCCTGGAGAGCAGGTGCTCGACGCCTCGGGTGCTACAGAGAAATCCTCTTGTAACTCCCTAGGCGACGATGTTCTTAGCTTGATGTGCAAAAAAGATACCTCATTTGGGGACTCTAGGGGCCACATGCGTTCTTGATCTTCCAAATCGGAACTATCAAGCCGCTGTGCTGCCCTAGCTTTTTTCTCCTCGGTTTCCACCAGAGGAGATCCCGCAGGTCTTTTTTGCACTTGAGCATTTGGGAGTGAACACTCAAATTCACTCCCACTGGATTCCTGTACCAACTCTGACACCGTTTGTAGGGAGGAGCTTGTTTCTCCCTCGGTCACTTCTCCTTCCGTGCCTTTTTCCATTTCAATATCTGACTCCGCCCCTATGGCCGCCCCACTTCCTCCTTCCTGCCCAATCCCTGAGGCTGGCTGGGAATTTGAAATTCCCACCAAAACCTCAGGGACCGCCTCCTCTTTCCTTTCTTCGTTTGTTTGGTGCCAATGTGGGGCGGCCATTTTGAGCTTGTTGGCAAAACTTTTAGGGCAATCTCTGTAGAGGTGGTTTGAATCTCCACAAAGATTGCACTGCCTGCCATTGGTACACTGTTCAAACCCGTGACCAATTTCTTTGCACTTCCCACAAACTAATTCTTGGCATACATCGGCTAAGTGACCAAATTTCCCACATTTCCGACATAACTTAGGCATACCCTGGTAATGAATGTAGCCTCTGTTCTCTCCAAGCACAATCATGGAGGGCAGATGTTTCAGGCCCTGGTAGCCCCCAGCGTCCTCCCATTGTTTAATGGGGATTCGCCAGGAGCATGTCCAGATACCATCTTCATCTAGCACCTTGACTGGCTGGCCTCGAACAGTGCAAAATCTACCCAGCCACACACATATATCTTCACCAGTCACAGTTTCATTGAACATTCTGACAATCACAGTTTTAAGTGTGTTGTCAGAAAGTTTCTCCACCATAAACATAGAGAACTGGGATTTAACAGATTCAAACCTTTGCCAAAACTCACTTAGCAGGGAAGCAGTCTTAAAACTCAAATCAAAACCTTTGTTCAGAGGCAGAGTCATCAAACAATTCAGGTCTTCAGGCTTAAAATGTAAGGTCTTTTGAACAAGCTTTCTGGAAAAGTCCATGCGGGACATACCCAGAAGCTTTCCATCGACCTCCTTGAATATAAAACGCACGCTGTGGTGCCTCCGCATGCCGGCACGAGCAGCCGACATGGTGGAGGCACCACCAGCACGCAGCGGCTAAAACAAACAATAAATTAACTAAATAAATTAGATAAAACCTTCTTACCTTAAAAACAAGTAGATTCTCCGCAAAGCGAGTCGTCTCCAATTAAAAGCCGCTTGTCAATTTACCTCTTGGAGGATAGAGGACTCGTGCCACAAGCCACACACGAGCCTAAAGGTCCACCTAGAGGCGATCGCTGTCTCAACCGTCCGACCAGACCACGTGATCTTAGCCAAAAGGCCGAGAAGCGATGCTGCTAAGACGCAGTAGGGAGGAAGCCGGACACGGCGATGCCCATCTCGGCTTTGGTAAGTTTTGGGAGACCTAAAAACGCTGGGGGATGGTGGTAGCCTCCCCTGTCTACAACGTCACCGGGCCTCGTCCCGATCGGCCTGACGGAAAGTACGGCATCGCTCGTAACTCCCAAACGGTTGGTCGCAGAGCCACGTGCCTTATGTCATCGGAATCCTTGGCTCGAGCCGAACGAGACGCAGGTCTCAGATTGGCTCGTCGCTCTGACGAAATTTTCGGGTATTTTGGATTTTGTCGAAAACCTTCTTTTGCAACCTAGCGCCAGGTATTTGGCCCAGTCCCACCCAAATCAGCACAGAAAGCTTCTCTGGAGTCTGACTGTCAATAATCATCCAAAAAAAGAGGAAATTTCCATTCACCTTGGCGAGGGGACCTCAAAACGTGCTAAGGTGGCGTGTCCGAGGTGGCTCGAATGGCTATAACTCCGGGAAGGAGTGAGATCCCTTCACCCAAATCGGCACACCTGTGCAGGGGCTCAGTCCGAGGCCAGGTGAAAAAGGGCGCGGCGACAGGCCACTAGGTGGCGCTGTAAGCGACAACAAAATTAATACGAATCGAAAAAAAGGACAAACAAACAACATGGAGACAGATACAGCTAGGCTGCAGTCAGTCCAATCTACTTTCAAAGTAAGGTCTGCGCTATGTTCGAACTAAACTACCCACCAGGGTCTGATTTTTCAAGAGCGTAAGTGACTTTGTTTCACAGGCGCACAACACGTATCTCGCATGTGACAGAACTCCCCATTCTGAAATGGAAATAAATAAAAAACTGTAAAAACCTCTTCTGCTTTGTTTCACCAACAATTTCAGGGGAGAGCGCGAACGCAGTCCCCCACTACCATAAATTATGCAGTCGAGATTCCCGCATTTGGGGAATTCGCAGGGGTCAGCATGGCCGGAGTGCAATGGACAAGCCTCGCCCTGGGTGAACCGCCTTCTTGATCATGGTGTCTCCCCTGCCAGGTAAGTATGAAGGCGCAGGCGGTCAGCCAGAGGTCTGATTTGCATCTCTACCATCCTCACCAACGGTTAGCCCTCCGCCCCCGCTCCAGGAAAGGAAGGACGGGTGCCTTCCGTTACTGGCCTGGAAACTGCCAAGCTCATGGGCCGGTGCTTCCCAACGCCAGTTTTAGATGACTCTCTTTAAACAAACACACCTGATTCGATGCACCACCTCGTCTAGATGCACCACCACTTCAAGACCTCAGGTGGGTGCATCGTTAGTGGAAGAGTCCAAGACCCCAGGAGGACACATCAGGAAAAAAGTTTGCAATAAACCACAGCATCTGCAATGGCAGCTCTCATTCCTTGTTCTGCTATTCGACACAATAAATGGCAATCCCCAAAAAGGGAAAGCACACCGTTCCTGGAGACACTGCAATACCAGGCCGATGCATGGAGTGGACGGAGCAAGCCCCGGCTCCAGCTCCGTGATCTAAAAATCCATTTAATATGTAGTCCCCGGATGGGGGACGTATCAGATATTAAACTGATAAGAACAGATTTTTTCTTTCGAAAAAGTTTTATTGTCACCATTTACATTTTTTCCATTTGCATTTTTTCTTTTTCACACAACATTTTCTTTTTAATCACACATTAAAACAAGCAATATAATATATAATAAATACACATGGTAAAATGAAAGAAACAATCATTGTTAAAAAGCATTTGATTAAAACCACAGTGTTTTGCTTGTTTTTAAAAGTCCATTATTGAGGTGTGTTTAAAAGGTGCGGTCAGTTCCAAAAGTAAAATACAAATTTTAAAAAAAGCAAACAAGCCTCGTATATATATATATATGTTAATAAAACCTCTTTCATGATAAAACAATAAAAAACACCAATTAAAAATCATCTATTGTGCAAGACCGGGGGTGAGTCCTTATCAAGTGGGTCATCACCCCACTCTCCAGAACAGGGACATGAGATGCTACTTTATGGACTCAGCGGAGATCCCCTCTCCTCCGGCCCGCTGGCCCGCTGTTCCCGTAGCCAGAGTGGTGAGGGTGCATCTACGGGCGGCCAGGGTCGGTGCCTGCCGGGACCCTCTCCGTGCGACCCCGGCCCCCCCGTCCGAATATCGTCGTCCGGTACCCCTGCAGCATTGATGTTACCTTTAGCTCGCATGCATGGAGGGTTACCGTAACGCGCTTCCCCACCAGCAGGTTTCTGGTGGCCCAGATGGCATCCTTGATGACGTTGAGGGTGAGCCAGAGCGAGGTAAATTTCTGTGCCGTCAAGTCCTTCAAGCCCCGGCCCACCCCAAGGATGGCGAGCTGGTACCCGAACTGGGCCCCACCCGCTGGTAGGCACGGGAAATACAGGGGGCCGGTCTTGGCCCACAGGTCCCGCGCAGTGCTGCACTCCCAGAGCAGGTGGTGGACGGTCTCCGGGGAATTGCAGCCGGACCGCGGGCAGATGGGGTTTTTGGCCATGCCTCTGGAGTGCATAACCGCCCTGACCGGGAGGATCTCATGAGCCACCATCCACGATAAGTCCTTGTGCCTGTTCTGGAGAGCGGGGTGAGCCGCGTTCCGCCAAACTTGTTTGGCCTCACTTGGTGTGAGGCCCGGAACTGGACTCACCGGTTCCCGGTCCTGCACAACAGAGATGAGAGACTTGTGTTGAGTTAAAATGGTGACATCTTCACTCTCTAAAAGGTATTTCTTTAAAAACTTTTTTATAAAACTGTACTCTTTGGGCAAGTTAAAAGACACTGGGGTTTTCAAGTCCACTGGTAAAATTTTCAGTGTTCGTAGGTAAGACCCCATCCAAAATCGCGCCATTGCAGCCGTCTTGTTTTCTTTGGATGGGGTCGTGGCATAACTAATGTGCAGGGCGGTGAAACGGCTGCCTAAAAACAGGTGGGGGTCTGGGAGGCCTTTTCCACCGTTCTCCGGCCTTTTCTTGATGGTCTCCCTCTTCAGGCGCTCCCACTTGGACCCCCACAGGAAGTAAAACACCGCCCTCTCCAGTTTCCCCAGGAACCACCGAGGGGGGCTAAAAACAGAACAGACAAGTAAAATCAGAGGTAAAATCACAGATTTAAAAATTAAAACCTTGCCTTCCATCGTCATCTGTCTTAGTCCCCAAAACCCCAGTCTTTTCCTAACTTTCCCTAACAAGTCAGTCCAGTTTTCCCGTCCACCCCCGTCTTTATCAAATTTAACGCCTAAAATCTTAAAATCGTTGTCTTTAAAAACCAAATCAAGTCCTCCTGTGTCCACGTCTCCCCACGGCCCGAAGAGCTGGGCCTCGGACTTGTTTCTATTGAGTTTGGCGCCCGAGGCCCGACCGTACCAGTCAGTCAAGTCCAGTGCTCTTCGTATTGATAAAACGTCTGTGGCTAAAAGAGTTACGTCGTCCATATATAAAACACAGGTCGCCGTCAGTCCCCCCGTCCCAGGAACGTCCAGTCCTTTGATCCATTTGTCCCTTCTCAAGATCTGTGCCAGTGGCTCGATGCAAGCCACATACAGAAGAGGAGATAAAGGACATCCCTGACGGACACCACTGTGTATGTTCACAGCTTTGGAAAGATGCCCATTTATTAGAATTTTGCTGACTATTCCCTTGTACAGCAGTCCCACCCAGGCTATAAACCTCTTTGGAAACCCCATTTTCTCCAGAACCTGGAAGAGGTACTGGTGCGAGACTCGATCAAATGCTTTTTCAAAATCTAAATTTAGGACTACTAGCCGAATATTTCTGTCTCTCGCGTAACAGATGGCGTCTCTAATCAGCACTAGGTTGTCTGTTATCTTTCTTCCGGGCACAGCACAAGCTTGATCCGGGTGGATCACGTCCTCTAAAACAGTCGACATGCGTGTTGCTAAAATCTTACTAAAAAGTTTACAATCAAAATTTAAAAGCGTGATTGGTCGCCAGTTTTTCAAGTCAGTCTTGTCTCCTTTCTTATGTAATAATGAAACTATCCCTACTCTAAAGCTGTCAGGAAGTCTGTCAAGAGTCTCAAATTCTTTAAAAACGGTCAACAGTTCGTGTGCTAAAATGTCCCAGAAAGTCAGATAAAATTCAAAGGGAAGTCCGTCAATTCCAGGGGACTTCCCTTTTTTAAAATGTTTTAAAGCTTTCTGAATTTCTAAAACTGTAAAATCCTGGGATAAAAGCACATCTGGGCTCTTTACCTTTTTATTTAAAAAGGTTAAAACTTCCTCTAAAACCCCATTATGAGCCTCTTTTGCACTATATAAATTATTATAAAAGTTTTCAGTTTCATTTAAAATCTCTTTTGTGCCGCTTGCTTCCCTCCCGGTAAAAGTCTTCAAAGCAGAGATTGACCCACCCCGTGTAATAATTTTTTTAAAAAAGTATCTTGTGCATTTCTCCCCTTCTTCTATTTCTCTTTCTTTACATCTTAAAATAACACCCCTACTCTGAACTTCGAATAAAACTGACATTTCTTTCTTGACTTCTTTTATCTCTTCTGTAAAATCCAATCCACTGTTTAAAAGGTTAAAATATCTCTGCAGTCTTTTTTGCAGCCCCATCATGTGTCTTCTTTCCCTGTTCTTTTTCCTTTTCCCTATATTTCTAAAAAACTGTCTTGTCCGGTCCTTAACCACTTCCCACCACTGTGCACGTGTATCATAAAAGTCTTGGAGGGTCTGCCATTGGCTGAACTGCTCCCTATACTCTCTAACCACTTCTTCATCCTCTAATAGGGAGCAGTTCAGCTTCCACAGCCCTCCTCCTACCGTCACACCCATGGAAAGTGAAAGGGTGCAAGACAGTATCATGTGATCAGAAAAAAAGGGAGGGGTCAATGTTGCATCGGTTGGCGGGCAGTCCCTTGTAAAAACATAGTCAATTCGAGAGGCTCTGGTGCCATCACCACTGAACCAGGTGAAGCCCTCCTCTCTTTGATGCAATTGTTTAAAACAGTCAACTAACTTAAAATCCTTGACTAAATTTTGCAATAAAACCGATGTCTTATCGACCTTAAAATCTTCTCCTACTCTCTTCCTATCTGTTTTGGATAAAACACAGTTAAAATCCCCTGCTACTATTAGGGGAGCCCTGCCTAACATGTGGGGCTGCAGGTCTTCTAAAAGCTCATATCTGTCATTTTTTTCTGTAAAACCATACACATTAAGAACCTTAAAATCCCTCCCTAAAAAAGTCAGGTTTGCTAAAAGAGCCCGCCCTTCCCTCACCACAGTGCTATCCTTCACCGTGATGTTTGAATTGTTGATTAAAATAGCGACACCGTCATTCTTGTTGAAGTTGGAGCCACTCCATATTGAGGGCCCCATGGTCCACATCTCCTCCAACTTTCTGTAACTATTTAAAAAGGGCAGAGCACACTCTTGCAGTAAAAACAAATCTGACTTAAAACACTTTAAAAAGGATAAAATGCTCTGTGCTCGTAAGGTGGACCTCACACTTCTTACATTAATGGTAGAGATAGTGAGGGCCATGAGCAGTATGGCTAAAACAGTATGAGACATTTAAACAGAAGACATAAAGACTACAAAAATATACTTAAAATCATGTTTTATCTTGTTTCACCTGCCCTTCCTTTCTCACAGATGAACTGGGTCCTGGAGAGCAGGTGCTCGACGCCTCGGGTGCTACAGAGAAATCCTCTTGTAACTCCCTAGGCGACGATGTTCTTAGCTTGATGTGCAAAAAAGATACCTCATTTGGGGACTCTAGGGGCCACATGCGTTCTTGATCTTCCAAATCGGAACTATCAAGCCGCTGTGCTGCCCTAGCTTTTTTCTCCTCGGTTTCCACCAGAGGAGATCCCGCAGGTCTTTTTTGCACTTGAGCATTTGGGAGTGAACACTCAAATTCACTCCCACTGGATTCCTGTACCAACTCTGACACCGTTTGTAGGGAGGAGCTTGTTTCTCCCTCGGTCACTTCTCCTTCCGTGCCTTTTTCCATTTCAATATCTGACTCCGCCCCTATGGCCGCCCCACTTCCTCCTTCCTGCCCAATCCCTGAGGCTGGCTGGGAATTTGAAATTCCCACCAAAACCTCAGGGACCGCCTCCTCTTTCCTTTCTTCGTTTGTTTGGTGCCAATGTGGGGCGGCCATTTTGAGCTTGTTGGCAAAACTTTTAGGGCAATCTCTGTAGAGGTGGTTTGAATCTCCACAAAGATTGCACTGCCTGCCATTGGTACACTGTTCAAACCCGTGACCAATTTCTTTGCACTTCCCACAAACTAATTCTTGGCATACATCGGCTAAGTGACCAAATTTCCCACATTTCCGACATAACTTAGGCATACCCTGGTAATGAATGTAGCCTCTGTTCTCTCCAAGCACAATCATGGAGGGCAGATGTTTCAGGCCCTGGTAGCCCCCAGCGTCCTCCCATTGTTTAATGGGGATTCGCCAGGAGCATGTCCAGATACCATCTTCATCTAGCACCTTGACTGGCTGGCCTCGAACAGTGCAAAATCTACCCAGCCACACACATATATCTTCACCAGTCACAGTTTCATTGAACATTCTGACAATCACAGTTTTAAGTGTGTTGTCAGAAAGTTTCTCCACCATAAACATAGAGAACTGGGATTTAACAGATTCAAACCTTTGCCAAAACTCACTTAGCAGGGAAGCAGTCTTAAAACTCAAATCAAAACCTTTGTTCAGAGGCAGAGTCATCAAACAATTCAGGTCTTCAGGCTTAAAATGTAAGGTCTTTTGAACAAGCTTTCTGGAAAAGTCCATGCGGGACATACCCAGAAGCTTTCCATCGACCTCCTTGAATATAAAACGCACGCTGTGGTGCCTCCGCATGCCGGCACGAGCAGCCGACATGGTGGAGGCACCACCAGCACGCAGCGGCTAAAACAAACAATAAATTAACTAAATAAATTAGATAAAACCTTCTTACCTTAAAAACAAGTAGATTCTCCGCAAAGCGAGTCGTCTCCAATTAAAAGCCGCTTGTCAATTTACCTCTTGGAGGATAGAGGACTCGTGCCACAAGCCACACACGAGCCTAAAGGTCCACCTAGAGGCGATCGCTGTCTCAACCGTCCGACCAGACCACGTGATCTTAGCCAAAAGGCCGAGAAGCGATGCTGCTAAGACGCAGCAGGGAGGAAGCCGGACACGGCGATGCCCATCTCGGCTTTGGTAAGTTTTGGGAGACCTAAAAACGCTGGGGGATGGTGGTAGCCTCCCCTGTCTACAACGTCACCGGGCCTCGTCCCGATCGGCCTGACGGAAAGTACGGCATCGCTCGTAACTCCCAAACGGTTGGTCGCAGAGCCACGTGCCTTATGTCATCGGAATCCTTGGCTCGAGCCGAACGAGACGCAGGTCTCAGATTGGCTCGTCGCTCTGACGAAATTTTCGGGTATTTTGGATTTTGTCGAAAACCTTCTTTTGCAACCTAGCGCCAGGTATTTGGCCCAGTCCCACCCAAATCAGCACAGAAAGCTTCTCTGGAGTCTGACTGTCAATAATCATCCAAAAAAAGAGGAAATTTCCATTCACCTTGGCGAGGGGACCTCAAAACGTGCTAAGGTGGCGTGTCCGAGGTGGCTCGAATGGCTATAACTCCGGGAAGGAGTGAGATCCCTTCACCCAAATCGGCACACCTGTGCAGGGGCTCAGTCCGAGGCCAGGTGAAAAAGGGCGCGGCGACAGGCCACTAGGTGGCGCTGTAAGCGACAACAAAATTAATACGAATCGAAAAAAAGGACAAACAAACAACATGGAGACAGATACAGCTAGGCTGCAGTCAGTCCAATCTACTTTCAAAGTAAGGTCTGCGCTATGTTCGAACTAAACTACCCACCAGGGTCTGATTTTTCAAGAGCGTAAGTGACTTTGTTTCACAGGCGCACAACACGTATCTCGCATGTGACAGAACTCCCCATTCTGAAATGGAAATAAATAAAAAACTGTAAAAACCTCTTCTGCTTTGTTTCACCAACAATTTCAGGGGAGAGCGCGAACGCAGTCCCCCACTACCATAAATTATGCAGTCGAGATTCCCGCATTTGGGGAATTCGCAGGGGTCAGCATGGCCGGAGTGCAATGGACAAGCCTCGCCCTGGGTGAACCGCCTTCTTGATCATGGTGTCTCCCCTGCCAGGTAAGTATGAAGGCCCAGGCGGTCAGCCAGAGGTCTGATTTGCATCTCTACCATCCTCACCAACGGTTAGCCCTCCGCCCCCGCTCCAGGAAAGGAAGGACGGGTGCCTTCCGTTACTGGCCTGGAAACTGCCAAGCTCATGGGCCGGTGCTTCCCAACGCCAGTTTTAGATGACTCTCTTTAAACAAACACACCTGATTCGATGCACCACCTCGTCTGTGAAAGACTTCAAGACCTCAGGTGGGTGCATCGTTAGTGGAAGAGTCCAAGACCCCAGGAGGACACATCAGGAAAAAAGTTTGCAATAAACCACAGCATCTGCAATGGCAGCTCTCATTCCTTGTTCTGCTATTCGACACAATAAATGGCAATCCCCAAAAAGGGAAAGCACACCGTTCCTGGAGACACTGCAATACCAGGCCGATGCATGGAGTGGACGGAGCAAGCCCCGGCTCCAGCTCCGTGATCTAAAAATCCATTTAATATGTAGTCCCCGGATGGGGGACGTATCAGATATTAAACTGATAAGAACAGATACTACACTTGATCTTAGCCAAAAGGCCGAGAAGCGATGCTGCTAAGACGCAGCAGGGAGGAAGCCGGACACGGCGATGCCCATCTCGGCTTTGGTAAGTTTTGGGAGACCTAAAAACGCTGGGGGATGGTGGTAGCCTCCCCTGTCTACAACGTCACCGGGCCTCGTCCCGATCGGCCTGACGGAAAGTACGGCATCGCTCGTAACTCCCAAACGGTTGGTCGCAGAGCCACGTGCCTTATGTCATCGGAATCCTTGGCTCGAGCCGAACGAGACGCAGGTCTCAGATTGGCTCGTCGCTCTGACGAAATTTTCGGGTATTTTGGATTTTGTCGAAAACCTTCTTTTGCAACCTAGCGCCAGGTATTTGGCCCAGTCCCACCCAAATCAGCACAGAAAGCTTCTCTGGAGTCTGACTGTCAATAATCATCCAAAAAAAGAGGAAATTTCCATTCACCTTGGCGAGGGGACCTCAAAACGTGCTAAGGTGGCGTGTCCGAGGTGGCTCGAATGGCTATAACTCCGGGAAGGAGTGAGATCCCTTCACCCAAATCGGCACACCTGTGCAGGGGCTCAGTCCGAGGCCAGGTGAAAAAGGGCGCGGCGACAGGCCACTAGGTGGCGCTGTAAGCGACAACAAAATTAATACGAATCGAAAAAAAGGACAAACAAACAACATGGAGACAGATACAGCTAGGCTGCAGTCAGTCCAATCTACTTTCAAAGTAAGGTCTGCGCTATGTTCGAACTAAACTACCCACCAGGGTCTGATTTTTCAAGAGCGTAAGTGACTTTGTTTCACAGGCGCACAACACGTATCTCGCATGTGACAGAACTCCCCATTCTGAAATGGAAATAAATAAAAAACTGTAAAAACCTCTTCTGCTTTGTTTCACCAACAATTTCAGGGGAGAGCGCGAACGCAGTCCCCCACTACCATAAATTATGCAGTCGAGATTCCCGCATTTGGGGAATTCGCAGGGGTCAGCATGGCCGGAGTGCAATGGACAAGCCTCGCCCTGGGTGAACCGCCTTCTTGATCATGGTGTCTCCCCTGCCAGGTAAGTATGAAGGCGCAGGCGGTCAGCCAGAGGTCTGATTTGCATCTCTACCATCCTCACCAACGGTTAGCCCTCCGCCCCCGCTCCAGGAAAGGAAGGACGGGTGCCTTCCGTTACTGGCCTGGAAACTGCCAAGCTCATGGGCCGGTGCTTCCCAACGCCAGTTTTAGATGACTCTCTTTAAACAAACACACCTGATTCGATGCACCACCTCGTCTAGATGCACCACCACTTCAAGACCTCAGGTGGGTGCATCGTTAGTGGAAGAGTCCAAGACCCCAGGAGGACACATCAGGAAAAAAGTTTGCAATAAACCACAGCATCTGCAATGGCAGCTCTCATTCCTTGTTCTGCTATTCGACACAATAAATGGCAATCCCCAAAAAGGGAAAGCACACCGTTCCTGGAGACACTGCAATACCAGGCCGATGCATGGAGTGGACGGAGCAAGCCCCGGCTCCAGCTCCGTGATCTAAAAATCCATTTAATATGTAGTCCCCGGATGGGGGACGTATCAGATATTAAACTGATAAGAACAGATACTACACTTGATCTTAGCCAAAAGGCCGAGAAGCGATGCTGCTAAGACGCAGCAGGGAGGAAGCCGGACACGGCGATGCCCATCTCGGCTTTGGTAAGTTTTGGGAGACCTAAAAACGCTGGGGGATGGTGGTAGCCTCCCCTGTCTACAACGTCACCGGGCCTCGTCCCGATCGGCCTGACGGAAAGTACGGCATCGCTCGTAACTCCCAAACGGTTGGTCGCAGAGCCACGTGCCTTATGTCATCGGAATCCTTGGCTCGAGCCGAACGAGACGCAGGTCTCAGATTGGCTCGTCGCTCTGACGAAATTTTCGGGTATTTTGGATTTTGTCGAAAACCTTCTTTTGCAACCTAGCGCCAGGTATTTGGCCCAGTCCCACCCAAATCAGCACAGAAAGCTTCTCTGGAGTCTGACTGTCAATAATCATCCAAAAAAAGAGGAAATTTCCATTCACCTTGGCGAGGGGACCTCAAAACGTGCTAAGGTGGCGTGTCCGAGGTGGCTCGAATGGCTATAACTCCGGGAAGGAGTGAGATCCCTTCACCCAAATCGGCACACCTGTGCAGGGGCTCAGTCCGAGGCCAGGTGAAAAAGGGCGCGGCGACAGGCCACTAGGTGGCGCTGTAAGCGACAACAAAATTAATACGAATCGAAAAAAAGGACAAACAAACAACATGGAGACAGATACAGCTAGGCTGCAGTCAGTCCAATCTACTTTCAAAGTAAGGTCTGCGCTATGTTCGAACTAAACTACCCACCAGGGTCTGATTTTTCAAGAGCGTAAGTGACTTTGTTTCACAGGCGCACAACACGTATCTCGCATGTGACAGAACTCCCCATTCTGAAATGGAAATAAATAAAAAACTGTAAAAACCTCTTCTGCTTTGTTTCACCAACAATTTCAGGGGAGAGCGCGAACGCAGTCCCCCACTACCATAAATTATGCAGTCGAGATTCCCGCATTTGGGGAATTCGCAGGGGTCAGCATGGCCGGAGTGCAATGGACAAGCCTCGCCCTGGGTGAACCGCCTTCTTGATCATGGTGTCTCCCCTGCCAGGTAAGTATGAAGGCGCAGGCGGTCAGCCAGAGGTCTGATTTGCATCTCTACCATCCTCACCAACGGTTAGCCCTCCGCCCCCGCTCCAGGAAAGGAAGGACGGGTGCCTTCCGTTACTGGCCTGGAAACTGCCAAGCTCATGGGCCGGTGCTTCCCAACGCCAGTTTTAGATGACTCTCTTTAAACAAACACACCTGATTCGATGCACCACCTCGTCTAGATGCACCACCACTTCAAGACCTCAGGTGGGTGCATCGTTAGTGGAAGAGTCCAAGACCCCAGGAGGACACATCAGGAAAAAAGTTTGCAATAAACCACAGCATCTGCAATGGCAGCTCTCATTCCTTGTTCTGCTATTCGACACAATAAATGGCAATCCCCAAAAAGGGAAAGCACACCGTTCCTGGAGACACTGCAATACCAGGCCGATGCATGGAGTGGACGGAGCAAGCCCCGGCTCCAGCTCCGTGATCTAAAAATCCATTTAATATGTAGTCCCCGGATGGGGGACGTATCAGATATTAAACTGATAAGAACAGATACTACACTTGATCTTAGCCAAAAGGCCGAGAAGCGATGCTGCTAAGACGCAGCAGGGAGGAAGCCGGACACGGCGATGCCCATCTCGGCTTTGGTAAGTTTTGGGAGACCTAAAAACGCTGGGGGATGGTGGTAGCCTCCCCTGTCTACAACGTCACCGGGCCTCGTCCCGATCGGCCTGACGGAAAGTACGGCATCGCTCGTAACTCCCAAACGGTTGGTCGCAGAGCCACGTGCCTTATGTCATCGGAATCCTTGGCTCGAGCCGAACGAGACGCAGGTCTCAGATTGGCTCGTCGCTCTGACGAAATTTTCGGGTATTTTGGATTTTGTCGAAAACCTTCTTTTGCAACCTAGCGCCAGGTATTTGGCCCAGTCCCACCCAAATCAGCACAGAAAGCTTCTCTGGAGTCTGACTGTCAATAATCATCCAAAAAAAGAGGAAATTTCCATTCACCTTGGCGAGGGGACCTCAAAACGTGCTAAGGTGGCGTGTCCGAGGTGGCTCGAATGGCTATAACTCCGGGAAGGAGTGAGATCCCTTCACCCAAATCGGCACACCTGTGCAGGGGCTCAGTCCGAGGCCAGGTGAAAAAGGGCGCGGCGACAGGCCACTAGGTGGCGCTGTAAGCGACAACAAAATTAATACGAATCGAAAAAAAGGACAAACAAACAACATGGAGACAGATACAGCTAGGCTGCAGTCAGTCCAATCTACTTTCAAAGTAAGGTCTGCGCTATGTTCGAACTAAACTACCCACCAGGGTCTGATTTTTCAAGAGCGTAAGTGACTTTGTTTCACAGGCGCACAACACGTATCTCGCATGTGACAGAACTCCCCATTCTGAAATGGAAATAAATAAAAAACTGTAAAAACCTCTTCTGCTTTGTTTCACCAACAATTTCAGGGGAGAGCGCGAACGCAGTCCCCCACTACCATAAATTATGCAGTCGAGATTCCCGCATTTGGGGAATTCGCAGGGGTCAGCATGGCCGGAATGCAATGGACAAGCCTCGCCCTGGGTGAACCGCCTTCTTGATCATGGTGTCTCCCCTGCCAGGTAAGTATGAAGGCGCAGGCGGTCAGCCAGAGGTCTGATTTGCATCTCTACCATCCTCACCAACGGTTAGCCCTCCGCCCCCGCTCCAGGAAAGGAAGGACGGGTGCCTTCCGTTACTGGCCTGGAAACTGCCAAGCTCATGGGCCGGTGCTTCCCAACGCCAGTTTTAGATGACTCTCTTTAAACAAACACACCTGATTCGATGCACCACCTCGTCTAGATGCACCACCACTTCAAGACCTCAGGTGGGTGCATCGTTAGTGGAAGAGTCCAAGACCCCAGGAGGACACATCAGGAAAAAAGTTTGCAATAAACCACAGCATCTGCAATGGCAGCTCTCATTCCTTGTTCTGCTATTCGACACAATAAATGGCAATCCCCAAAAAGGGAAAGCACACCGTTCCTGGAGACACTGCAATACCAGGCCGATGCATGGAGTGGACGGAGCAAGCCCCGGCTCCAGCTCCGTGATCTAAAAATCCATTTAATATGTAGTCCCCGGATGGGGGACGTATCAGATATTAAACTGATAAGAACAGATACTACACTTGATCTTAGCCAAAAGGCCGAGAAGCGATGCTGCTAAGACGCAGCAGGGAGGAAGCCGGACACGGCGATGCCCATCTCGGCTTTGGTAAGTTTTGGGAGACCTAAAAACGCTGGGGGATGGTGGTAGCCTCCCCTGTCTACAACGTCACCGGGCCTCGTCCCGATCGGCCTGACGGAAAGTACGGCATCGCTCGTAACTCCCAAACGGTTGGTCGCAGAGCCACGTGCCTTATGTCATCGGAATCCTTGGCTCGAGCCGAACGAGACGCAGGTCTCAGATTGGCTCGTCGCTCTGACGAAATTTTCGGGTATTTTGGATTTTGTCGAAAACCTTCTTTTGCAACCTAGCGCCAGGTATTTGGCCCAGTCCCACCCAAATCAGCACAGAAAGCTTCTCTGGAGTCTGACTGTCAATAATCATCCAAAAAAAGAGGAAATTTCCATTCACCTTGGCGAGGGGACCTCAAAACGTGCTAAGGTGGCGTGTCCGAGGTGGCTCGAATGGCTATAACTCCGGGAAGGAGTGAGATCCCTTCACCCAAATCGGCACACCTGTGCAGGGGCTCAGTCCGAGGCCAGGTGAAAAAGGGCGCGGCGACAGGCCACTAGGTGGCGCTGTAAGCGACAACAAAATTAATACGAATCGAAAAAAAGGACAAACAAACAACATGGAGACAGATACAGCTAGGCTGCAGTCAGTCCAATCTACTTTCAAAGTAAGGTCTGCGCTATGTTCGAACTAAACTACCCACCAGGGTCTGATTTTTCAAGAGCGTAAGTGACTTTGTTTCACAGGCGCACAACACGTATCTCGCATGTGACAGAACTCCCCATTCTGAAATGGAAATAAATAAAAAACTGTAAAAACCTCTTCTGCTTTGTTTCACCAACAATTTCAGGGGAGAGCGCGAACGCAGTCCCCCACTACCATAAATTATGCAGTCGAGATTCCCGCATTTGGGGAATTCGCAGGGGTCAGCATGGCCGGAGTGCAATGGACAAGCCTCGCCCTGGGTGAACCGCCTTCTTGATCATGGTGTCTCCCCTGCCAGGTAAGTATGAAGGCCCAGGCGGTCAGCCAGAGGTCTGATTTGCATCTCTACCATCCTCACCAACGGTTAGCCCTCCGCCCCCGCTCCAGGAAAGGAAGGACGGGTGCCTTCCGTTACTGGCCTGGAAACTGCCAAGCTCATGGGCCGGTGCTTCCCAACGCCAGTTTTAGATGACTCTCTTTAAACAAACACACCTGATTCGATGCACCACCTCGTCTGTGAAAGACTTCAAGACCTCAGGTGGGTGCATCGTTAGTGGAAGAGTCCAAGACCCCAGGAGGACACATCAGGAAAAAAGTTTGCAATAAACCACAGCATCTGCAATGGCAGCTCTCATTCCTTGTTCTGCTATTCGACACAATAAATGGCAATCCCCAAAAAGGGAAAGCACACCGTTCCTGGAGACACTGCAATACCAGGCCGATGCATGGAGTGGACGGAGCAAGCCCCAGCTCCAGCTCCGTGATCTAAAAATCCATTTAATATGTAGTCCCCGGATGGGGGACGTATCAGATATTAAACTGATAAGAACAGATACTACACTTGATCTTAGCCAAAAGGCCGAGAAGCGATGCTGCTAAGACGCAGCAGGGAGGAAGCCGGACACGGCGATGCCCATCTCGGCTTTGGTAAGTTTTGGGAGACCTAAAAACGCTGGGGGATGGTGGTAGCCTCCCCTGTCTACAACGTCACCGGGCCTCGTCCCGATCGGCCTGACGGAAAGTACGGCATCGCTCGTAACTCCCAAACGGTTGGTCGCAGAGCCACGTGCCTTATGTCATCGGAATCCTTGGCTCGAGCCGAACGAGACGCAGGTCTCAGATTGGCTCGTCGCTCTGACGAAATTTTCGGGTATTTTGGATTTTGTCGAAAACCTTCTTTTGCAACCTAGCGCCAGGTATTTGGCCCAGTCCCACCCAAATCAGCACAGAAAGCTTCTCTGGAGTCTGACTGTCAATAATCATCCAAAAAAAGAGGAAATTTCCATTCACCTTGGCGAGGGGACCTCAAAACGTGCTAAGGTGGCGTGTCCGAGGTGGCTCGAATGGCTATAACTCCGGGAAGGAGTGAGATCCCTTCACCCAAATCGGCACACCTGTGCAGGGGCTCAGTCCGAGGCCAGGTGAAAAAGGGCGCGGCGACAGGCCACTAGGTGGCGCTGTAAGCGACAACAAAATTAATACGAATCGAAAAAAAGGACAAACAAACAACATGGAGACAGATACAGCTAGGCTGCAGTCAGTCCAATCTACTTTCAAAGTAAGGTCTGCGCTATGTTCGAACTAAACTACCCACCAGGGTCTGATTTTTCAAGAGCGTAAGTGACTTTGTTTCACAGGCGCACAACACGTATCTCGCATGTGACAGAACTCCCCATTCTGAAATGGAAATAAATAAAAAACTGTAAAAACCTCTTCTGCTTTGTTTCACCAACAATTTCAGGGGAGAGCGCGAACGCAGTCCCCCACTACCATAAATTATGCAGTCGAGATTCCCGCATTTGGGGAATTCGCAGGGGTCAGCATGGCCGGAGTGCAATGGACAAGCCTCGCCCTGGGTGAACCGCCTTCTTGATCATGGTGTCTCCCCTGCCAGGTAAGTATGAAGGCGCAGGCGGTCAGCCAGAGGTCTGATTTGCATCTCTACCATCCTCACCAACGGTTAGCCCTCCGCCCCCGCTCCAGGAAAGGAAGGACGGGTGCCTTCCGTTACTGGCCTGGAAACTGCCAAGCTCATGGGCCGGTGCTTCCCAACGCCAGTTTTAGATGACTCTCTTTAAACAAACACACCTGATTCGATGCACCACCTCGTCTAGATGCACCACCACTTCAAGACCTCAGGTGGGTGCATCGTTAGTGGAAGAGTCCAAGACCCCAGGAGGACACATCAGGAAAAAAGTTTGCAATAAACCACAGCATCTGCAATGGCAGCTCTCATTCCTTGTTCTGCTATTCGACACAATAAATGGCAATCCCCAAAAAGGGAAAGCACACCGTTCCTGGAGACACTGCAATACCAGGCCGATGCATGGAGTGGACGGAGCAAGCCCCGGCTCCAGCTCCGTGATCTAAAAATCCATTTAATATGTAGTCCCCGGATGGGGGACGTATCAGATATTAAACTGATAAGAACAGATACTACACTTGATCTTAGCCAAAAGGCCGAGAAGCGATGCTGCTAAGACGCAGCAGGGAGGAAGCCGGACACGGCGATGCCCATCTCGGCTTTGGTAAGTTTTGGGAGACCTAAAAACGCTGGGGGATGGTGGTAGCCTCCCCTGTCTACAACGTCACCGGGCCTCGTCCCGATCGGCCTGACGGAAAGTACGGCATCGCTCGTAACTCCCAAACGGTTGGTCGCAGAGCCACGTGCCTTATGTCATCGGAATCCTTGGCTCGAGCCGAACGAGACGCAGGTCTCAGATTGGCTCGTCGCTCTGACGAAATTTTCGGGTATTTTGGATTTTGTCGAAAACCTTCTTTTGCAACCTAGCGCCAGGTATTTGGCCCAGTCCCACCCAAATCAGCACAGAAAGCTTCTCTGGAGTCTGACTGTCAATAATCATCCAAAAAAAGAGGAAATTTCCATTCACCTTGGCGAGGGGACCTCAAAACGTGCTAAGGTGGCGTGTCCGAGGTGGCTCGAATGGCTATAACTCCGGGAAGGAGTGAGATCCCTTCACCCAAATCGGCACACCTGTGCAGGGGCTCAGTCCGAGGCCAGGTGAAAAAGGGCGCGGCGACAGGCCACTAGGTGGCGCTGTAAGCGACAACAAAATTAATACGAATCGAAAAAAAGGACAAACAAACAACATGGAGACAGATACAGCTAGGCTGCAGTCAGTCCAATCTACTTTCAAAGTAAGGTCTGCGCTATGTTCGAACTAAACTACCCACCAGGGTCTGATTTTTCAAGAGCGTAAGTGACTTTGTTTCACAGGCGCACAACACGTATCTCGCATGTGACAGAACTCCCCATTCTGAAATGGAAATAAATAAAAAACTGTAAAAACCTCTTCTGCTTTGTTTCACCAACAATTTCAGGGGAGAGCGCGAACGCAGTCCCCCACTACCATAAATTATGCAGTCGAGATTCCCGCATTTGGGGAATTCGCAGGGGTCAGCATGGCCGGAGTGCAATGGACAAGCCTCGCCCTGGGTGAACCGCCTTCTTGATCATGGTGTCTCCCCTGCCAGGTAAGTATGAAGGCGCAGGCGGTCAGCCAGAGGTCTGATTTGCATCTCTACCATCCTCACCAACGGTTAGCCCTCCGCCCCCGCTCCAGGAAAGGAAGGACGGGTGCCTTCCGTTACTGGCCTGGAAACTGCCAAGCTCATGGGCCGGTGCTTCCCAACGCCAGTTTTAGATGACTCTCTTTAAACAAACACACCTGATTCGATGCACCACCTCGTCTAGATGCACCACCACTTCAAGACCTCAGGTGGGTGCATCGTTAGTGGAAGAGTCCAAGACCCCAGGAGGACACATCAGGAAAAAAGTTTGCAATAAACCACAGCATCTGCAATGGCAGCTCTCATTCCTTGTTCTGCTATTCGACACAATAAATGGCAATCCCCAAAAAGGGAAAGCACACCGTTCCTGGAGACACTGCAATACCAGGCCGATGCATGGAGTGGACGGAGCAAGCCCCGGCTCCAGCTCCGTGATCTAAAAATCCATTTAATATGTAGTCCCCGGATGGGGGACGTATCAGATATTAAACTGATAAGAACAGATACTACACTTGATCTTAGCCAAAAGGCCGAGAAGCGATGCTGCTAAGACGCAGCAGGGAGGAAGCCGGACACGGCGATGCCCATCTCGGCTTTGGTAAGTTTTGGGAGACCTAAAAACGCTGGGGGATGGTGGTAGCCTCCCCTGTCTACAACGTCACCGGGCCTCGTCCCGATCGGCCTGACGGAAAGTACGGCATCGCTCGTAACTCCCAAACGGTTGGTCGCAGAGCCACGTGCCTTATGTCATCGGAATCCTTGGCTCGAGCCGAACGAGACGCAGGTCTCAGATTGGCTCGTCGCTCTGACGAAATTTTCGGGTATTTTGGATTTTGTCGAAAACCTTCTTTTGCAACCTAGCGCCAGGTATTTGGCCCAGTCCCACCCAAATCAGCACAGAAAGCTTCTCTGGAGTCTGACTGTCAATAATCATCCAAAAAAAGAGGAAATTTCCATTCACCTTGGCGAGGGGACCTCAAAACGTGCTAAGGTGGCGTGTCCGAGGTGGCTCGAATGGCTATAACTCCGGGAAGGAGTGAGATCCCTTCACCCAAATCGGCACACCTGTGCAGGGGCTCAGTCCGAGGCCAGGTGAAAAAGGGCGCGGCGACAGGCCACTAGGTGGCGCTGTAAGCGACAACAAAATTAATACGAATCGAAAAAAAGGACAAACAAACAACATGGAGACAGATACAGCTAGGCTGCAGTCAGTCCAATCTACTTTCAAAGTAAGGTCTGCGCTATGTTCGAACTAAACTACCCACCAGGGTCTGATTTTTCAAGAGCGTAAGTGACTTTGTTTCACAGGCGCACAACACGTATCTCGCATGTGACAGAACTCCCCATTCTGAAATGGAAATAAATAAAAAACTGTAAAAACCTCTTCTGCTTTGTTTCACCAACAATTTCAGGGGAGAGCGCGAACGCAGTCCCCCACTACCATAAATTATGCAGTCGAGATTCCCGCATTTGGGGAATTCGCAGGGGTCAGCATGGCCGGAGTGCAATGGACAAGCCTCGCCCTGGGTGAACCGCCTTCTTGATCATGGTGTCTCCCCTGCCAGGTAAGTATGAAGGCGCAGGCGGTCAGCCAGAGGTCTGATTTGCATCTCTACCATCCTCACCAACGGTTAGCCCTCCGCCCCCGCTCCAGGAAAGGAAGGACGGGTGCCTTCCGTTACTGGCCTGGAAACTGCCAAGCTCATGGGCCGGTGCTTCCCAACGCCAGTTTTAGATGACTCTCTTTAAACAAACACACCTGATTCGATGCACCACCTCGTCTAGATGCACCACCACTTCAAGACCTCAGGTGGGTGCATCGTTAGTGGAAGAGTCCAAGACCCCAGGAGGACACATCAGGAAAAAAGTTTGCAATAAACCACAGCATCTGCAATGGCAGCTCTCATTCCTTGTTCTGCTATTCGACACAATAAATGGCAATCCCCAAAAAGGGAAAGCACACCGTTCCTGGAGACACTGCAATACCAGGCCGATGCATGGAGTGGACGGAGCAAGCCCCGGCTCCAGCTCCGTGATCTAAAAATCCATTTAATATGTAGTCCCCGGATGGGGGACGTATCAGATATTAAACTGATAAGAACAGATTTTTTTTTTTTTTTTTTTTTTTATTAAATCCATACACTCATACAAATTTACAAATGAACCTCTTGTAACAAAGGCATACACATTTTCAGTTTGAACATTCCGAACTCAAAAATAACTTCATATAAAGTGAACAACACATTACTATCAGTGCCTCATAAACAAAACTAGATTTTTGACACCCAAGACTTTATCCCACCCCTACCCGAGGGAGTCCCCCCCATACAGCCCTCGTCTCCTCCTCTCCATAAACGACCTTATACCCATTTACCTCTTTAACCAAACTTGCCAAAAGTGTTGAAAATAACTTTTGAGGTTCTAAACCAGGCAACTGCTTCCTCAGGCACCTTAGACGCCAGTCCCATAAGATACGCTTCCCTTCTGAGATAGTTACCCATACTACTCTTTTCTGATCCTTCTCTATATTTCCCAACCCTCCTCCATACAACACTAAGTCCCGGGTAATCAGTGGTCCTCCCCATTCTCTCCACCACCCAGTGACTGCTTCCCATAAAGCCATTGCTCCTGGACATGACCACAAGGCGTGCTCAATTGTCTCTTCTCCCCCGCAACCCACTGGGCACAAAGGAGATCTGCCCTGACCATGCCTATATAAACGCTCCCGTACTGGAAGCCTCCCTAATGCTGCCAACCAGTTCACATCCTTACACCTCCCTACCAAATAATCTGGTTGCAAGGACAACCAGTTCACTTCAATTGGAGGCCCTGCCCCTCTAGCTTCCTTAACTGAGCTCTCCTTCAACCTATCATACAGCTTCCTATGATTTAACAACAATGACTCTTCCAAGCACCAAGGATTTTCTTTAATAGTGTCTGCCGCCACTTTATAATGTTCAGGTCTATCCAGAGACCAAGGCACCCTATTACTCCACCCTGTTAAATGCCTCAAAGGCCAGCCCAACCAAAAGTGAGCCAACACATGTGCTTTATGCCCTGGAGCCTGTACCACTAGGCGAGCTGCAAATGCAATAAACAAAGCCGTAACCTTCCAAGGGAGGCACGGCACCCCTCTGCCTCCCTCAGCCAGAGGACGAAACATCTGCGCCCTTGATACTAGCTCAGTCCTCCCTCTCCAAATAAAAGAAAAAATCAACTTCTCCATTCTCCTCCCCTGCCAAAAAGGTAGGGGAAAAACATAAGCCAGATGATTAATACTGGGCAACACATCTGCCTTCACTACCTGTACTCTACCCCATAATGACAGATCCCTTACACTCCACCGGTTTACTTTAGATTGTAAAGATTCCAACATCCCCTTCCAATTTTGTTGTGCACTATTCACCTTGAAGAAATGAACACCCAAGATTTTCATGCCATCCTGACACAAGGTATACCCTCCTGGAACCACAGTCCTCTTACTCCACCGTCCTACAAACATCACTGAAGATTTACTGACATTTATCTTGGCCCCTGTGGCTTCAGAAAAACTATGCAAAATCTCTCCTGTCACTGCAAAATCTTTTTCTGTGGTCAAAAAGACTGTCATATCATCTGCGTAAGCTAACACTTTTGCCCTTATCCCTCCTCCACCTGGCATTACTACACCAGTCAGAGCTGCTGTTAATCGTAGCCGACTAATCAGAGGCTCTAAAGACAGTATATAGCACAAGGGTGACAAAGGACACCCTTGCCTCACACCACCCAACTGTCTCACTGGTTCAGAATAGAACCCGTTAATCCTAATCTGACTGAAAGCTTCACTATACAGAAGCTGGATCCAGGCTCTGAACCCTGGGCCAAATCCAAGCTTCTCCAACACTGACCACAAAAAAGAATGGCTAACCCTATCAAAGGCCTTTTCCTGGTCAAGGCTCAGGATTGCCAAAGGAAGCTGCCGTTGCTCAGCCCAACTGATCAAATCCCGGATCAAAACTAAATTGAGGCTGCCTGATCTTCCTGGAACCCCACAAGTTTGATCTGGATGAACCACCAAATCTAACACCCCCTTAAGCCGTAAGCATAAGACTTTCGCCAGAATCTTATAATCTGTAGTAAGTAAAGTTATTGGCCGCCAATTTGCCAAATCCTCCTTACTATTCTTCTTATGCAGGAGGGTCACCAACCCCCTCCTCATAGACATAGGCAATTTCCCCACTTCCAGACTTTCCTGATAGACCTTAATAAGTTCAGGGCCTACTAAAGGCAAGAAGGCTTGATAAAATTCAGCTGGGAGACCATCACCACCTGGAGACGTGCCTCTCTTCAAGGACTTAATTGCTACCTCTACTTCCTTCAAGGTGACCTCCGTCTCTAACCTGCCTGCCTCCTCTTCCTCCAAGGTCCTGTCCAGATCCTCTAGAAACCCCTCCGTTGTTGACTCTCTTATTTCTCTATTCGCGAACAGCTCCTTATAAAAGGCAACTGAAGCCTTGAGCATTCCTTCAACTGAGTAAACCTTACCCTTCTCTGTATTTAAACATTCCATACTGCTACGCTTCTGCCTGCCCTTCACAGTAGAAAAGAAAAACTTTGTAGGCCTTTCATCTAACACACGCTGACATACACCTGACTGCATAACAAACTTCTGTGCTTCCCCTCTATAATGTTCATTCAAAGAGTCCTGCAAGAGTTTGGCTTTCTTCCACCCTTGCACAGTGCTCAATAGACCTTGAGAGCATAAAACTTGCAGTTCTTTAGTCCATTGACGCACTTGATTCCTCTTAGCCTTCTCCAAAGCTAAACCCCATGCCCTGCAAAAAAACCTAATCCTCTCCTTCACCCCTTCCCACCAGTCAGAATGTGACTGGTAGAATTCTTTTAAATTGCACCACCCAGCATATAATACCTGGAAAACCTTACAGAAGGTTTGGTCTTTGAGGTATGTAACATTCATCCTCCACTTCCCCCGACCCCTTTGCCCTGCCTCCAACTCTGCCCCAGCCCCAACTAAACAATGATCTGAGCACCACATTGGCTGCCTTGTGTAGCTACTAACTTTAACAGATTTTGACAAAAATATATAATCCAACCGTGATGCCTCCTGCCTACTGTTAAACCATGTATAACCTAAACCCTCCCCTCCAGCTGTCTGACCTGAATCTTGTAATCCAAAACTTTTAATAACCCCTGCCAATTCCCCCCCAGAATTTTTTTCTAGGGACATATTAAAATCCCCTGCCAAGACCACCAGCCGGTTCGTATATAATAACGGAAATATTTTTCCCAAAAAACCTTCCCTCTCCTCTCGCTTACTGGGCACATACACATTTATGAACCGCAAGGCCACACCCCTCCATCTTGCATCCACAAACATCACTCTCCCTGGAACAATCACCCCAGATGTTTCAACTATCACCTCCCAGGAAAAGAATAAAATCCCCACCCCATCCGCCCTCACATTCCCCACTCCCCAAAAGGATGGTCCCCGAGTCCAATCCTTCGAAAAATTCTCCACATCCCTTTCATTCTCCAAGTGACATTCTTGCAAAAACAAAACATCATAATATAAATCTTTAACAGAAAAGAAAACTGCTGTCCGGCGCTCTGCCATTTTCAGCCCTCTTACATTAAATGTTGCCACTCTTAACAGTCCCATTGAAAACCTTTGGACTCTCTCCAAAAGCCCCCACATTGCCCAAAATACTTCCCCAACCTACTTCCCCCCTTATTCCTCCCCATTTTCCCCACATTCTCTTCTTCCCCTTCCTCCCTTTACCCTCCTTGAAACCACTTCAGACCATTCCCCGGATTCTGCTATCATTTCTTCCCCTCCCTCTTCCTCTTCAATACTATCCCCCCAACCAGTGCTTGTCCCTCCCTCCTCATTCTCTTTTCCTTCATAGCCCTCCTCATTACAATCTTGACTCACAGAGTCCTCACTAACAGAGTTCTCCAGTTTGCTGTATTTGCATATTTCCCCATTATCAGGGTCACTGGCCTCACTCCAGGCTCTGCGACGGCCAGTCCCAGATGCTGACTCTGCTGCAATCTCCATCTTTGACTCACTATATACTGTCTCTCGTTGATGGGTTGATCCAGTTGCAGGCTCCAAAATGGTCTGCTCCTTATCCACCTCCAACACCCCAGAAAGCACCTCTGTGAAGTCCAGATCTGTCCATCCTGGAGATGGATTAAGCTGCTCCTCTGATCCCACTCCTTTTACCTCCTTTCCATCCAGGGACAAGGTTATCAGATCCCCCACAGTTCCATCCGCTTGTTCCTTCATACCAGCACACTCCTGACTTGATGTACTCATACTTCTCTGATCATTCGCACCTGTCGCTTGTTGAAGATGCCCCTCCCTTTCTGCTGGTAGACTGCTAAGAATGGCATCCAGGTCTGCCTGCAGATCATGACCTTCCTTCAATATGCTCGCATATGACTTGTTTCTTGAAGGACAGGTACGATAAAGATGATCGGCCTTGCCACAAAGGCTACAAAGTTTTGGTGCGGGGCAGGCAGAAGCAACGTGGTCCGCCTTCCCACAAAACCGACAACGCTGTCCTTCACATTCTGTTTTAATGTGTCCTTCTCCACCACATCTCCTGCAATACATGGGCTGCCCAGGGTAGTAGAGAAAGCCCCTGTTAGGCCCAATGGAAATGGACCCAGGTAGGTGAATCAGGCTTCCAGGGACTGCGGAGTCCACCTTGAGCTTCACAAAAAACCGCCTCTTTCCAGTCCAAATCCCAAACCGATCCCTCACACGCTCACCTCCTTTCACAGCCTCGCAGTGCCTCTCAAGAAAAGTCATTACCTCCACATCCTCAACAAAAGGATTATATAGATGGATTGTGAGAGGTAAGTAATCCTGTGCAAACAGAGGGTGCAAACTCAGTCCTTCCAACAACTTGTGCTTTTTATGCCCCCAAGACTCAAAAAAACTCACACAGTCCGTTAAATTGAAGAAGGTCAGATCCATAAATCCCATTGCGGTGAAATCCTGAAGACAGAACACTGATGAAGCTGCTACGTTGAAGACTCCTTTCAAGACATCCACGACCACAAATTCCCTCCTGAAGTTTTCCTTCACAGACCGGACAGCATTCTGTAGCACTTGAATCCGTACAGTATTCTTTAACCGCGCCATCATGGCCGGCAAAGCACCATCTCCCCTCGACGTAGCCATCGCCGCTACACTTGATCTTAGCCAAAAGGCCGAGAAGCGATGCTGCTAAGACGCAGCAGGGAGGAAGCCGGACACGGCGATGCCCATCTCGGCTTTGGTAAGTTTTGGGAGACCTAAAAACGCTGGGGGATGGTGGTAGCCTCCCCTGTCTACAACGTCACCGGGCCTCGTCCCGATCGGCCTGACGGAAAGTACGGCATCGCTCGTAACTCCCAAACGGTTGGTCGCAGAGCCACGTGCCTTATGTCATCGGAATCCTTGGCTCGAGCCGAACGAGACGCAGGTCTCAGATTGGCTCGTCGCTCTGACGAAATTTTCGGGTATTTTGGATTTTGTCGAAAACCTTCTTTTGCAACCTAGCGCCAGGTATTTGGCCCAGTCCCACCCAAATCAGCACAGAAAGCTTCTCTGGAGTCTGACTGTCAATAATCATCCAAAAAAAGAGGAAATTTCCATTCACCTTGGCGAGGGGACCTCAAAACGTGCTAAGGTGGCGTGTCCGAGGTGGCTCGAATGGCTATAACTCCGGGAAGGAGTGAGATCCCTTCACCCAAATCGGCACACCTGTGCAGGGGCTCAGTCCGAGGCCAGGTGAAAAAGGGCGCGGCGACAGGCCACTAGGTGGCGCTGTAAGCGACAACAAAATTAATACGAATCGAAAAAAAGGACAAACAAACAACATGGAGACAGATACAGCTAGGCTGCAGTCAGTCCAATCTACTTTCAAAGTAAGGTCTGCGCTATGTTCGAACTAAACTACCCACCAGGGTCTGATTTTTCAAGAGCGTAAGTGACTTTGTTTCACAGGCGCACAACACGTATCTCGCATGTGACAGAACTCCCCATTCTGAAATGGAAATAAATAAAAAACTGTAAAAACCTCTTCTGCTTTGTTTCACCAACAATTTCAGGGGAGAGCGCGAACGCAGTCCCCCACTACCATAAATTATGCAGTCGAGATTCCCGCATTTGGGGAATTCGCAGGGGTCAGCATGGCCGGAGTGCAATGGACAAGCCTCGCCCTGGGTGAACCGCCTTCTTGATCATGGTGTCTCCCCTGCCAGGTAAGTATGAAGGCCCAGGCGGTCAGCCAGAGGTCTGATTTGCATCTCTACCATCCTCACCAACGGTTAGCCCTCCGCCCCCGCTCCAGGAAAGGAAGGACGGGTGCCTTCCGTTACTGGCCTGGAAACTGCCAAGCTCATGGGCCGGTGCTTCCCAACGCCAGTTTTAGATGACTCTCTTTAAACAAACACACCTGATTCGATGCACCACCTCGTCTGTGAAAGACTTCAAGACCTCAGGTGGGTGCATCGTTAGTGGAAGAGTCCAAGACCCCAGGAGGACACATCAGGAAAAAAGTTTGCAATAAACCACAGCATCTGCAATGGCAGCTCTCATTCCTTGTTCTGCTATTCGACACAATAAATGGCAATCCCCAAAAAGGGAAAGCACACCGTTCCTGGAGACACTGCAATACCAGGCCGATGCATGGAGTGGACGGAGCAAGCCCCAGCTCCAGCTCCGTGATCTAAAAATCCATTTAATATGTAGTCCCCGGATGGGGGACGTATCAGATATTAAACTGATAAGAACAGATACTACACTTGATCTTAGCCAAAAGGCCGAGAAGCGATGCTGCTAAGACGCAGCAGGGAGGAAGCCGGACACGGCGATGCCCATCTCGGCTTTGGTAAGTTTTGGGAGACCTAAAAACGCTGGGGGATGGTGGTAGCCTCCCCTGTCTACAACGTCACCGGGCCTCGTCCCGATCGGCCTGACGGAAAGTACGGCATCGCTCGTAACTCCCAAACGGTTGGTCGCAGAGCCACGTGCCTTATGTCATCGGAATCCTTGGCTCGAGCCGAACGAGACGCAGGTCTCAGATTGGCTCGTCGCTCTGACGAAATTTTCGGGTATTTTGGATTTTGTCGAAAACCTTCTTTTGCAACCTAGCGCCAGGTATTTGGCCCAGTCCCACCCAAATCAGCACAGAAAGCTTCTCTGGAGTCTGACTGTCAATAATCATCCAAAAAAAGAGGAAATTTCCATTCACCTTGGCGAGGGGACCTCAAAACGTGCTAAGGTGGCGTGTCCGAGGTGGCTCGAATGGCTATAACTCCGGGAAGGAGTGAGATCCCTTCACCCAAATCGGCACACCTGTGCAGGGGCTCAGTCCGAGGCCAGGTGAAAAAGGGCGCGGCGACAGGCCACTAGGTGGCGCTGTAAGCGACAACAAAATTAATACGAATCGAAAAAAAGGACAAACAAACAACATGGAGACAGATACAGCTAGGCTGCAGTCAGTCCAATCTACTTTCAAAGTAAGGTCTGCGCTATGTTCGAACTAAACTACCCACCAGGGTCTGATTTTTCAAGAGCGTAAGTGACTTTGTTTCACAGGCGCACAACACGTATCTCGCATGTGACAGAACTCCCCATTCTGAAATGGAAATAAATAAAAAACTGTAAAAACCTCTTCTGCTTTGTTTCACCAACAATTTCAGGGGAGAGCGCGAACGCAGTCCCCCACTACCATAAATTATGCAGTCGAGATTCCCGCATTTGGGGAATTCGCAGGGGTCAGCATGGCCGGAGTGCAATGGACAAGCCTCGCCCTGGGTGAACCGCCTTCTTGATCATGGTGTCTCCCCTGCCAGGTAAGTATGAAGGCGCAGGCGGTCAGCCAGAGGTCTGATTTGCATCTCTACCATCCTCACCAACGGTTAGCCCTCCGCCCCCGCTCCAGGAAAGGAAGGACGGGTGCCTTCCGTTACTGGCCTGGAAACTGCCAAGCTCATGGGCCGGTGCTTCCCAACGCCAGTTTTAGATGACTCTCTTTAAACAAACACACCTGATTCGATGCACCACCTCGTCTAGATGCACCACCACTTCAAGACCTCAGGTGGGTGCATCGTTAGTGGAAGAGTCCAAGACCCCAGGAGGACACATCAGGAAAAAAGTTTGCAATAAACCACAGCATCTGCAATGGCAGCTCTCATTCCTTGTTCTGCTATTCGACACAATAAATGGCAATCCCCAAAAAGGGAAAGCACACCGTTCCTGGAGACACTGCAATACCAGGCCGATGCATGGAGTGGACGGAGCAAGCCCCGGCTCCAGCTCCGTGATCTAAAAATCCATTTAATATGTAGTCCCCGGATGGGGGACGTATCAGATATTAAACTGATAAGAACAGATACTACACTTGATCTTAGCCAAAAGGCCGAGAAGCGATGCTGCTAAGACGCAGCAGGGAGGAAGCCGGACACGGCGATGCCCATCTCGGCTTTGGTAAGTTTTGGGAGACCTAAAAACGCTGGGGGATGGTGGTAGCCTCCCCTGTCTACAACGTCACCGGGCCTCGTCCCGATCGGCCTGACGGAAAGTACGGCATCGCTCGTAACTCCCAAACGGTTGGTCGCAGAGCCACGTGCCTTATGTCATCGGAATCCTTGGCTCGAGCCGAACGAGACGCAGGTCTCAGATTGGCTCGTCGCTCTGACGAAATTTTCGGGTATTTTGGATTTTGTCGAAAACCTTCTTTTGCAACCTAGCGCCAGGTATTTGGCCCAGTCCCACCCAAATCAGCACAGAAAGCTTCTCTGGAGTCTGACTGTCAATAATCATCCAAAAAAAGAGGAAATTTCCATTCACCTTGGCGAGGGGACCTCAAAACGTGCTAAGGTGGCGTGTCCGAGGTGGCTCGAATGGCTATAACTCCGGGAAGGAGTGAGATCCCTTCACCCAAATCGGCACACCTGTGCAGGGGCTCAGTCCGAGGCCAGGTGAAAAAGGGCGCGGCGACAGGCCACTAGGTGGCGCTGTAAGCGACAACAAAATTAATACGAATCGAAAAAAAGGACAAACAAACAACATGGAGACAGATACAGCTAGGCTGCAGTCAGTCCAATCTACTTTCAAAGTAAGGTCTGCGCTATGTTCGAACTAAACTACCCACCAGGGTCTGATTTTTCAAGAGCGTAAGTGACTTTGTTTCACAGGCGCACAACACGTATCTCGCATGTGACAGAACTCCCCATTCTGAAATGGAAATAAATAAAAAACTGTAAAAACCTCTTCTGCTTTGTTTCACCAACAATTTCAGGGGAGAGCGCGAACGCAGTCCCCCACTACCATAAATTATGCAGTCGAGATTCCCGCATTTGGGGAATTCGCAGGGGTCAGCATGGCCGGAGTGCAATGGACAAGCCTCGCCCTGGGTGAACCGCCTTCTTGATCATGGTGTCTCCCCTGCCAGGTAAGTATAAAGGCCCAGGCGGTCAGCCAGAGGTCTGATTTGCATCTCTACCATCCTCACCAACGGTTAGCCCTCCGCCCCCGCTCCAGGAAAGGAAGGACGGGTGCCTTCCGTTACTGGCCTGGAAACTGCCAAGCTCATGGGCCGGTGCTTCCCAACGCCAGTTTTAGATGACTCTCTTTAAACAAACACACCTGATTCGATGCACCACCTCGTCTGTGAAAGACTTCAAGACCTCAGGTGGGTGCATCGTTAGTGGAAGAGTCCAAGACCCCAGGAGGACACATCAGGAAAAAAGTTTGCAATAAACCACAGCATCTGCAATGGCAGCTCTCATTCCTTGTTCTGCTATTCGACACAATAAATGGCAATCCCCAAAAAGGGAAAGCACACCGTTCCTGGAGACACTGCAATACCAGGCCGATGCATGGAGTGGACGGAGCAAGCCCCGGCTCCAGCTCCGTGATCTAAAAATCCATTTAATATGTAGTCCCCGGATGGGGGACGTATCAGATATTAAACTGATAAGAACAGATACTACACTTGATCTTAGCCAAAAGGCCGAGAAGCGATGCTGCTAAGACGCAGCAGGGAGGAAGCCGGACACGGCGATGCCCATCTCGGCTTTGGTAAGTTTTGGGAGACCTAAAAACGCTGGGGGATGGTGGTAGCCTCCCCTGTCTACAACGTCACCGGGCCTCGTCCCGATCGGCCTGACGGAAAGTACGGCATCGCTCGTAACTCCCAAACGGTTGGTCGCAGAGCCACGTGCCTTATGTCATCGGAATCCTTGGCTCGAGCCGAACGAGACGCAGGTCTCAGATTGGCTCGTCGCTCTGACGAAATTTTCGGGTATTTTGGATTTTGTCGAAAACCTTCTTTTGCAACCTAGCGCCAGGTATTTGGCCCAGTCCCACCCAAATCAGCACAGAAAGCTTCTCTGGAGTCTGACTGTCAATAATCATCCAAAAAAAGAGGAAATTTCCATTCACCTTGGCGAGGGGACCTCAAAACGTGCTAAGGTGGCGTGTCCGAGGTGGCTCGAATGGCTATAACTCCGGGAAGGAGTGAGATCCCTTCACCCAAATCGGCACACCTGTGCAGGGGCTCAGTCCGAGGCCAGGTGAAAAAGGGCGCGGCGACAGGCCACTAGGTGGCGCTGTAAGCGACAACAAAATTAATACGAATCGAAAAAAAGGACAAACAAACAACATGGAGACAGATACAGCTAGGCTGCAGTCAGTCCAATCTACTTTCAAAGTAAGGTCTGCGCTATGTTCGAACTAAACTACCCACCAGGGTCTGATTTTTCAAGAGCGTAAGTGACTTTGTTTCACAGGCGCACAACACGTATCTCGCATGTGACAGAACTCCCCATTCTGAAATGGAAATAAATAAAAAACTGTAAAAACCTCTTCTGCTTTGTTTCACCAACAATTTCAGGGGAGAGCGCGAACGCAGTCCCCCACTACCATAAATTATGCAGTCGAGATTCCCGCATTTGGGGAATTCGCAGGGGTCAGCATGGCCGGAGTGCAATGGACAAGCCTCGCCCTGGGTGAACCGCCTTCTTGATCATGGTGTCTCCCCTGCCAGGTAAGTATGAAGGCGCAGGCGGTCAGCCAGAGGTCTGATTTGCATCTCTACCATCCTCACCAACGGTTAGCCCTCCGCCCCCGCTCCAGGAAAGGAAGGACGGGTGCCTTCCGTTACTGGCCTGGAAACTGCCAAGCTCATGGGCCGGTGCTTCCCAACGCCAGTTTTAGATGACTCTCTTTAAACAAACACACCTGATTCGATGCACCACCTCGTCTAGATGCACCACCACTTCAAGACCTCAGGTGGGTGCATCGTTAGTGGAAGAGTCCAAGACCCCAGGAGGACACATCAGGAAAAAAGTTTGCAATAAACCACAGCATCTGCAATGGCAGCTCTCATTCCTTGTTCTGCTATTCGACACAATAAATGGCAATCCCCAAAAAGGGAAAGCACACCGTTCCTGGAGACACTGCAATACCAGGCCGATGCATGGAGTGGACGGAGCAAGCCCCGGCTCCAGCTCCGTGATCTAAAAATCCATTTAATATGTAGTCCCCGGATGGGGGACGTATCAGATATTAAACTGATAAGAACAGATTTTTTTTTTTTTTTTTTTTTTTTTTTTTATTTACCAATCCATTCATTACAACAGTCTGGAAAACATTACAACAAAAATTACATTTCTTTTACCATTTCCTTATACACACTGATAAGATAAAAAGGTTATACACCAAAAGAATAGAAAAAACCAGAACAAAACAACACCAAAAAAACCCAAAAGGCAACATAACATGAAATCCTTATTCCCGTTACCCCACACCCACTCTTGGTAACCCTCCCCATATCCTCCTGGTTTCTTCCTCCCCATAACACTCTTTAAACATTTTTACCTCGGTTACTATTTTCCCAAGTAAGCGACAAAATAACCTTTCTGGAAACATACGAGGCAACTGCTTTTTCAAGCACGTTGTTCTCCACTCCCACAAAATGTATTTAGCTTCTGAAATTACCACCCACACCACTCTCCTGCGATCTTTTTCCAAATCCTTTAAACCCTCACCCTTCACTACTAGCTCTCTCTTAATAGAAGGCCCCCTCCAATCCTTCCACCACAACTTTACAGAACGCCAGAGAGCTGCAGCTCCCGGGCAAGACCACAAACTGTGCTCAATTGTTTCCTCCTGTCCACAGCCCACTGGACACAACGGTGACCTTCCCTGCCCATGTCTGTACATACGCTCTCTTACAGGCAAACGGCCTAGAACTGTCAACCAGTTCAGATCCTTGCAGGCGCCCACCAAGTATGAGGGTTGCAAGATAGACCAATCCACCCCATCGTGCAGAGTAGCCTTCTCTGCCCCTTCAACCAACCCATCCCTTAGTCTGCAGTACAGTTTTCTATGGTCTAAAATCACTGACTGCTCTAAACACCAGGGTTTTTGCACCACAAGATCCACCACTTTCTGGTATTGTTCTGGCCTTTCCATTGACCAAGGCATCGTTCCATTCCATGGAATCATGGACCTCAATGGAAACCCCAACCAAAACCTGGCAAGGCACCCTGCCTTGTGCACTACAGTCTGGGGTACTAAACCTGCTGCAAAGGAGGAAAAAAGGGCCTCCATTTTTAAAGGTATGCAAGGCACACCTCTTCCCCCCTCTTTTAGGTGACGGTACATATGGGTTCTGGCTACCAACTCTGTACCATTCCTCCAGAGGAAGGAGAAAACCAACCTCTCCAGTTTCCTACCATACCAAAAAGGAATTGGGAATATGTACGCCAGGTGGTTCAGGCTAGGGAGGAGATCCGCCTTCACCACCTCCAACCTACCCCAGAGTGACAGCCTCCTTGCATTCCACCTAGCTACCTTTGCCTGTACAACCTTAAACCTAGCCCCCCAATTTTCTTGTGCACTATTTCTCCTGAAAAATCGAATGCCCAGAATCTTCATCCCATCAGGACACAGGCTGTATCCACCTGGCACACTTGTTCTTCCTGCCCACTGTCCTACAAACATTGCAGAAGATTTACTCACATTTACCCGAGCTCCTGAAACCTCACAAAACCGCTGCAGGATCCTGTCTGCCACCACAAAATCCAGCTCCGAAGTCAGGAACAGTGTCATATCATCAGCATATGCTGCCACCTTTGCCCTTGTCCCCCTACCACCAGGCAAATGCACACCCGTCAAGGACGGGGCCGCTCGTAGTGCCGCCACAAGGGGCTCCAGTGACAGAATGTAGAGCAGGGGGGACAAGGGACACCCCTGCCTTACCCCTCCCTGCTGCTCGACTAACTCTGAGTAAAATCCATTCACCCCAACTCTACTCATCGCTCGGGTGTACAGCAACTTTACCCAGGCCCTGAAAACTGGACCAAACCTTAATCGCTCCAGGACTGACATTAGAAAGGCATGATTTACCCTATCAAATGCCTTCTCCTGGTCCAAACTTAAGATAGCTAAAGGTAGCTGCCGTTGTTCTGCCCAGCTGATGATGTCCCTCACCAAGGCTAAATTCAAACTACTTGACCTGCCTGGCACCCCACAAGTCTGATCCGGCTGAACCACTGTACCCACCACTCTTTTAAGCCTTTCAGTTATGACCTTTGCTAATACTTTATAATCTGTTGAGAGTAGAGTTATTGGCCTCCAATTTGCTAGGTCCTCCTTCTTTCCTTTCTTATAAAGGAGAGTCACAAGACCTGTCCTCATAGTAGCCGGCAGTTCTCCCTTATTCAGGCTCTCCTGATATACCTCGACCAACTCTGCCCCTATCAAAGGCCAAAAGGCTCTATAAAACTCTACTGGAAGGCCATCATTTCCAGGAACCGTATCCTTTTTGAATGAGTACAAAGCTGACTCTACCTCCTGAAGAGTTAAAGATTTCTCCAACGCAGCACTCTCCTCTTCATCCAAAACATCTATCAACCCCTCCAGAAAACCCCTAGAAGCTGGATTTAAAGAACCCCTACTGCTAAAAAGCCCCCTGTAGAAACCAGCAGCTATCTGCAACATTCCCTCTACAGAGTATTCTACTCCCTCCCTTCCTTGTAGGCCCTCAATACAGCTGCGCTGCTGCTGTCTCCGTACTGTGGAAAAGAAATAACTAGTTGGTTTCTCGTCCAATAGACGTTTCTGGGTTCTTGACCACAACAGGAAGGTTTTAGCCTCCCCCCAGTAAAAGTCTTTTATGACTCCCTGTAGAAAACTGGCTCTGTTCCACCCTTCAGCAGTACTCAATGCTCCCTCAGACCACAAGGTTTGCAACTCCTCCGACCATTTGCGGACCTGAGCACGTTTGCGCTCTGCTTTTGCAATCCCCCAGCAACGGCAAAAGAGAGAAACTCTCTCCTTCACTCCCTCCCACCAAGCTGCTTGTGAATCAAACAGACCCCTCAAGTTTTTCCAACCGGCTATCAACCTTTGAAGTACTTCGTAAAAAGTTCTATCTTTTAAATAGGAGGTATTGAATCTCCAGACTCCCCTGCCTCTCTTCAAACCCCCTACCTCTACCCTAACTCCTACCAAACAGTGATCTGTGCACCACATAGGCTGTTGGATGTAGTTTATGACCTTCATATGGTCAGGTAAAAAAACGTAATCCAGGCGTGATGCCTCCTGCCTATTATTTCTCCATGTATAGGTTGGTTCTAAACCACCCGCTAACCTAAATGAATCCCGAAGAGAAAAATTGGTCACCAGCTGCGCTAAGTCCTTTCCAGAAGCATTGTCTAGTGACACATTGAAATCCCCCCCTAAAACCACCAACCGGTTGGTAAAGAGGACGGGAGCTAGGTCATCTAGAAAACCCTCCCTTTCTCCTAACTTACTCGGTGCATAAACATTCACAAACCGAAAAGCCACCCCCCTCCATCTGACATCCGCCACTATCATCCTCCCCGGCCTAATCACATTAGTGGATTCAATCACAAACTCCCCTGAGTAAAACAAAATCCCCACCCCATCCGCCCTCACATTACCCACTCCCCAAACTGAAGGCCCCAGCCCCCATCCTGCAGAAAATAATTGTACATCACTGTACCTTTGTAAATGGCACTCTTGCAAAAATAAAACATCAAAAGGTAACCTTTTTAAAGAAATAAAGACTGCAGTCCGTCGCTGTAGCATTTTGATCCCTCTTACATTCAAAGTAGCCACTCTTACACAACCCATTAAAATAATTGCTAATTAATATAACACAAAACAAAAAATTTTCCTGAATAAAACCTTAGATACTCCCCTTCCTTCCTAATATCCCCTTTCCCCTCCCCTTTCTCTTTCTTGAGAGTACCTCAGCCCATTCCCCCACTTGTTTGTCTTCCTGCCCCTCGTCCTCCCTCTCTTCTAAACCTGCCCTCCCAGGTTTTCCCAAGACCACATGGCCCTTTTCACAAATTCCCCCCTCTTTTGCTCCACATCCGTTTTCCCCTTCAGCCTCCACTTCCACCCTCCCAAGGATCTCCTCTTCTTGGACCACTTTCTCCCAGTCCTGAACAGGAGCTAGCTCCTGTAAAAGAGCTGAGCTTAAAAGTCCTACCCTACTACACTTGCGCTCCCTTTCCTGGCTCTCGGTGTCCTCAGTGAGCCGCCGTCGACGTTGTCCTTGTGCTACCACCATCGGATCACTTGATACATCGTCCTGCTGAGGCGGATTCTCTCCTCCTACTGAAGCAGACTGCCCTTCCCTTAAGTCCATAGGCCTAGTTGCCAGATCTCTCTGAGACTCGAAGATCCCAGATAACACCTCTGTCACATCTATCTCTGACCATTCCTGGGATGGCGCCGATTGTCGCCCGCTGTCCTCATCTCTCACTTCCTCCCCGAAATTGCCCGGTACGTCACCCCTACCGCCTTTTGTTTCTCTTGCCCCCTGATCTGCACTCGAAGGTCCTGCTTCCTGGCTCTCCATCTCTGCAGGTAAGCTTGTAAGCAGGGATTCAAGATCTGCCTGCAGGTCCTGACCTTCTCTAAAGAGGCTGGCAAAGGATTTCTTTCTGGTTGGACATGCACGGAACAGATGGTCCACCCCACCACATAGGCTGCATCTTTTAGGTTCAGGGCAAGCTGAGGCAATGTGGTCAGTTGACTCACAAAAGCGACAACGTTGGCCAGTACAGTCAGTCTTAATGTGACCTCGAGCCCCACATCTTCTGCAATACAGCGGCTGCCCCGGATAATGGAGGAAGCCTCGGTTGGACCCGATGAAAAAGGACCCCGGGGGGTGGATAAGGCCCCCAGGTGATGCTGGATCAGCCCTTAGCTTGACTAAGTATCTCCTCTTACCATTCCAGATGCCATACTGGTCCTTCAGTCGTTCCCCCCCTTTCACAGCCTCACAGTACCTTGCCAGAAAAGATAGAACATCTCCATCCTCTACAAAGGGGTTGTAAAGGTGGATCACCAATGGTAAATAATCCTGTGCAAAGGCCGGATGAAGATGCAGACCCCTCAGCAAACGGTGATCTTTTTTCTTTTCCCACTCCTCAAAAAAGGCAACACAGTCTCTCAATTGAAAAAAGGTCAAGTCCATGAACCCAGAAAAGGAGAAATCCTGAAGACAAAAGATCAGGGACGCAGGAATTCCAAAAACTCCTCTTAACACCTCGACAACGACGAAATCCCGTCCAAACCTCTTCTTAATCTCCATTTCAGCTTCCTTCTTCACTTGAACTCTGACAGTATTTTTCAGCCGCACCATCGTGGTCGGCAACGGAATCTCTTCTCTTGAAGTGTCCATCTGGTAAGAACAGATACTACACTTGATCTTAGCCAAAAGGCCGAGAAGCGATGCTGCTAAGACGCAGCAGGGAGGAAGCCGGACACGGCGATGCCCATCTCGGCTTTGGTAAGTTTTGGGAGACCTAAAAACGCTGGGGGATGGTGGTAGCCTCCCCTGTCTACAACGTCACCGGGCCTCGTCCCGATCGGCCTGACGGAAAGTACGGCATCGCTCGTAACTCCCAAACGGTTGGTCGCAGAGCCACGTGCCTTATGTCATCGGAATCCTTGGCTCGAGCCGAACGAGACGCAGGTCTCAGATTGGCTCGTCGCTCTGACGAAATTTTCGGGTATTTTGGATTTTGTCGAAAACCTTCTTTTGCAACCTAGCGCCAGGTATTTGGCCCAGTCCCACCCAAATCAGCACAGAAAGCTTCTCTGGAGTCTGACTGTCAATAATCATCCAAAAAAAGAGGAAATTTCCATTCACCTTGGCGAGGGGACCTCAAAACGTGCTAAGGTGGCGTGTCCGAGGTGGCTCGAATGGCTATAACTCCGGGAAGGAGTGAGATCCCTTCACCCAAATCGGCACACCTGTGCAGGGGCTCAGTCCGAGGCCAGGTGAAAAAGGGCGCGGCGACAGGCCACTAGGTGGCGCTGTAAGCGACAACAAAATTAATACGAATCGAAAAAAAGGACAAACAAACAACATGGAGACAGATACAGCTAGGCTGCAGTCAGTCCAATCTACTTTCAAAGTAAGGTCTGCGCTATGTTCGAACTAAACTACCCACCAGGGTCTGATTTTTCAAGAGCGTAAGTGACTTTGTTTCACAGGCGCACAACACGTATCTCGCATGTGACAGAACTCCCCATTCTGAAATGGAAATAAATAAAAAACTGTAAAAACCTCTTCTGCTTTGTTTCACCAACAATTTCAGGGGAGAGCGCGAACGCAGTCCCCCACTACCATAAATTATGCAGTCGAGATTCCCGCATTTGGGGAATTCGCAGGGGTCAGCATGGCCGGAGTGCAATGGACAAGCCTCGCCCTGGGTGAACCGCCTTCTTGATCATGGTGTCTCCCCTGCCAGGTAAGTATGAAGGCCCAGGCGGTCAGCCAGAGGTCTGATTTGCATCTCTACCATCCTCACCAACGGTTAGCCCTCCGCCCCCGCTCCAGGAAAGGAAGGACGGGTGCCTTCCGTTACTGGCCTGGAAACTGCCAAGCTCATGGGCCGGTGCTTCCCAACGCCAGTTTTAGATGACTCTCTTTAAACAAACACACCTGATTCGATGCACCACCTCGTCTGTGAAAGACTTCAAGACCTCAGGTGGGTGCATCGTTAGTGGAAGAGTCCAAGACCCCAGGAGGACACATCAGGAAAAAAGTTTGCAATAAACCACAGCATCTGCAATGGCAGCTCTCATTCCTTGTTCTGCTATTCGACACAATAAATGGCAATCCCCAAAAAGGGAAAGCACACCGTTCCTGGAGACACTGCAATACCAGGCCGATGCATGGAGTGGACGGAGCAAGCCCCGGCTCCAGCTCCGTGATCTAAAAATCCATTTAATATGTAGTCCCCGGATGGGGGACGTATCAGATATTAAACTGATAAGAACAGATACTACACTTGATCTTAGCCAAAAGGCCGAGAAGCGATGCTGCTAAGACGCAGCAGGGAGGAAGCCGGACACGGCGATGCCCATCTCGGCTTTGGTAAGTTTTGGGAGACCTAAAAACGCTGGGGGATGGTGGTAGCCTCCCCTGTCTACAACGTCACCGGGCCTCGTCCCGATCGGCCTGACGGAAAGTACGGCATCGCTCGTAACTCCCAAACGGTTGGTCGCAGAGCCACGTGCCTTATGTCATCGGAATCCTTGGCTCGAGCCGAACGAGACGCAGGTCTCAGATTGGCTCGTCGCTCTGACGAAATTTTCGGGTATTTTGGATTTTGTCGAAAACCTTCTTTTGCAACCTAGCGCCAGGTATTTGGCCCAGTCCCACCCAAATCAGCACAGAAAGCTTCTCTGGAGTCTGACTGTCAATAATCATCCAAAAAAAGAGGAAATTTCCATTCACCTTGGCGAGGGGACCTCAAAACGTGCTAAGGTGGCGTGTCCGAGGTGGCTCGAATGGCTATAACTCCGGGAAGGAGTGAGATCCCTTCACCCAAATCGGCACACCTGTGCAGGGGCTCAGTCCGAGGCCAGGTGAAAAGGGGCGTGGCGACAGGCCAGTAGGTGGCGCCGTAAGCTGAAAAATAGGGAAAATGTAATGTAAAAAGACAATCAAACAAAGATGAAAACACCCGAAACACTGCGGGATCGTAGTACCCTCCCCTGTCTGCAACGTCACCGGGCCTTGTCCCGATCGGCCTGACGGTGGAACTGCAGCGACGGAAAGTACGGCATCGCTCGTAACTCCCAAACGGTTGGTCGCAGAGCCACGTGCCTTATGTCATCGGAATCCTTGGCTCGAGCCGAACGAGACGCAGGTCTCAGATTGGCTCGTCGCTCTGACGAAATTTTCGGGTATTTTGGATTTTGTCGAAAACCTTCTTTTGCAACCTAGCGCCAGGTATTTGGCCCAGTCCCACCCAAATCAGCACAGAAAGCTTCTCTGGAGTCTGACTGTCAATAATCATCCAAAAAAAGAGGAAATTTCCATTCACCTTGGCGAGGGGACCTCAAAACGTGCTAAGGTGGCGTGTCCGAGGTGGCTCGAAAAGGGGCGTGGCGACAGGCCAGTAGGTGGCGCCGTAAGCTGAAAAATAGGGAAAATGTAATGTAAAAAGACAATCAAACAAAGATGAAAACACCCGAAACACTGCGGGATCGTAGTACCCTCCCCTGTCTGCAACGTCACCGGGCCTTGTCCCGATCGGCCTGACGGTGGAACTGCAGCGACGGAAAGTACGGCATCGCTCGTAACTCCCAAACGGTTGGTCGCAGAGCCACGTGCCTTATGTCATCGGAATCCTTGGCTCGAGCCGAACGAGACGCAGGTCTCAGATTGGCTCGTCGCTCTGACGAAATTTTCGGGTATTTTGGATTTTGTCGAAAACCTTCTTTTGCAACCTAGCGCCAGGTATTTGGCCCAGTCCCACCCAAATCAGCACAGAAAGCTTCTCTGGAGTCTGACTGTCAATAATCATCCAAAAAAAGAGGAAATTTCCATTCACCTTGGCGAGGGGACCTCAAAACGTGCTAAGGTGGCGTGTCCGAGGTGGCTCGAATGGCTATAACTCCGGGAAGGAGTGAGATCCCTTCACCCAAATCGGCACACCTGTGCAGGGGCTCAGTCCGAGGCCAGGTGAAAAAGGGCGCGGCGACAGGCCACTAGGTGGCGCTGTAAGCGACAACAAAATTAATACGAATCGAAAAAAAGGACAAACAAACAACATGGAGACAGATACAGCTAGGCTGCAGTCAGTCCAATCTACTTTCAAAGTAAGGTCTGCGCTATGTTCGAACTAAACTACCCACCAGGGTCTGATTTTTCAAGAGCGTAAGTGACTTTGTTTCACAGGCGCACAACACGTATCTCGCATGTGACAGAACTCCCCATTCTGAAATGGAAATAAATAAAAAACTGTAAAAACCTCTTCTGCTTTGTTTCACCAACAATTTCAGGGGAGAGCGCGAACGCAGTCCCCCACTACCATAAATTATGCAGTCGAGATTCCCGCATTTGGGGAATTCGCAGGGGTCAGCATGGCCGGAGTGCAATGGACAAGCCTCGCCCTGGGTGAACCGCCTTCTTGATCATGGTGTCTCCCCTGCCAGGTAAGTATGAAGGCGCAGGCGGTCAGCCAGAGGTCTGATTTGCATCTCTACCATCCTCACCAACGGTTAGCCCTCCGCCCCCGCTCCAGGAAAGGAAGGACGGGTGCCTTCCGTTACTGGCCTGGAAACTGCCAAGCTCATGGGCCGGTGCTTCCCAACGCCAGTTTTAGATGACTCTCTTTAAACAAACACACCTGATTCGATGCACCACCTCGTCTAGATGCACCACCACTTCAAGACCTCAGGTGGGTGCATCGTTAGTGGAAGAGTCCAAGACCCCAGGAGGACACATCAGGAAAAAAGTTTGCAATAAACCACAGCATCTGCAATGGCAGCTCTCATTCCTTGTTCTGCTATTCGACACAATAAATGGCAATCCCCAAAAAGGGAAAGCACACCGTTCCTGGAGACACTGCAATACCAGGCCGATGCATGGAGTGGACGGAGCAAGCCCCGGCTCCAGCTCCGTGATCTAAAAATCCATTTAATATGTAGTCCCCGGATGGGGGACGTATCAGATATTAAACTGATAAGAACAGATACTACACTTGATCTTAGCCAAAAGGGCGAGAAGCGATGCTGCTAAGACGCAGCAGGGAGGAAGCCGGACACGGCGATGCCCATCTCGGCTTTGGTAAGTTTTGGGAGACCTAAAAACGCTGGGGGATGGTGGTAGCCTCCCCTGTCTACAACGTCACCGGGCCTCGTCCCGATCGGCCTGACGGAAAGTACGGCATCGCTCGTAACTCCCAAACGGTTGGTCGCAGAGCCACGTGCCTTATGTCATCGGAATCCTTGGCTCGAGCCGAACGAGACGCCGGTCTCAGATTGGCTCGTCGCTCTGACGAAATTTTCGGGTATTTTGGATTTTGTCGAAAACCTTCTTTTGCAACCTAGCGCCAGGTATTTGGCCCAGTCCCACCCAAATCAGCACAGAAAGCTTCTTTGGAGTCTGACTGTCAATAATCATCCAAAAAAAGAGGAAATTTCCATTCACCTTGGCGAGGGGACCTCAAAACGTGCTAAGGTGGCGTGTCCGAGGTGGCTCGAATGGCTATAACTCCGGGAAGGAGTGAGATCCCTTCACCCAAATCGGCACACCTGTGCAGGGGCTCAGTCCGAGGCCAGGTGAAAAGGGGCGTGGCGACAGGCCAGTAGGTGGCGCCGTAAGCTGAAAAATAGGGAAAATGTAATGTAAAAAGACAATCAAACAAAGATGAAAACACCCGAAACACTGCGGGATCGTAGTACCCTCCCCTGTCTGCAACGTCACCGGGCCTTGTCCCGATCGGCCTGACGGTGGAACTGCAGCGACGGAAAGTACGGCATCGCTCGTAACTCCCAAACGGTTGGTCGCAGAGCCACGTGCCTTATGTCATCGGAATCCTTGGCTCGAGCCGAACGAGACGCAGGTCTCAGATTGGCTCGTCGCTCTGACGAAATTTTCGGGTATTTTGGATTTTGTCGAAAACCTTCTTTTGCAACCTAGCGCCAGGTATTTGGCCCAGTCCCACCCAAATCAGCACAGAAAGCTTCTCTGGAGTCTGACTGTCAATAATCATCCAAAAAAAGAGGAAATTTCCATTCACCTTGGCGAGGGGACCTCAAAACGTGCTAAGGTGGCGTGTCCGAGGTGGCTCGAAAAGGGGCGTGGCGACAGGCCAGTAGGTGGCGCCGTAAGCTGAAAAATAGGGAAAATGTAATGTAAAAAGACAATCAAACAAAGATGAAAACACCCGAAACACTGCGGGATCGTAGTACCCTCCCCTGTCTGCAACGTCACCGGGCCTTGTCCCGATCGGCCTGACGGTGGAACTGCAGCGACGGAAAGTACGGCATCGCTCGTAACTCCCAAACGGTTGGTCGCAGAGCCACGTGCCTTATGTCATCGGAATCCTTGGCTCGAGCCGAACGAGACGCAGGTCTCAGATTGGCTCGTCGCTCTGACGAAATTTTCGGGTATTTTGGATTTTGTCGAAAACCTTCTTTTGCAACCTAGCGCCAGGTATTTGGCCCAGTCCCACCCAAATCAGCACAGAAAGCTTCTCTGGAGTCTGACTGTCAATAATCATCCAAAAAAAGAGGAAATTTCCATTCACCTTGGCGAGGGGACCTCAAAACGTGCTAAGGTGGCGTGTCCGAGGTGGCTCGAATGGCTATAACTCCGGGAAGGAGTGAGATCCCTTCACCCAAATCGGCACACCTGTGCAGGGGCTCAGTCCGAGGCCAGGTGAAAAAGGGCGCGGCGACAGGCCACTAGGTGGCGCTGTAAGCGACAACAAAATTAATACGAATCGAAAAAAAGGACAAACAAACAACATGGAGACAGATACAGCTAGGCTGCAGTCAGTCCAATCTACTTTCAAAGTAAGGTCTGCGCTATGTTCGAACTAAACTACCCACCAGGGTCTGATTTTTCAAGAGCGTAAGTGACTTTGTTTCACAGGCGCACAACACGTATCTCGCATGTGACAGAACTCCCCATTCTGAAATGGAAATAAATAAAAAACTGTAAAAACCTCTTCTGCTTTGTTTCACCAACAATTTCAGGGGAGAGCGCGAACGCAGTCCCCCACTACCATAAATTATGCAGTCGAGATTCCCGCATTTGGGGAATTCGCAGGGGTCAGCATGGCCGGAGTGCAATGGACAAGCCTCGCCCTGGGTGAACCGCCTTCTTGATCATGGTGTCTCCCCTGCCAGGTAAGTATGAAGGCGCAGGCGGTCAGCCAGAGGTCTGATTTGCATCTCTACCATCCTCACCAACGGTTAGCCCTCCGCCCCCGCTCCAGGAAAGGAAGGACGGGTGCCTTCCGTTACTGGCCTGGAAACTGCCAAGCTCATGGGCCGGTGCTTCCCAACGCCAGTTTTAGATGACTCTCTTTAAACAAACACACCTGATTCGATGCACCACCTCGTCTAGATGCACCACCACTTCAAGACCTCAGGTGGGTGCATCGTTAGTGGAAGAGTCCAAGACCCCAGGAGGACACATCAGGAAAAAAGTTTGCAATAAACCACAGCATCTGCAATGGCAGCTCTCATTCCTTGTTCTGCTATTCGACACAATAAATGGCAATCCCCAAAAAGGGAAAGCACACCGTTCCTGGAGACACTGCAATACCAGGCCGATGCATGGAGTGGACGGAGCAAGCCCCGGCTCCAGCTCCGTGATCTAAAAATCCATTTAATATGTAGTCCCCGGATGGGGGACGTATCAGATATTAAACTGATAAGAACAGATACTACACTTGATCTTAGCCAAAAGGGCGAGAAGCGATGCTGCTAAGACGCAGCAGGGAGGAAGCCGGACACGGCGATGCCCATCTCGGCTTTGGTAAGTTTTGGGAGACCTAAAAACGCTGGGGGATGGTGGTAGCCTCCCCTGTCTACAACGTCACCGGGCCTCGTCCCGATCGGCCTGACGGAAAGTACGGCATCGCTCGTAACTCCCAAACGGTTGGTCGCAGAGCCACGTGCCTTATGTCATCGGAATCCTTGGCTCGAGCCGAACGAGACGCCGGTCTCAGATTGGCTCGTCGCTCTGACGAAATTTTCGGGTATTTTGGATTTTGTCGAAAACCTTCTTTTGCAACCTAGCGCCAGGTATTTGGCCCAGTCCCACCCAAATCAGCACAGAAAGCTTCTTTGGAGTCTGACTGTCAATAATCATCCAAAAAAAGAGGAAATTTCCATTCACCTTGGCGAGGGGACCTCAAAACGTGCTAAGGTGGCGTGTCCGAGGTGGCTCGAATGGCTATAACTCCGGGAAGGAGTGAGATCCCTTCACCCAAATCGGCACACCTGTGCAGGGGCTCAGTCCGAGGCCAGGTGAAAAGGGGCGTGGCGACAGGCCAGTAGGTGGCGCCGTAAGCTGAAAAATAGGGAAAATGTAATGTAAAAAGACAATCAAACAAAGATGAAAACACCCGAAACACTGCGGGATCGTAGTACCCTCCCCTGTCTGCAACGTCACCGGGCCTTGTCCCGATCGGCCTGACGGTGGAACTGCAGCGACGGAAAGTACGGCATCGCTCGTAACTCCCAAACGGTTGGTCGCAGAGCCACGTGCCTTATGTCATCGGAATCCTTGGCTCGAGCCGAACGAGACGCAGGTCTCAGATTGGCTCGTCGCTCTGACGAAATTTTCGGGTATTTTGGATTTTGTCGAAAACCTTCTTTTGCAACCTAGCGCCAGGTATTTGGCCCAGTCCCACCCAAATCAGCACAGAAAGCTTCTCTGGAGTCTGACTGTCAATAATCATCCAAAAAAAGAGGAAATTTCCATTCACCTTGGCGAGGGGACCTCAAAACGTGCTAAGGTGGCGTGTCCGAGGTGGCTCGAAAAGGGGCGTGGCGACAGGCCAGTAGGTGGCGCCGTAAGCTGAAAAATAGGGAAAATGTAATGTAAAAAGACAATCAAACAAAGATGAAAACACCCGAAACACTGCGGGATCGTAGTACCCTCCCCTGTCTGCAACGTCACCGGGCCTTGTCCCGATCGGCCTGACGGTGGAACTGCAGCGACGGAAAGTACGGCATCGCTCGTAACTCCCAAACGGTTGGTCGCAGAGCCACGTGCCTTATGTCATCGGAATCCTTGGCTCGAGCCGAACGAGACGCAGGTCTCAGATTGGCTCGTCGCTCTGACGAAATTTTCGGGTATTTTGGATTTTGTCGAAAACCTTCTTTTGCAACCTAGCGCCAGGTATTTGGCCCAGTCCCACCCAAATCAGCACAGAAAGCTTCTCTGGAGTCTGACTGTCAATAATCATCCAAAAAAAGAGGAAATTTCCATTCACCTTGGCGAGGGGACCTCAAAACGTGCTAAGGTGGCGTGTCCGAGGTGGCTCGAATGGCTATAACTCCGGGAAGGAGTGAGATCCCTTCACCCAAATCGGCACACCTGTGCAGGGGCTCAGTCCGAGGCCAGGTGAAAAAGGGCGCGGCGACAGGCCACTAGGTGGCGCTGTAAGCGACAACAAAATTAATACGAATCGAAAAAAAGGACAAACAAACAACATGGAGACAGATACAGCTAGGCTGCAGTCAGTCCAATCTACTTTCAAAGTAAGGTCTGCGCTATGTTCGAACTAAACTACCCACCAGGGTCTGATTTTTCAAGAGCGTAAGTGACTTTGTTTCACAGGCGCACAACACGTATCTCGCATGTGACAGAACTCCCCATTCTGAAATGGAAATAAATAAAAAACTGTAAAAACCTCTTCTGCTTTGTTTCACCAACAATTTCAGGGGAGAGCGCGAACGCAGTCCCCCACTACCATAAATTATGCAGTCGAGATTCCCGCATTTGGGGAATTTGCAGGGGTCAGCATGGCCGGAGTGCAATGGACAAGCCTCGCCCTGGGTGAACCGCCTTCTTGATCATGGTGTCTCCCCTGCCAGGTAAGTATGAAGGCGCAGGCGGTCAGCCAGAGGTCTGATTTGCATCTCTACCATCCTCACCAACGGTTAGCCCTCCGCCCCCGCTCCAGGAAAGGAAGGACGGGTGCCTTCCGTTACTGGCCTGGAAACTGCCAAGCTCATGGGCCGGTGCTTCCCAACGCCAGTTTTAGATGACTCTCTTTAAACAAACACACCTGATTCGATGCACCACCTCGTCTAGATGCACCACCACTTCAAGACCTCAGGTGGGTGCATCGTTAGTGGAAGAGTCCAAGACCCCAGGAGGACACATCAGGAAAAAAGTTTGCAATAAACCACAGCATCTGCAATGGCAGCTCTCATTCCTTGTTCTGCTATTCGACACAATAAATGGCAATCCCCAAAAAGGGAAAGCACACCGTTCCTGGAGACACTGCAATACCAGGCCGATGCATGGAGTGGACGGAGCAAGCCCCGGCTCCAGCTCCGTGATCTAAAAATCCATTTAATATGTAGTCCCCGGATGGGGGACGTATCAGATATTAAACTGATAAGAACAGATACTACACTTGATCTTAGCCAAAAGGGCGAGAAGCGATGCTGCTAAGACGCAGCAGGGAGGAAGCCGGACACGGCGATGCCCATCTCGGCTTTGGTAAGTTTTGGGAGACCTAAAAACGCTGGGGGATGGTGGTAGCCTCCCCTGTCTACAACGTCACCGGGCCTCGTCCCGATCGGCCTGACGGAAAGTACGGCATCGCTCGTAACTCCCAAACGGTTGGTCGCAGAGCCACGTGCCTTATGTCATCGGAATCCTTGGCTCGAGCCGAACGAGACGCCGGTCTCAGATTGGCTCGTCGCTCTGACGAAATTTTCGGGTATTTTGGATTTTGTCGAAAACCTTCTTTTGCAACCTAGCGCCAGGTATTTGGCCCAGTCCCACCCAAATCAGCACAGAAAGCTTCTTTGGAGTCTGACTGTCAATAATCATCCAAAAAAAGAGGAAATTTCCATTCACCTTGGCGAGGGGACCTCAAAACGTGCTAAGGTGGCGTGTCCGAGGTGGCTCGAATGGCTATAACTCCGGGAAGGAGTGAGATCCCTTCACCCAAATTGGCACACCTGTGCAGGGGCTCAGTCCGAGGCCAGGTGAAAAGGGGCGTGGCGACAGGCCAGTAGGTGGCGCCGTAAGCTGAAAAATAGGGAAAATGTAATGTAAAAAGACAATCAAACAAAGATGAAAACACCCGAAACACTGCGGGATCGTAGTACCCTCCCCTGTCTGCAACGTCACCGGGCCTTGTCCCGATCGGCCTGACGGTGGAACTGCAGCGACGGAAAGTACGGCATCGCTCGTAACTCCCAAACGGTTGGTCGCAGAGCCACGTGCCTTATGTCATCGGAATCCTTGGCTCGAGCCGAACGAGACGCAGGTCTCAGATTGGCTCGTCGCTCTGACGAAATTTTCGGGTATTTTGGATTTTGTCGAAAACCTTCTTTTGCAACCTAGCGCCAGGTATTTGGCCCAGTCCCACCCAAATCAGCACAGAAAGCTTCTCTGGAGTCTGACTGTCAATAATCATCCAAAAAAAGAGGAAATTTCCATTCACCTTGGCGAGGGGACCTCAAAACGTGCTAAGGTGGCGTGTCCGAGGTGGCTCGAATGGCTATAACTCCGGGAAGGAGTGAGATCCCTTCACCCAAATCGGCACACCTGTGCAGGGGCTCAGTCCGAGGCCAGGTGAAAAAGGGCGCGGCGACAGGCCACTAGGTGGCGCTGTAAGCGACAACAAAATTAATACGAATCGAAAAAAAGGACAAACAAACAACATGGAGACAGATACAGCTAGGCTGCAGTCAGTCCAATCTACTTTCAAAGTAAGGTCTGCGCTATGTTCGAACTAAACTACCCACCAGGGTCTGATTTTTCAAGAGCGTAAGTGACTTTGTTTCACAGGCGCACAACACGTATCTCGCATGTGACAGAACTCCCCATTCTGAAATGGAAATAAATAAAAAACTGTAAAAACCTCTTCTGCTTTGTTTCACCAACAATTTCAGGGGAGAGCGCGAACGCAGTCCCCCACTACCATAAATTATGCAGTCGAGATTCCCGCATTTGGGGAATTCGCAGGGGTCAGCATGGCCGGAGTGCAATGGACAAGCCTCGCCCTGGGTGAACCGCCTTCTTGATCATGGTGTCTCCCCTGCCAGGTAAGTATGAAGGCGCAGGCGGTCAGCCAGAGGTCTGATTTGCATCTCTACCATCCTCACCAACGGTTAGCCCTCCGCCCCCGCTCCAGGAAAGGAAGGACGGGTGCCTTCCGTTACTGGCCTGGAAACTGCCAAGCTCATGGGCCGGTGCTTCCCAACGCCAGTTTTAGATGACTCTCTTTAAACAAACACACCTGATTCGATGCACCACCTCGTCTAGATGCACCACCACTTCAAGACCTCAGGTGGGTGCATCGTTAGTGGAAGAGTCCAAGACCCCAGGAGGACACATCAGGAAAAAAGTTTGCAATAAACCACAGCATCTGCAATGGCAGCTCTCATTCCTTGTTCTGCTATTCGACACAATAAATGGCAATCCCCAAAAAGGGAAAGCACACCGTTCCTGGAGACACTGCAATACCAGGCCGATGCATGGAGTGGACGGAGCAAGCCCCGGCTCCAGCTCCGTGATCTAAAAATCCATTTAATATGTAGTCCCCGGATGGGGGACGTATCAGATATTAAACTGATAAGAACAGATACTACACTTGATCTTAGCCAAAAGGCCGAGAAGCGATGCTGCTAAGACGCAGCAGGGAGGAAGCCGGACACGGCGATGCCCATCTCGGCTTTGGTAAGTTTTGGGAGACCTAAAAACGCTGGGGGATGGTGGTAGCCTCCCCTGTCTACAACGTCACCGGGCCTCGTCCCGATCGGCCTGACGGAAAGTACGGCATCGCTCGTAACTCCCAAACGGTTGGTCGCAGAGCCACGTGCCTTATGTCATCGGAATCCTTGGCTCGAGCCGAACGAGACGCCGGTCTCAGATTGGCTCGTCGCTCTGACGAAATTTTCGGGTATTTTGGATTTTGTCGAAAACCTTCTTTTGCAACCTAGCGCCAGGTATTTGGCCCAGTCCCACCCAAATCAGCACAGAAAGCTTCTTTGGAGTCTGACTGTCAATAATCATCCAAAAAAAGAGGAAATTTCCATTCACCTTGGCGAGGGGACCTCAAAACGTGCTAAGGTGGCGTGTCCGAGGTGGCTCGAATGGCTATAACTCCGGGAAGGAGTGAGATCCCTTCACCCAAATCGGCACACCTGTGCAGGGGCTCAGTCCGAGGCCAGGTGAAAAGGGGCGTGGCGACAGGCCAGTAGGTGGCGCCGTAAGCTGAAAAATAGGGAAAATGTAATGTAAAAAGACAATCAAACAAAGATGAAAACACCCGAAACACTGCGGGATCGTAGTACCCTCCCCTGTCTGCAACGTCACCGGGCCTTGTCCCGATCGGCCTGACGGTGGAACTGCAGCGACGGAAAGTACGGCATCGCTCGTAACTCCCAAACGGTTGGTCGCAGAGCCACGTGCCTTATGTCATCGGAATCCTTGGCTCGAGCCGAACGAGACGCAGGTCTCAGATTGGCTCGTCGCTCTGACGAAATTTTCGGGTATTTTGGATTTTGTCGAAAACCTTCTTTTGCAACCTAGCGCCAGGTATTTGGCCCAGTCCCACCCAAATCAGCACAGAAAGCTTCTCTGGAGTCTGACTGTCAATAATCATCCAAAAAAAGAGGAAATTTCCATTCACCTTGGCGAGGGGACCTCAAAACGTGCTAAGGTGGCGTGTCCGAGGTGGCTCGAAAAGGGGCGTGGCGACAGGCCAGTAGGTGGCGCCGTAAGCTGAAAAATAGGGAAAATGTAATGTAAAAAGACAATCAAACAAAGATGAAAACACCCGAAACACTGCGGGATCGTAGTACCCTCCCCTGTCTGCAACGTCACCGGGCCTTGTCCCGATCGGCCTGACGGTGGAACTGCAGCGACGGAAAGTACGGCATCGCTCGTAACTCCCAAACGGTTGGTCGCAGAGCCACGTGCCTTATGTCATCGGAATCCTTGGCTCGAGCCGAACGAGACGCAGGTCTCAGATTGGCTCGTCGCTCTGACGAAATTTTCGGGTATTTTGGATTTTGTCGAAAACCTTCTTTTGCAACCTAGCGCCAGGTATTTGGCCCAGTCCCACCCAAATCAGCACAGAAAGCTTCTCTGGAGTCTGACTGTCAATAATCATCCAAAAAAAGAGGAAATTTCCATTCACCTTGGCGAGGGGACCTCAAAACGTGCTAAGGTGGCGTGTCCGAGGTGGCTCGAATGGCTATAACTCCGGGAAGGAGTGAGATCCCTTCACCCAAATCGGCACACCTGTGCAGGGGCTCAGTCCGAGGCCAGGTGAAAAAGGGCGCGGCGACAGGCCACTAGGTGGCGCTGTAAGCGACAACAAAATTAATACGAATCGAAAAAAAGGACAAACAAACAACATGGAGACAGATACAGCTAGGCTGCAGTCAGTCCAATCTACTTTCAAAGTAAGGTCTGCGCTATGTTCGAACTAAACTACCCACCAGGGTCTGATTTTTCAAGAGCGTAAGTGACTTTGTTTCACAGGCGCACAACACGTATCTCGCATGTGACAGAACTCCCCATTCTGAAATGGAAATAAATAAAAAACTGTAAAAACCTCTTCTGCTTTGTTTCACCAACAATTTCAGGGGAGAGCGCGAACGCAGTCCCCCACTACCATAAATTATGCAGTCGAGATTCCCGCATTTGGGGAATTCGCAGGGGTCAGCATGGCCGGAGTGCAATGGACAAGCCTCGCCCTGGGTGAACCGCCTTCTTGATCATGGTGTCTCCCCTGCCAGGTAAGTATGAAGGCGCAGGCGGTCAGCCAGAGGTCTGATTTGCATCTCTACCATCCTCACCAACGGTTAGCCCTCCGCCCCCGCTCCAGGAAAGGAAGGACGGGTGCCTTCCGTTACTGGCCTGGAAACTGCCAAGCTCATGGGCCGGTGCTTCCCAACGCCAGTTTTAGATGACTCTCTTTAAACAAACACACCTGATTCGATGCACCACCTCGTCTAGATGCACCACCACTTCAAGACCTCAGGTGGGTGCATCGTTAGTGGAAGAGTCCAAGACCCCAGGAGGACACATCAGGAAAAAAGTTTGCAATAAACCACAGCATCTGCAATGGCAGCTCTCATTCCTTGTTCTGCTATTCGACACAATAAATGGCAATCCCCAAAAAGGGAAAGCACACCGTTCCTGGAGACACTGCAATACCAGGCCGATGCATGGAGTGGACGGAGCAAGCCCCGGCTCCAGCTCCGTGATCTAAAAATCCATTTAATATGTAGTCCCCGGATGGGGGACGTATCAGATATTAAACTGATAAGAACAGATTTTTTTTCGAAGAAGTTTTATTGTCACCATTTACATTTTTTCCATTTGCATTTTTTTTTTTCACACACCATTTTCTTTTTAATCACACATTAAAACAAGCAATATAATATATAATAATTACACATGGTAAAATGAAAGAAACAATCATTGTTAAAAAGCATTTGATTAAAACCACAGTGTTTTGCTTGTTTTTAAAAGTCCATTATTGAGGTGTGTTTAAAAGGTGCGGTCAGTTCCAAAAGTAAAATACAAATTTTAAAAAAAGCAAACAAGCCTCGTATATATATATATATATATATATATGTTAATAAAACCTATTTCATGATAAAACACAATAAAAAACACCAATTAAAAATCATCTGTTGTGCAAGACCGGGGGTGAGTCCTTATCAAGTGGGTCATCACCCCACTCTCCAGAACAGGGACATGAGATGCTACTTTATGGACTCAGCGGAGATCCCCTCTCCTCCGGCCCGCTGGCCCGCTGTTCCCGTAGCCAGAGTGGTGAGGGTGCATCTACGGGCGGCCAGGGTCGGTGCCTGCCGGGACCCTCTCCGTGCGACCCCGGCCCCCCCGTCCGAATATCGTCGTCCGGTACCCCTGCAGCATTGATGTTACCTTTAGCTCGCATGCATGGAGGGTTACCGTAACGCGCTTCCCCACCAGCAGGTTTCTGGTGGCCCAGATGGCATCCTTGATGACGTTGAGGGTGAGCCAGAGCGAGGTAAATTTCTGTGCCGTCAAGTCCTTCAAGCCCCGGCCCACCCCAAGGATGGCGAGCTGGTACCCGAACTGGGCCCCACCCGCTGGTAGGCACGGGAAATACAGGGGGCCGGTCTTGGCCCACAGGTCCCGCGCAGTGCTGCACTCCCAGAGCAGGTGGTGGACGGTCTCCGGGGAATTGCAGCCGGACCGCGGGCAGATGGGGTTTTTGGCCATGCCTCTGGAGTGCATAACCGCCCTGACCGGGAGGATCTCATGAGCCACCATCCACGATAAGTCCTTGTGCCTGTTCTGGAGAGCGGGGTGAGCCGCGTTCCGCCAAACTTGTTTGGCCTCACTTGGTGTGAGGCCCGGAACTGGACTCACCGGTTCCCGGTCCTGCACAACAGAGATGAGAGACTTGTGTTGAGTTAAAATGGTGACATCTTCACTCTCTAAAAGGTATTTCTTTAAAAACTTTTTTATAAAACTGTACTCTTTGGGCAAGTTAAAAGACACTGGGGTTTTCAAGTCCACTGGTAAAATTTTCAGTGTTCGTAGGTAAGACCCCATCCAAAATCGCGCCATTGCAGCCGTCTTGTTTTCTTTGGATGGGGTCGTGGCATAACTAATGTGCAGGGCGGTGAAGCGGCTGCCTAAAAACAGGTGGGGGTCTGGGAGGCCTTTTCCACCGTTCTCCGGCCTTTTCTTGATGGTCTCCCTCTTCAGGCGCTCCCACTTGGACCCCCACAGGAAGTAAAACACCGCCCTCTCCAGTTTCCCCAGGAACCACCGAGGGGGGCTAAAAACAGAACAGACAAGTAAAATCAGAGGTAAAATCACAGATTTAAAAATTAAAACCTTGCCTTCCATCGTCATCTGTCTTAGTCCCCAAAACCCCAGTCTTTTCCTAACTTTCCCTAACAAGTCAGTCCAGTTTTCCCGTCCACCCCCGTCTTTATCAAATTTAACGCCTAAAATCTTAAAATCGTTGTCTTTAAAAACCAAATCAAGTCCTCCTGTGTCCACGTCTCCCCACGGCCCAAAGAGCTGGGCCTCGGACTTGTTTCTATTGAGTTTGGCGCCCGAGGCCCGACCGTACCAGTCAGTCAAGTCCAGTGCTCTTCGTATTGATAAAACGTCTGTGGCTAAAAGAGTTACGTCGTCCATATATAAAACACAGGTCGCCGTCAGTCCCCCCGTCCCAGGAACGTCCAGTCCTTTGATCCATTTGTCCCTTCTCAAGATCTGTGCCAGTGGCTCGATGCAAGCCACATACAGAAGAGGAGATAAAGGACATCCCTGACGGACACCACTGTGTATGTCCACAGCTTTGGAAAGATGCCCATTTATTAGAATTTTGCTGACTATTCCCTTGTACAGCAGTCCCACCCAGGCTATAAACCTCTTTGGAAACCCCATTTTCTCCAGAACCTGGAAGAGGTACTGGTGCGAGACTCGATCAAATGCTTTTTCAAAATCTAAATTTAGGACTACTAGCCGAATATTTCTGTCTCTCGCGTAACAGATGGCGTCTCTAATCAGCACTAGGTTGTCTGTTATCTTTCTTCCGGGCACAGCACAACCTTGATCCGGGTGGATCACGTCCTCTAAAACAGTCGACATGCGTGTTGCTAAAATCTTACTAAAAAGTTTACAATCAAAATTTAAAAGCGTGATTGGTCGCCAGTTTTTCAAGTCAGTCTTGTCTCCTTTCTTATGTAATAATGAAACTATCCCTACTCTAAAGCTGTCAGGAAGTCTGTCAAGAGTCTCAAATTCTTTAAAAACGGTCAACAGTTCGTGTGCTAAAATGTCCCAGAAAGTCAGATAAAATTCAAAGGGAAGTCCGTCAATGCCAGGGGACTTCCCTTTTTTAAAATGTTTTAAAGCTTTCTGAATTTCTAAAACTGTAAAATCCTGGGATAAAAGCACATCTGGGCTCTTTACCTTTTTATTTAAAAAGGTTAAAACTTCCTCTAAAACCCCATTATGAGCCTCTTTTGCACTATATAAATTATTATAAAAGTTTTCAGTTTCATTTAAAATCTCTTTTGTGCCGCTTGCTTCCCTCCCGGTAAAAGTCTTCAAAGCAGAGATTGACCCACCCCGTGTAATAATTTTTTTAAAAAAGTATCTTGTGCATTTCTCCCCTTCTTCTATTTCTCTTTCTTTACATCTTAAAATAACACCCCTACTCTGAACTTCGAATAAAACTGACATTTCTTTCTTGACTTCTTTTATCTCTTCTGTAAAATCCAATCCACTGTTTAAAAGGTTAAAATATCTCTGCAGTCTTTTTTGCAGCCCCATCATGTGTCTTCTTTCCCTGTTCTTTTTCCTTTTCCCTATATTTCTAAAAAACTGTCTTGTCCGGTCCTTAACCACTTCCCACCACTGTGCACGTGTATCATAAAAGTCTTGGAGGGTCTGCCATTGGCTGAACTGCTCCCTATACTCTCTAACCACTTCTTCATCCTCTAATAGGGAGCAGTTCATCTTCCACAGCCCTCCTCCTACCGTCACACCCATGGAAAGTGAAAGGGTGCAAGACAGTATCATGTGATCAGAAAAAAAGGGAGGGGTCAATGTTGCATCGGTTGGCGGGCAGTCCCTTGTAAAAACATAGTCAATTCGAGAGGCTCTGGTGCCATCACCACTGAACCAGGTGAAGCCCTCCTCTCTTTGATGCAATTGTTTAAAACAGTCAACTAACTTAAAATCCTTGACTAAATTTTGCAATAAAACCGATGTCTTATCGACCTTAAAATCTTCTCCTACTCTCTTCCTATCTGTTTTGGATAAAACACAGTTAAAATCCCCTGCTACTATTAGGGGAGCCCTGCCTAACATGTGGGGCTGCAGGTCTTCTAAAAGCTCATATCTGTCATTTTTTTCTGTAAAACCATACACATTAAGAACCTTAAAATCCCTCCCTAAAAAAGTCAGGTTTGCTAAAAGAGCCCGCCCTTCCCTCACCACAGTGCTATCCTTCACCGTGATGTTTGAATTGTTGATTAAAATAGCGACACCGTCATTCTTGTTGAAGTTGGAGCCACTCCATATTGAGGGCCCCATGGTCCACATCTCCTCCAACTTTCTGTAACTATTTAAAAAGGGCAGAGCACACTCTTGCAGTAAAAACAAATCTGACTTAAAACACTTTAAAAAGGATAAAATGCTCTGTGCTCGTAAGGTGGACCTCACACTTCTTACATTAATGGTAGAGATAGTGAGGGCCATGAGCAGTATGGTTAAAACAGTATGAGACATTTAAACAGAAGACATAAAGACTACAAAAATATACTTAAAATCATGTTTTATCTTGTTTCACCTGCCCTTCCTTTCTCACAGATGAACTGGGTCCTGGAGAGCAGGTGCTCGACGCCTCGGGTGCTACAGAGAAATCCTCTTGTAACTCCCTAGGCGACGATGTTCTTAGCTTGATGTGCAAAAAAGATACCTCATTTGGGGACTCTAGGGGCCACATGCGTTCTTGATCTTCCAAATCGGAACTATCAAGCCGCTGTGCTGCCCTAGCTTTTTTCTCCTCGGTTTCCACCAGAGGAGATCCCGCAGGTCTTTTTTGCACTTGAGCATTTTGGAGTGAACACTCAAATTCACTCCCACTGGATTCCTGCACCAACTCTGACACCGTTTGTAGGGAGGAGCTTGTTTCTCCCTCGGTCACTTCTCCTTCCGTGCCTTTTTCCATTTCAATATCTGACTCCGCCCCTATGGCCGCCCCACTTCCTCCTTCCTGCCCAATCCCTGAGGCTGGCTGGGAATTTGAAATTCCCGCCAAAACCTCAGGGACCGCCTCCTCTTTCCTTTCTTCGTTTGTTTGGTGCCAATGTGGGGCGGCCATTTTGAGCTTGTTGGCAAAACTTTTAGGGCAATCTCTGTAGAGGTGGTTTGAATCTCCACAAAGATTGCACCGCCTGCCATTGGTACACTGTTCAAACCCGTGACCAATTTCTTTGCACTTCCCACAAACTAATTCTTGGCATACATCGGCTAAGTGACCAAATTTCCCACATTTCCGACATAACTTAGGCATACCCTGGTAATGAATGTAGCCTCTGTTCTCTCCAAGCACAATCATGGAGGGCAGATGTTTCAGGCCCTGGTAGCCCCCAGCGTCCTCCCATTGTTTAATGGGGATTCGCCAGGAGCATGTCCAGATACCATCTTCATCTAGCACCTTGACTGGCTGGCCTCGAACAGTGCAAAATCTACCCAGCCACACACATATATCTTCACCAGTCACAGTTTCATTGAACATTCTGACAATCACAGTTTTAAGTGTGTTGTCAGAAAGTTTCTCCACCATAAACATAGAGAACTGGGATTTAACAGATTCAAACCTTTGCCAAAACTCACTTAGCAGGGAAGCAGTCTTAAAACTCAAATCAAAACCTTTGTTCAGAGGCAGAGTCATCAAACAATTCAGGTCTTCAGGCTTAAAATGTAAGGTCTTTTGAACAAGCTTTCTGGAAAAGTCCATGCGGGACATACCCAGAAGCTTTCCATCGACCTCCTTGAATATAAAACGCACGCTGTGGTGCCTCCGCATGCCGGCACGAGCAGCCGACATGGTGGAGGCACCACCAGCACGCAGCGGCTAAAACAAACAATAAATTAACTAAATAAATTAGATAAAACCTTCTTACCTTAAAAACAAGTAGATTCTCCGCAAAGCGAGTCGTCTCCAATTAAAAGCCGCTTGTCAATTTACCTCTTGGAGGATAGAGGACTCGTGCCACAAGCCACACACGAGCCTAAAGGTCCACCTAGAGGCGATCGCTGTCTCAACCGTCCGACCAGACCACGTGATCTTAGCCAAAAGGCCGAGAAGCGATGCTGCTAAGACGCAGCAGGGAGGAAGCCGGACACGGCGATGCCCATCTCGGCTTAGGTAAGTTTTGGGAGACCTAAAAACGCTGGGGGATGGTGGTAGCCTCCCCTGTCTACAACGTCACCGGGCCTCGTCCCGATCGGCCTGACGGAAAGTACGGCATCGCTCGTAACTCCCAAACGGTTGGTCGCAGAGCCACGTGCCTTATGTCATCGGAATCCTTGGCTCGAGCCGAACGAGACGCAGGTCTCAGATTGGCTCGTCGCTCTGACGAAATTTTCGGGTATTTTGGATTTTGTCGAAAACCTTCTTTTGCAACCTAGCGCCAGGTATTTGGCCCAGTCCCACCCAAATCAGCACAGAAAGCTTCTCTGGAGTCTGACTGTCAATAATCATCCAAAAAAAGAGGAAATTTCCATTCACCTTGGCGAGGGGACCTCAAAACGTGCTAAGGTGGCGTGTCCGAGGTGGCTCGAATGGCTATAACTCCGGGAAGGAGTGAGATCCCTTCACCCAAATCGGCACACCTGTGCAGGGGCTCAGTCCGAGGCCAGGTGAAAAAGGGCGCGGCGACAGGCCACTAGGTGGCGCTGTAAGCGACAACAAAATTAATACGAATCGAAAAAAAGGACAAACAAACAACATGGAGACAGATACAGCTAGGCTGCAGTCAGTCCAATCTACTTTCAAAGTAAGGTCTGCGCTATGTTCGAACTAAACTACCCACCAGGGTCTGATTTTTCAAGAGCGTAAGTGACTTTGTTTCACAGGCGCACAACACGTATCTCGCATGTGACAGAACTCCCCATTCTGAAATGGAAATAAATAAAAAACTGTAAAAACCTCTTCTGCTTTGTTTCACCAACAATTTCAGGGGAGAGCGCGAACGCAGTCCCCCACTACCATAAATTATGCAGTCGAGATTCCCGCATTTGGGGAATTCGCAGGGGTCAGCATGGCCGGAGTGCAATGGACAAGCCTCGCCCTGGGTGAACCGCCTTCTTGATCATGGTGTCTCCCCTGCCAGGTAAGTATGAAGGCCCAGGCGGTCAGCCAGAGGTCTGATTTGCATCTCTACCATCCTCACCAACGGTTAGCCCTCCGCCCCCGCTCCAGGAAAGGAAGGACGGGTGCCTTCCGTTACTGGCCTGGAAACTGCCAAGCTCATGGGCCGGTGCTTCCCAACGCCAGTTTTAGATGACTCTCTTTAAACAAACACACCTGATTCGATGCACCACCTCGTCTGTGAAAGACTTCAAGACCTCAGGTGGGTGCATCGTTAGTGGAAGAGTCCAAGACCCCAGGAGGACACATCAGGAAAAAAGTTTGCAATAAACCACAGCATCTGCAATGGCAGCTCTCATTCCTTGTTCTGCTATTCGACACAATAAATGGCAATCCCCAAAAAGGGAAAGCACACCGTTCCTGGAGACACTGCAATACCAGGCCGATGCATGGAGTGGACGGAGCAAGCCCCGGCTCCAGCTCCGTGATCTAAAAATCCATTTAATATGTAGTCCCCGGATGGGGGACGTATCAGATATTAAACTGATAAGAACAGATTTTTTTCTTTCGAAAAAGTTTTATTGTCACCATTTACATTTTTTTCATTTGCATTTTTTTCGTTTTCACACACCATTTTCTTTTTAATCACACATTAAAACAAGCAATATAATATATAATAAATACACATGGTAAAATGAAAGAAACAATCATTATTAAAAAGCATTGATTAAAACCACAGTGTTTTGCTTGTTTTTAAAAGTCCATTATTGAGGTGTGTTTAAAAGGTACGGTCAGTTCCAAAAGTAAAATACAAATTTTAAAAAAGCAAACAAGCCTCGTATATATATATATATATATGTTAATAAAACCTATTTCATGATAAAACAATAAAAAACACCAATTAAAAATCATCTGTTGTGCAAGACCGGGGGTGAGTCCTTATCAAGTGGGTCATCACCCCACTCTCCAGAACAGGGACATGAGATGCTACTTTATGGACTCAGCGGAGATCCCCTCTCCTCCGGCCCGCTGGCCCGCTGTTCCCGTAGCCAGAGTGGTGAGGGTGCATCTACGGGCGGCCAGGGTCGGTGCCTGCCGGGACCCTCTCCGTGCGACCCCGGCCCCCCCGTCCGAATATCGTCGTCCGGTACCCCTGCAGCATTGATGTTACCTTTAGCTCGCATGCATGGAGGGTTACCGTAACGCGCTTCCCCACCAGCAGGTTTCTGGTGGCCCAGATGGCATCCTTGATGACGTTGAGGGTGAGCCAGAGCGAGGTAAATTTCTGTGCCGTCAAGTCCTTCAAGCCCCGGCCCACCCCAAGGATGGCGAGCTGGTACCCGAACTGGGCCCCACCCACTGGTAGGCACGGGAAATACAGGGGGCCGGTCTTGGCCCACAGGTCCCGCGCAGTGCTGCACTCCCAGAGCAGGTGGTGGACGGTCTCCGGGGAATTGCAGCCGGACCGCGGGCAGATGGGGTTTTTGGCCATGCCTCTGGAGTGCATAACCGCCCTGACCGGGAGGATCTCATGAGCCACCATCCACGATAAGTCCTTATGCCTGTTCTGGAGAGCGGGGTGAGCCGCGTTCCGCCAAACCTGTTTGGCCTCACTTGGTGTGAGGCCCGGAACTGGACTCACCGGTTCCCGGTCCTGCACAACAGAGATGAGAGACTTGTGTTGAGTTAAAATGGTGACATCTTCACTCTCTAAAAGGTATTTCTTTAAAAACTTTTTTATAAAACTGTACTCTTTGGGCAAGTTAAAAGACACTGGGGTTTTCAAGTCCACTGGTAAAATTTTCAGTGTTCGTAGGTAAGACCCCATCCAAAATCGCGCCATTGCAGCCGTCTTGTTTTCTTTGGATGGGGTCGTGGCATAACTAATGTGCAGGGCGGTGAAGCGGCTGCCTAAAAACAGGTGGGGGTCTGGGAGGCCTTTTCCACCGTTCTCCGGCCTTTTCTTGATGGTCTCCCTCTTCAGGCGCTCCCACTTGGACCCCCACAGGAAGTAAAACACCGCCCTCTCCAGTTTCCCCAGGAACCACCGAGGGGGGCTAAAAACAGAACAGACAAGTAAAATCAGAGGTAAAATCACAGATTTAAAAATTAAAACCTTGCCTTCCATCGTCATCTGTCTTAGTCCCCAAAACCCCAGTCTTTTCCTAACTTTCCCTAACAAGTCAGTCCAGTTTTCCCGTCCACCCCCGTCTTTATCAAATTTAACGCCTAAAATCTTAAAATCGTTGTCTTTAAAAACCAAATCAAGTCCTCCTGTGTCCACGTCTCCCCACGGCCCGAAGAGCTGGGCCTCGGACTTGTTTCTATTGAGTTTGGCGCCCGAGGCCCGACCGTACCAGTCAGTCAAGTCCAGTGCTCTTCGTATTGATAAAACGTCTGTGGCTAAAAGAGTTACGTCGTCCATATATAAAACACAGGTTGCCGTCAGTCCCCCCGTCCCAGGAACGTCCAGTCCTTTGATCCATTTGTCCCTTCTCAAGATCTGTGCCAGTGGCTCGATGCAAGCCACATACAGAAGAGGAGATAAAGGACATCCCTGACGGACACCACTGTGTATGTTCACAGCTTTGGAAAGATGCCCATTTATTAGAATTTTGCTGACTATTCCCTTGTACAGCAGTCCCACCCAGGCTATAAACCTCTTTGGAAACCCCATTTTCTCCAGAACCTGGAAGAGGTACTGGTGCGAGACTCGATCAAATGCTTTTTCAAAATCTAAATTTAGGACTACTAGCCGAATATTTCTGTCTCTCGCGTAACAGATGGCGTCTCTAATCAGCACTAGGTTGTCTGTTATCTTTCTTCCGGGCACAGAACAAGCTTGATCTGGGTGAATCACGTCCTCTAAAACAGTTGACATGCGTGTTGCTAAAACTTTGCTAAAAAGTTTATAATCGAAATTTAAAAGTGTTATGGGTCTCCAGTTTTTTAAGTCAGTCCGGTCACCTTTTTTGTGAAGTAAAGAAACTATCCCTATTCTAAAACTGTCTGGAAGTCTGTCGAGGGTCTCAAACTCTTTAAAAACTGTCAAAAGCTCTTGTCCTAAAATGTCCCAAAATGTTAGATAAAACTCCAGGGGAAGTCCATCCACTCCTGGGGACTTCCCCCTTTTAAAACCTCCAAGAGCTTTTTGGGTTTCTAAAATGTTCAAATCTTGGGCTAAAATCTCATTTTGACAGTCGACCCTTTTCTCAACAAAATTTAAAACTTCTTTTACGGTGTCTGAGTGTACCTTTTTAAAACTATATAAAGCCCCATAAAATTTTTCCACATCCTCTAAAATCTCTTTTGTTGTGTTAACCTCCCTATCCCCTGTTTTAACCCTGGTTAACCCCCCACCCCTTGTTATTATTTTCTTAAAAAAATATCTGGTACACTTTTCCCCTTCTTCAATTTCTCTCTCTTTGCTTCTTAAAAGGACCCCTTTACTTTCTATATTGGCTAAAACTGACATTTCCTTTTTTACATCCTGGATTTCATTGTTAAAATCAAAACCATTATTTAAAAGATTAAAATACCTTTGTAGTCTTTTTTGCAACCCCAACATGCATTTCTTTTCCCTACTCTTCTTTTCTTTCCCTATCTTTCTAAAAAACTGTCTCGTCCGGTCCTTTACCATCTCCCACCACTGTGCACGTGTATCATAAAAGTCTTGGAGGGTCTGCCATTGGCTGAACTGTTCCCTATATTCTAAAATTACATTCTTGTCTTCCAACAGGGAACAGTTCAGCTTCCACAGCCCTCCCCCTACCGTCACACCCATGGGCAGTGAAAGGGTGCAAGACAGCATCAGGTGTTTAGAGAAAAAAAGGGGGGTTAATGTAGCATCGGTTGGCGGGCAGTCCCTTGTAAACACGTAGTCGATTCGAGAGGCTTTGGTACCATCACCACTGAACCAGGTGAAGCCCTCCTCTCTTTGATGCAAAATTTTAAAACAGTCGACTAAATTAAAATCTCTGACTAAACCCTGCAATAAAACCGACGTTTTGTCCACTCTGAAATCCTCCCCTACCCTTTTCCTGTCTGTTTTAGATAAAACACAATTAAAATCCCCTGCTACCATTAGGGGAGCCCTACCTAGCATGTGGGGTTGCAAGTCTTCTAAAAGCTCATATCTTTCGTTCTTTTCCGTAAAACCATATACATTAAGAACATTAAAATCCCTGTCTAAAAAGGTCAGATTTACTAAAAGTGCCCGGCCTTGCCTCACCACAGTGCTGCCCTTCACCAGGATGTTAGGATTATTAATTAAAACCGCAACTCCGTCGTTTTTGTTAAAATTTGATCCGCTCCATATGGAGGCTCCTGCGGACCATAGCTCTTCCATTTTTGTGTACCTAGTTAAAAAGGGCAGAGAACACTCTTGTAATAAAAACAAATCTGACTTAAAAGATTTTAAAAGGGACAAAATACTCTGTGCTCTAATGGTGGACCTCACACTTCTGACATTGATAGTAGAGATGGTGAGGGCCATGAGCAGTAGGGTTAAAAAGGTATGAGGCATTTAAAACAGAAGACAACAAAAAGACTACAAAAATATGATTAAAATCATGTTACATCTTGTAGCATTTGTCTTTCCTTTTCCCCAGATGAGCTGAGGTCAGGAGGGCAAATGCCTGTCGCTTCAGAGGCCACAGAGGGAACCTCTTGTGGCTCCTTTGGCGATGATGCTGTTAGCTTAATGTGCAAAAAGGAAACCTCATTTGGGGACTCTAGGGGCCACATGCGCTCCAGATCTACCGAGTCGGAACTATCGAGCTTATATGCTGCCCTAGATTTTTTCTCCTCCATTACAATCAGAGGAGACCCCGCAGGTCTTTTTTGCACCTGAGCATTAGGGAGTGAACACTGTGTCTCACTCCCGGTGGATTCTTCCACCCCATCCGAAACTGTTACCAGTGACTCTTCCTCACTTTCCTCTCCTTCCATTACCACTTCCTGTTCCGTTGCCTCCGCCCCTGTGGCCGCCCCACTTCCTCCTTCCTGCCCAATCCCTGAGGCCGGCTGGGAATTTGAAATTCCCGCCAAAACCTCAGGGACCGCCTCCTCTCTCCTTTGTTCCTTTGTTTGTTGCCCATGTGGGGCGGCCATTTTTAGCTTGTTGGCAAAACTTTTAGGGCAGTCTCTGTAGAGATGGTTTGTTTCTCCACAAAGATTGCACCGTCTGCCATTGGTACAGTCATCAAAACTGTGACCAATTTCTCTACACTTCCCACAGATTAACTCTTGGCATGCTTCAGCTAGATGACCAAACCTTGCACACTTTCTGCAGAGTTTGGGCATTCCTTGATAATGTATGTAGCCTCTGTTCTCTCCGAGCACAATCATGGAAGGCAGATGTTTCAGGCCCTGGTAGCCCCCAGCGTCTTCCCATTGTTTAATGGGAATTCGCCAGGAGCATGTCCAAATGCCATCTTCATCTAACACTTTGACAGGCTGGCCTCGAACAGTGCAAAATCTACCCAACCAAACACAAATATCATCTCCAGTCACGGTTTCATTGAACATCCTGACAATCACAGTTTTAAGTGTGTTATCAGAAAGTTTCTCAACAGTGAACATGGAGAACTGGGCTTTAACTGATTCAAACCTTTGCCAAAAGTCATTAAGTAGGGAAGCGGTTTTAAAACTAACATCAAATCCTTTGTTCAAGGGCAGAGTCATCAAACAATTCAGGTCATCACATTTAAAAGCTAGGGTCTTTTGGATCAGCTTCCTGGAAAAGTCCATACGGGACATTCCCAGGAGCTTCCCCTCACCCTGCCTGAATAAAAAACGCACGCTGTGGTGCCTCCGCACGCCGGCACGGGCAGCCGACATGATGGAGGCACCAACAGCCTAAAAACTTAAAACAACAATAAATACAACAATAAATAACAAAATAAATAATTAAAAGACCTCACCTTAAAACTTGTTGTAGCCCGAAGCAGCAGAGTTCAATATACCTCTCGAAGTTGTGTGACTCAAGATATGAAACGATCTCGAGTCAGGAAACCTCCAAGGGGCGATCGCAGTCTCAACCGTCCGACAAGATACTTGATCTTAGCCAAAAGGCCGAGAAGCGATGCTGCTAAGACGCAGCAGGGAGGAAGCCGGACACGGCGATGCCCATCTCGGCTTTGGTAAGTTTTGGGAGACCTAAAAACGCTGGGGGATGGTGGTAGCCTCCCCTGTCTACAACGTCACCGGGCCTCGTCCCGATCGGCCTGACGGAAAGTACGGCATCGCTCGTAACTCCCAAACGGTTGGTCGCAGAGCCACGTGCCTTATGTCATCGGAATCCTTGGCTCGAGCCGAACGAGACGCAGGTCTCAGATTGGCTCGTCGCTCTGACGAAATTTTCGGGTATTTTGGATTTTGTCGAAAACCTTCTTTTGCAACCTAGCGCCAGGTATTTGGCCCAGTCCCACCCAAATCAGCACAGAAAGCTTCTCTGGAGTCTGACTGTCAATAATCATCCAAAAAAAGAGGAAATTTCCATTCACCTTGGCGAGGGGACCTCAAAACGTGCTAAGGTGGCGTGTCCGAGGTGGCTCGAATGGCTATAACTCCGGGAAGGAGTGAGATCCCTTCACCCAAATCGGCACACCTGTGCAGGGGCTCAGTCCGAGGCCAGGTGAAAAGGGGCGTGGCGACAGGCCAGTAGGTGGCGCCGTAAGCTGAAAAATAGGGAAAATGTAATGTAAAAAGACAATCAAACAAAGATGAAAACACCCGAAACACTGCGGGATCGTAGTACCCTCCCCTGTCTGCAACGTCACCGGGCCTTGTCCCGATCGGCCTGACGGTGGAACTGCAGCGACGGAAAGTACGGCATCGCTCGTAACTCCCAAACGGTTGGTCGCAGAGCCACGTGCCTTATGTCATCGGAATCCTTGGCTCGAGCCGAACGAGACGCAGGTCTCAGATTGGCTCGTCGCTCTGACGAAATTTTCGGGTATTTTGGATTTTGTCGAAAACCTTCTTTTGCAACCTAGCGCCAGGTATTTGGCCCAGTCCCACCCAAATCAGCACAGAAAGCTTCTCTGGAGTCTGACTGTCAATAATCATCCAAAAAAAGAGGAAATTTCCATTCACCTTGGCGAGGGGACCTCAAAACGTGCTAAGGTGGCGTGTCCGAGGTGGCTCGAAAAGGGGCGTGGCGACAGGCCAGTAGGTGGCGCCGTAAGCTGAAAAATAGGGAAAATGTAATGTAAAAAGACAATCAAACAAAGATGAAAACACCCGAAACACTGCGGGATCGTAGTACCCTCCCCTGTCTGCAACGTCACCGGGCCTTGTCCCGATCGGCCTGACGGTGGAACTGCAGCGACGGAAAGTACGGCATCGCTCGTAACTCCCAAACGGTTGGTCGCAGAGCCACGTGCCTTATGTCATCGGAATCCTTGGCTCGAGCCGAACGAGACGCAGGTCTCAGATTGGCTCGTCGCTCTGACGAAATTTTCGGGTATTTTGGATTTTGTCGAAAACCTTCTTTTGCAACCTAGCGCCAGGTATTTGGCCCAGTCCCACCCAAATCAGCACAGAAAGCTTCTCTGGAGTCTGACTGTCAATAATCATCCAAAAAAAGAGGAAATTTCCATTCACCTTGGCGAGGGGACCTCAAAACGTGCTAAGGTGGCGTGTCCGAGGTGGCTCGAAAAGGGGCGTGGCGACAGGCCAGTAGGTGGCGCCGTAAGCTGAAAAATAGGGAAAATGTAATGTAAAAAGACAATCAAACAAAGATGAAAACACCCGAAACACTGCGGGATCGTAGTACCCTCCCCTGTCTGCAACGTCACCGGGCCTTGTCCCGATCGGCCTGACGGTGGAACTGCAGCGACGGAAAGTACGGCATGGCTCGTAACTCCCAAACGGTTGGTCGCAGAGCCACGTGCCTTATGTCATCGGAATCCTTGGCTCGAGCCGAACGAGACGCAGGTCTCAGATTGGCTCGTCGCTCTGACGAAATTTTTGGGTATTTTGGATTTTGTCGAAAACCTTCTTTTGCAACCTAGCGCCAGGTATTTGGCCCAGTCCCACCCAAATCAGCACAGAAAGCTTCTCTGGAGTCTGACTGTCAATAATCATCCAAAAAAAGAGGAAATTTCCATTCACCTTGGCGAGGGGACCTCAAAACGTGCTAAGGTGGCGTGTCCGAGGTGGCTCGAATGGCTATAACTCCGGGAAGGAGTGAGATCCCTTCACCCAAATCGGCACACCTGTGCAGGGGCTCAGTCCGAGGCCAGGTGAAAAGGGGCGTGGCGACAGGCCAGTAGGTGGCGCCGTAAGCTGAAAAATAGGGAAAATGTAATGTAAAAAGACAATCAAACAAAGATGAAAACACCCGAAACACTGCGGGATCGTAGTACCCTCCCCTGTCTGCAACGTCACCGGGCCTTGTCCCGATCGGCCTGACGGTGGAACTGCAGCGACGGAAAGTACGGCATCGCTCGTAACTCCCAAACGGTTGGTCGCAGAGCCACGTGCCTTATGTCATCGGAATCCTTGGCTCGAGCCGAACGAGACGCAGGTCTCAGATTGGCTCGTCGCTCTGACGAAATTTTCGGGTATTTTGGATTTTGTCGAAAACCTTCTTTTGCAACCTAGCGCCAGGTATTTGGCCCAGTCCCACCCAAATCAGCACAGAAAGCTTCTCTGGAGTCTGACTGTCAATAATCATCCAAAAAAAGAGGAAATTTCCATTCACCTTGGCGAGGGGACCTCAAAACGTGCTAAGGTGGCGTGTCCGAGGTGGCTCGAAAAGGGGCGTGGCGACAGGCCAGTAGGTGGCGCCGTAAGCTGAAAAATAGGGAAAATGTAATGTAAAAAGACAATCAAACAAAGATGAAAACACCCGAAACACTGCGGGATCGTAGTACCCTCCCCTGTCTGCAACGTCACCGGGCCTTGTCCCGATCGGCCTGACGGTGGAACTGCAGCGACGGAAAGTACGGCATCGCTCGTAACTCCCAAACGGTTGGTCGCAGAGCCACGTGCCTTATGTCATCGGAATCCTTGGCTCGAGCCGAACGAGACGCAGGTCTCAGATTGGCTCGTCGCTCTGACGAAATTTTCGGGTATTTTGGATTTTGTCGAAAACCTTCTTTTGCAACCTAGCGCCAGGTATTTGGCCCAGTCCCACCCAAATCAGCACAGAAAGCTTCTCTGGAGTCTGACTGTCAATAATCATCCAAAAAAAGAGGAAATTTCCATTCACCTTGGCGAGGGGACCTCAAAACGTGCTAAGGTGGCGTGTCCGAGGTGGCTCGAAAAGGGGCGTGGCGACAGGCCAGTAGGTGGCGCCGTAAGCTGAAAAATAGGGAAAATGTAATGTAAAAAGACAATCAAACAAAGATGAAAACACCCGAAACACTGCGGGATCGTAGTACCCTCCCCTGTCTGCAACGTCACCGGGCCTTGTCCCGATCGGCCTGACGGTGGAACTGCAGCGACGGAAAGTACGGCATCGCTCGTAACTCCCAAACGGTTGGTCGCAGAGCCACGTGCCTTATGTCATCGGAATCCTTGGCTCGAGCCGAACGAGACGCAGGTCTCAGATTGGCTCGTCGCTCTGACGAAATTTTCGGGTATTTTGGATTTTGTCGAAAACCTTCTTTTGCAACCTAGCGCCAGGTATTTGGCCCAGTCCCACCCAAATCAGCACAGAAAGCTTCTCTGGAGTCTGACTGTCAATAATCATCCAAAAAAAGAGGAAATTTCCATTCACCTTGGCGAGGGGACCTCAAAACGTGCTAAGGTGGCGTGTCCGAGGTGGCTCGAAAAGGGGCGTGGCGACAGGCCAGTAGGTGGCGCCGTAAGCTGAAAAATAGGGAAAATGTAATGTAAAAAGACAATCAAACAAAGATGAAAACACCCGAAACACTGCGGGATCGTAGTACCCTCCCCTGTCTGCAACGTCACCGGGCCTTGTCCCGATCGGCCTGACGGTGGAACTGCAGCGACGGAAAGTACGGCATCGCTCGTAACTCCCAAACGGTTGGTCGCAGAGCCACGTGCCTTATGTCATCGGAATCCTTGGCTCGAGCCGAACGAGACGCAGGTCTCAGATTGGCTCGTCGCTCTGACGAAATTTTCGGGTATTTTGGATTTTGTCGAAAACCTTCTTTTGCAACCTAGCGCCAGGTATTTGGCCCAGTCCCACCCAAATCAGCACAGAAAGCTTCTCTGGAGTCTGACTGTCAATAATCATCCAAAAAAAGAGGAAATTTCCATTCACCTTGGCGAGGGGACCTCAAAACGTGCTAAGGTGGCGTGTCCGAGGTGGCTCGAAAAGGGGCGTGGCGACAGGCCAGTAGGTGGCGCCGTAAGCTGAAAAATAGGGAAAATGTAATGTAAAAAGACAATCAAACAAAGATGAAAACACCCGAAACACTGCGGGATCGTAGTACCCTCCCCTGTCTGCAACGTCACCGGGCCTTGTCCCGATCGGCCTGACGGTGGAACTGCAGCGACGGAAAGTACGGCATCGCTCGTAACTCCCAAACGGTTGGTCGCAGAGCCACGTGCCTTATGTCATCGGAATCCTTGGCTCGAGCCGAACGAGACGCAGGTCTCAGATTGGCTCGTCGCTCTGACGAAATTTTCGGGTATTTTGGATTTTGTCGAAAACCTTCTTTTGCAACCTAGCGCCAGGTATTTGGCCCAGTCCCACCCAAATCAGCACAGAAAGCTTCTCTGGAGTCTGACTGTCAATAATCATCCAAAAAAAGAGGAAATTTCCATTCACCTTGGCGAGGGGACCTCAAAACGTGCTAAGGTGGCGTGTCCGAGGTGGCTCGAAAAGGGGCGTGGCGACAGGCCAGTAGGTGGCGCCGTAAGCTGAAAAATAGGGAAAATGTAATGTAAAAAGACAATCAAACAAAGATGAAAACACCCGAAACACTGCGGGATCGTAGTACCCTCCCCTGTCTGCAACGTCACCGGGCCTTGTCCCGATCGGCCTGACGGTGGAACTGCAGCGACGGAAAGTACGGCATCGCTCGTAACTCCCAAACGGTTGGTCGCAGAGCCACGTGCCTTATGTCATCGGAATCCTTGGCTCGAGCCGAACGAGACGCAGGTCTCAGATTGGCTCGTCGCTCTGACGAAATTTTCGGGTATTTTGGATTTTGTCGAAAACCTTCTTTTGCAACCTAGCGCCAGGTATTTGGCCCAGTCCCACCCAAATCAGCACAGAAAGCTTCTCTGGAGTCTGACTGTCAATAATCATCCAAAAAAAGAGGAAATTTCCATTCACCTTGGCGAGGGGACCTCAAAACGTGCTAAGGTGGCGTGTCCGAGGTGGCTCGAAAAGGGGCGTGGCGACAGGCCAGTAGGTGGCGCCGTAAGCTGAAAAATAGGGAAAATGTAATGTAAAAAGACAATCAAACAAAGATGAAAACACCCGAAACACTGCGGGATCGTAGTACCCTCCCCTGTCTGCAACGTCACCGGGCCTTGTCCCGATCGGCCTGACGGTGGAACTGCAGCGACGGAAAGTACGGCATCGCTCGTAACTCCCAAACGGTTGGTCGCAGAGCCACGTGCCTTATGTCATCGGAATCCTTGGCTCGAGCCGAACGAGACGCAGGTCTCAGATTGGCTCGTCGCTCTGACGAAATTTTCGGGTATTTTGGATTTTGTCGAAAACCTTCTTTTGCAACCTAGCGCCAGGTATTTGGCCCAGTCCCACCCAAATCAGCACAGAAAGCTTCTCTGGAGTCTGACTGTCAATAATCATCCAAAAAAAGAGGAAATTTCCATTCACCTTGGCGAGGGGACCTCAAAACGTGCTAAGGTGGCGTGTCCGAGGTGGCTCGAAAAGGGGCGTGGCGACAGGCCAGTAGGTGGCGCCGTAAGCTGAAAAATAGGGAAAATGTAATGTAAAAAGACAATCAAACAAAGATGAAAACACCCGAAACACTGCGGGATCGTAGTACCCTCCCCTGTCTGCAACGTCACCGGGCCTTGTCCCGATCGGCCTGACGGTGGAACTGCAGCGACGGAAAGTACGGCATCGCTCGTAACTCCCAAACGGTTGGTCGCAGAGCCACGTGCCTTATGTCATCGGAATCCTTGGCTCGAGCCGAACGAGACGCAGGTCTCAGATTGGCTCGTCGCTCTGACGAAATTTTCGGGTATTTTGGATTTTGTCGAAAACCTTCTTTTGCAACCTAGCGCCAGGTATTTGGCCCAGTCCCACCCAAATCAGCACAGAAAGCTTCTCTGGAGTCTGACTGTCAATAATCATCCAAAAAAAGAGGAAATTTCCATTCACCTTGGCGAGGGGACCTCAAAACGTGCTAAGGTGGCGTGTCCGAGGTGGCTCGAAAAGGGGCGTGGCGACAGGCCAGTAGGTGGCGCCGTAAGCTGAAAAATAGGGAAAATGTAATGTAAAAAGACAATCAAACAAAGATGAAAACACCCGAAACACTGCGGGATCGTAGTACCCTCCCCTGTCTGCAACGTCACCGGGCCTTGTCCCGATCGGCCTGACGGTGGAACTGCAGCGACGGAAAGTACGGCATGGCTCGTAACTCCCAAACGGTTGGTCGCAGAGCCACGTGCCTTATGTCATCGGAATCCTTGGCTCGAGCCGAACGAGACGCAGGTCTCAGATTGGCTCGTCGCTCTGACGAAATTTTTGGGTATTTTGGATTTTGTCGAAAACCTTCTTTTGCAACCTAGCGCCAGGTATTTGGCCCAGTCCCACCCAAATCAGCACAGAAAGCTTCTCTGGAGTCTGACTGTCAATAATCATCCAAAAAAAGAGGAAATTTCCATTCACCTTGGCGAGGGGACCTCAAAACGTGCTAAGGTGGCGTGTCCGAGGTGGCTCGAATGGCTATAACTCCGGGAAGGAGTGAGATCCCTTCACCCAAATCGGCACACCTGTGCAGGGGCTCAGTCCGAGGCCAGGTGAAAAGGGGCGTGGCGACAGGCCAGTAGGTGGCGCCGTAAGCTGAAAAATAGGGAAAATGTAATGTAAAAAGACAATCAAACAAAGATGAAAACACCCGAAACACTGCGGGATCGTAGTACCCTCCCCTGTCTGCAACGTCACCGGGCCTTGTCCCGATCGGCCTGACGGTGGAACTGCAGCGACGGAAAGTACGGCATCGCTCGTAACTCCCAAACGGTTGGTCGCAGAGCCACGTGCCTTATGTCATCGGAATCCTTGGCTCGAGCCGAACGAGACGCAGGTCTCAGATTGGCTCGTCGCTCTGACGAAATTTTCGGGTATTTTGGATTTTGTCGAAAACCTTCTTTTGCAACCTAGCGCCAGGTATTTGGCCCAGTCCCACCCAAATCAGCACAGAAAGCTTCTCTGGAGTCTGACTGTCAATAATCATCCAAAAAAAGAGGAAATTTCCATTCACCTTGGCGAGGGGACCTCAAAACGTGCTAAGGTGGCGTGTCCGAGGTGGCTCGAAAAGGGGCGTGGCGACAGGCCAGTAGGTGGCGCCGTAAGCTGAAAAATAGGGAAAATGTAATGTAAAAAGACAATCAAACAAAGATGAAAACACCCGAAACACTGCGGGATCGTAGTACCCTCCCCTGTCTGCAACGTCACCGGGCCTTGTCCCGATCGGCCTGACGGTGGAACTGCAGCGACGGAAAGTACGGCATCGCTCGTAACTCCCAAACGGTTGGTCGCAGAGCCACGTGCCTTATGTCATCGGAATCCTTGGCTCGAGCCGAACGAGACGCAGGTCTCAGATTGGCTCGTCGCTCTGACGAAATTTTCGGGTATTTTGGATTTTGTCGAAAACCTTCTTTTGCAACCTAGCGCCAGGTATTTGGCCCAGTCCCACCCAAATCAGCACAGAAAGCTTCTCTGGAGTCTGACTGTCAATAATCATCCAAAAAAAGAGGAAATTTCCATTCACCTTGGCGAGGGGACCTCAAAACGTGCTAAGGTGGCGTGTCCGAGGTGGCTCGAAAAGGGGCGTGGCGACAGGCCAGTAGGTGGCGCCGTAAGCTGAAAAATAGGGAAAATGTAATGTAAAAAGACAATCAAACAAAGATGAAAACACCCGAAACACTGCGGGATCGTAGTACCCTCCCCTGTCTGCAACGTCACCGGGCCTTGTCCCGATCGGCCTGACGGTGGAACTGCAGCGACGGAAAGTACGGCATCGCTCGTAACTCCCAAACGGTTGGTCGCAGAGCCACGTGCCTTATGTCATCGGAATCCTTGGCTCGAGCCGAACGAGACGCAGGTCTCAGATTGGCTCGTCGCTCTGACGAAATTTTCGGGTATTTTGGATTTTGTCGAAAACCTTCTTTTGCAACCTAGCGCCAGGTATTTGGCCCAGTCCCACCCAAATCAGCACAGAAAGCTTCTCTGGAGTCTGACTGTCAATAATCATCCAAAAAAAGAGGAAATTTCCATTCACCTTGGCGAGGGGACCTCAAAACGTGCTAAGGTGGCGTGTCCGAGGTGGCTCGAAAAGGGGCGTGGCGACAGGCCAGTAGGTGGCGCCGTAAGCTGAAAAATAGGGAAAATGTAATGTAAAAAGACAATCAAACAAAGATGAAAACACCCGAAACACTGCGGGATCGTAGTACCCTCCCCTGTCTGCAACGTCACCGGGCCTTGTCCCGATCGGCCTGACGGTGGAACTGCAGCGACGGAAAGTACGGCATCGCTCGTAACTCCCAAACGGTTGGTCGCAGAGCCACGTGCCTTATGTCATCGGAATCCTTGGCTCGAGCCGAACGAGACGCAGGTCTCAGATTGGCTCGTCGCTCTGACGAAATTTTCGGGTATTTTGGATTTTGTCGAAAACCTTCTTTTGCAACCTAGCGCCAGGTATTTGGCCCAGTCCCACCCAAATCAGCACAGAAAGCTTCTCTGGAGTCTGACTGTCAATAATCATCCAAAAAAAGAGGAAATTTCCATTCACCTTGGCGAGGGGACCTCAAAACGTGCTAAGGTGGCGTGTCCGAGGTGGCTCGAAAAGGGGCGTGGCGACAGGCCAGTAGGTGGCGCCGTAAGCTGAAAAATAGGGAAAATGTAATGTAAAAAGACAATCAAACAAAGATGAAAACACCCGAAACACTGCGGGATCGTAGTACCCTCCCCTGTCTGCAACGTCACCGGGCCTTGTCCCGATCGGCCTGACGGTGGAACTGCAGCGACGGAAAGTACGGCATCGCTCGTAACTCCCAAACGGTTGGTCGCAGAGCCACGTGCCTTATGTCATCGGAATCCTTGGCTCGAGCCGAACGAGACGCAGGTCTCAGATTGGCTCGTCGCTCTGACGAAATTTTCGGGTATTTTGGATTTTGTCGAAAACCTTCTTTTGCAACCTAGCGCCAGGTATTTGGCCCAGTCCCACCCAAATCAGCACAGAAAGCTTCTCTGGAGTCTGACTGTCAATAATCATCCAAAAAAAGAGGAAATTTCCATTCACCTTGGCGAGGGGACCTCAAAACGTGCTAAGGTGGCGTGTCCGAGGTGGCTCGAAAAGGGGCGTGGCGACAGGCCAGTAGGTGGCGCCGTAAGCTGAAAAATAGGGAAAATGTAATGTAAAAAGACAATCAAACAAAGATGAAAACACCCGAAACACTGCGGGATCGTAGTACCCTCCCCTGTCTGCAACGTCACCGGGCCTTGTCCCGATCGGCCTGACGGTGGAACTGCAGCGACGGAAAGTACGGCATCGCTCGTAACTCCCAAACGGTTGGTCGCAGAGCCACGTGCCTTATGTCATCGGAATCCTTGGCTCGAGCCGAACGAGACGCAGGTCTCAGATTGGCTCGTCGCTTTGACGAAATTTTCGGGTATTTTGGATTTTGTCGAAAACCTTCTTTTGCAACCTAGCGCCAGGTATTTGGCCCAGTCCCACCCAAATCAGCACAGAAAGCTTCTCTGGAGTCTGACTGTCAATAATCATCCAAAAAAAGAGGAAATTTCCATTCACCTTGGCGAGGGGACCTCAAAACGTGCTAAGGTGGCGTGTCCGAGGTGGCTCGAAAAGGGGCGTGGCGACAGGCCAGTAGGTGGCGCCGTAAGCTGAAAAATAGGGAAAATGTAATGTAAAAAGACAATCAAACAAAGATGAAAACACCCGAAACACTGCGGGATCGTAGTACCCTCCCCTGTCTGCAACGTCACCGGGCCTTGTCCCGATCGGCCTGACGGTGGAACTGCAGCGACGGAAAGTACGGCATCGCTCGTAACTCCCAAACGGTTGGTCGCAGAGCCACGTGCCTTATGTCATCGGAATCCTTGGCTCGAGCCGAACGAGACGCAGGTCTCAGATTGGCTCGTCGCTCTGACGAAATTTTCGGGTATTTTGGATTTTGTCGAAAACCTTCTTTTGCAACCTAGCGCCAGGTATTTGGCCCAGTCCCACCCAAATCAGCACAGAAAGCTTCTCTGGAGTCTGACTGTCAATAATCATCCAAAAAAAGAGGAAATTTCCATTCACCTTGGCGAGGGGACCTCAAAACGTGCTAAGGTGGCGTGTCCGAGGTGGCTCGAAAAGGGGCGTGGCGACAGGCCAGTAGGTGGCGCCGTAAGCTGAAAAATAGGGAAAATGTAATGTAAAAAGACAATCAAACAAAGATGAAAACACCCGAAACACTGCGGGATCGTAGTACCCTCCCCTGTCTGCAACGTCACCGGGCCTTGTCCCGATCGGCCTGACGGTGGAACTGCAGCGACGGAAAGTACGGCATCGCTCGTAACTCCCAAACGGTTGGTCGCAGAGCCACGTGCCTTATGTCATCGGAATCTCAGATTGGCTCGTCGCTCTGACGAAATTTTTGGGTATTTTGGATTTTGTCGAAAACCTTCTTTTGCAACCTAGCGCCAGGTATTTGGCCCAGTCCCACCCAAATCAGCACAGAAAGCTTCTCTGGAGTCTGACTGTCAATAATCATCCAAAAAAAAGAGGAAATTTCCATTCACCTTGGCGAGGGGACCTCAAAACGTGCTAAGGTGGCGTGTCCGAGGTGGCTCGAATGGCTATAACTCCGGGAAGGAGTGAGATCCCTTCACCCAAATCGGCACACCTGTGCAGGGGCTCAGTCCGAGGCCAGGTGAAAAGGGGCGTGGCGACAGGCCAGTAGGTGGCGCCGTAAGCTGAAAAATAGGGAAAATGTAATGTAAGAAGACAATCAAACAAAGATGAAAACACCCGAAACACTGCGGGATCGTAGTACCCTCCCCTGTCTGCAACGTCACCGGGCCTTGTCCCGATCGGCCTGACGGTGGAACTGCAGCGACGGAAAGTACGGCATCGCTCGTAACTCCCAAACGGTTGGTCGCAGAGCCACGTGCCTTATGTCATCGGAATCCTTGGCTCGAGCCGAACGAGACGCAGGTCTCAGATTGGCTCGTCGCTCTGACGAAATTTTCGGGTATTTTGGATTTTGTCGAAAACCTTCTTTTGCAACCTAGCGCCAGGTATTTGGCCCAGTCCCACCCAAATCAGCACAGAAAGCTTCTCTGGAGTCTGACTGTCAATAATCATCCAAAAAAAGAGGAAATTTCCATTCACCTTGGCGAGGGGACCTCAAAACGTGCTAAGGTGGCGTGTCCGAGGTGGCTCGAATGGCTATAACTCCGGGAAGGAGTGAGATCCCTTCACCCAAATCGGCACACCTGTGCAGGGGCTCAGTCCGAGGCCAGGTGAAAAAGGGCGCGGCGACAGGCCACTAGGTGGCGCTGTAAGCGACAACAAAATTAATACGAATCGAAAAAAAGGACAAACAAACAACATGGAGACAGATACAGCTAGGCTGCAGTCAGTCCAATCTACTTTCAAAGTAAGGTCTGCGCTATGTTCGAACTAAACTACCCACCAGGGTCTGATTTTTCAAGAGCGTAAGTGACTTTGTTTCACAGGCGCACAACACGTATCTCGCATGTGACAGAACTCCCCATTCTGAAATGGAAATAAATAAAAAACTGTAAAAACCTCTTCTGCTTTGTTTCACCAACAATTTCAGGGGAGAGCGCGAACGCAGTCCCCCACTACCATAAATTATGCAGTCGAGATTCCCGCATTTGGGGAATTCGCAGGGGTCAGCATGGCCGGAGTGCAATGGACAAGCCTCGCCCTGGGTGAACCGCCTTCTTGATCATGGTGTCTCCCCTGCCAGGTAAGTATGAAGGCCCAGGCGGTCAGCCAGAGGTCTGATTTGCATCTCTACCATCCTCACCAACGGTTAGCCCTCTGCCCCCGCTCCAGGAAAGGAAGGACGGGTGCCTTCCGTTACTGGCCTGGAAACTGCCAAGCTCATGGGCCGGTGCTTCCCAACGCCAGTTTTAGATGACTCTCTTTAAACAAACACACCTGATTCGATGCACCACCTCGTCTGTGAAAGACTTCAAGACCTCAGGTGGGTGCATCGTTAGTGGAAGAGTCCAAGACCCCAGGAGGACACATCAGGAAAAAAGTTTGCAATAAACCACAGCATCTGCAATGGCAGCTCTCATTCCTTGTTCTGCTATTCGACACAATAAATGGCAATCCCCAAAAAGGGAAAGCACACCGTTCCTGGAGACACTGCAATACCAGGCCGATGCATGGAGTGGACGGAGCAAGCCCCGGCTCCAGCTCCGTGATCTAAAAATCCATTTAATATGTAGTCCCCGGATGGGGGACGTATCAGATATTAAACTGATAAGAACAGATACTACACTTGATCTTAGCCAAAAGGCCGAGAAGCGATGCTGCTAAGACGCAGCAGGGAGGAAGCCGGACACGGCGATGCCCATCTCGGCTTTGGTAAGTTTTGGGAGACCTAAAAACGCTGGGGGATGGTGGTAGCCTCCCCTGTCTACAACGTCACCGGGCCTCGTCCCGATCGGCCTGACGGAAAGTACGGCATCGCTCGTAACTCCCAAACGGTTGGTCGCAGAGCCACGTGCCTTATGTCATCGGAATCCTTGGCTCGAGCCGAACGAGACGCAGGTCTCAGATTGGCTCGTCGCTCTGACGAAATTTTCGGGTATTTTGGATTTTGTCGAAAACCTTCTTTTGCAACCTAGCGCCAGGTATTTGGCCCAGTCCCACCCAAATCAGCACAGAAAGCTTCTCTGGAGTCTGACTGTCAATAATCATCCAAAAAAAGAGGAAATTTCCATTCACCTTGGCGAGGGGACCTCAAAACGTGCTAAGGTGGCGTGTCCGAGGTGGCTCGAATGGCTATAACTCCGGGAAGGAGTGAGATCCCTTCACCCAAATCGGCACACCTGTGCAGGGGCTCAGTCCGAGGCCAGGTGAAAAGGGGCGTGGCGACAGGCCAGTAGGTGGCGCCGTAAGCTGAAAAATAGGGAAAATGTAATGTAAAAAGACAATCAAACAAAGATGAAAACACCCGAAACACTGCGGGATCGTAGTACCCTCCCCTGTCTGCAACGTCACCGGGCCTTGTCCCGATCGGCCTGACGGTGGAACTGCAGCGACGGAAAGTACGGCATCGCTCGTAACTCCCAAACGGTTGGTCGCAGAGCCACGTGCCTTATGTCATCGGAATCCTTGGCTCGAGCCGAACGAGACGCAGGTCTCAGATTGGCTCGTCGCTCTGACGAAATTTTCGGGTATTTTGGATTTTGTCGAAAACCTTCTTTTGCAACCTAGCGCCAGGTATTTGGCCCAGTCCCACCCAAATCAGCACAGAAAGCTTCTCTGGAGTCTGACTGTCAATAATCATCCAAAAAAAGAGGAAATTTCCATTCACCTTGGCGAGGGGACCTCAAAACGTGCTAAGGTGGCGTGTCCGAGGTGGCTCGAATGGCTATAACTCCGGGAAGGAGTGAGATCCCTTCACCCAAATCGGCACACCTGTGCAGGGGCTCAGTCCGAGGCCAGGTGAAAAAGGGCGCGGCGACAGGCCACTAGGTGGCGCTGTAAGCGACAACAAAATTAATACGAATCGAAAAAAAGGACAAACAAACAACATGGAGACAGATACAGCTAGGCTGCAGTCAGTCCAATCTACTTTCAAAGTAAGGTCTGCGCTATGTTCGAACTAAACTACCCACCAGGGTCTGATTTTTCAAGAGCGTAAGTGACTTTGTTTCACAGGCGCACAACACGTATCTCGCATGTGACAGAACTCCCCATTCTGAAATGGAAATAAATAAAAAACTGTAAAAACCTCTTCTGCTTTGTTTCACCAACAATTTCAGGGGAGAGCGCGAACGCAGTCCCCCACTACCATAAATTATGCAGTCGAGATTCCCGCATTTGGGGAATTCGCAGGGGTCAGCATGGCCGGAGTGCAATGGACAAGCCTCGCCCTGGGTGAACCGCCTTCTTGATCATGGTGTCTCCCCTGCCAGGTAAGTATGAAGGCCCAGGCGGTCAGCCAGAGGTCTGATTTGCATCTCTACCATCCTCACCAACGGTTAGCCCTCCGCCCCCGCTCCAGGAAAGGAAGGACGGGTGCCTTCCGTTACTGGCCTGGAAACTGCCAAGCTCATGGGCCGGTGCTTCCCAACGCCAGTTTTAGATGACTCTCTTTAAACAAACACACCTGATTCGATGCACCACCTCGTCTGTGAAAGACTTCAAGACCTCAGGTGGGTGCATCGTTAGTGGAAGAGTCCAAGACCCCAGGAGGACACATCAGGAAAAAAGTTTGCAATAAACCACAGCATCTGCAATGGCAGCTCTCATTCCTTGTTCTGCTATTCGACACAATAAATGGCAATCCCCAAAAAGGGAAAGCACACCGTTCCTGGAGACACTGCAATACCAGGCCGATGCATGGAGTGGACGGAGCAAGCCCCGGCTCCAGCTCCGTGATCTAAAAATCCATTTAATATGTAGTCCCCGGATGGGGGACGTATCAGATATTAAACTGATAAGAACAGATACTACACTTGATCTTAGCCAAAAGGCCGAGAAGCGATGCTGCTAAGACGCAGCAGGGAGGAAGCCGGACACGGCGATGCCCATCTCGGCTTTGGTAAGTTTTGGGAGACCTAAAAACGCTGGGGGATGGTGGTAGCCTCCCCTGTCTACAACGTCACCGGGCCTCGTCCCGATCGGCCTGACGGAAAGTACGGCATCGCTCGTAACTCCCAAACGGTTGGTCGCAGAGCCACGTGCCTTATGTCATCGGAATCCTTGGCTCGAGCCGAACGAGACGCAGGTCTCAGATTGGCTCGTCGCTCTGACGAAATTTTCGGGTATTTTGGATTTTGTCGAAAACCTTCTTTTGCAACCTAGCGCCAGGTATTTGGCCCAGTCCCACCCAAATCAGCACAGAAAGCTTCTCTGGAGTCTGACTGTCAATAATCATCCAAAAAAAGAGGAAATTTCCATTCACCTTGGCGAGGGGACCTCAAAACGTGCTAAGGTGGCGTGTCCGAGGTGGCTCGAATGGCTATAACTCCGGGAAGGAGTGAGATCCCTTCACCCAAATCGGCACACCTGTGCAGGGGCTCAGTCCGAGGCCAGGTGAAAAAGGGCGCGGCGACAGGCCACTAGGTGGCGCTGTAAGCGACAACAAAATTAATACGAATCGAAAAAAAGGACAAACAAACAACATGGAGACAGATACAGCTAGGCTGCAGTCAGTCCAATCTACTTTCAAAGTAAGGTCTGCGCTATGTTCGAACTAAACTACCCACCAGGGTCTGATTTTTCAAGAGCGTAAGTGACTTTGTTTCACAGGCGCACAACACGTATCTCGCATGTGACAGAACTCCCCATTCTGAAATGGAAATAAATAAAAAACTGTAAAAACCTCTTCTGCTTTGTTTCACCAACAATTTCAGGGGAGAGCGCGAACGCAGTCCCCCACTACCATAAATTATGCAGTCGAGATTCCCGCATTTGGGGAATTCGCAGGGGTCAGCATGGCCGGAGTGCAATGGACAAGCCTCGCCCTGGGTGAACCGCCTTCTTGATCATGGTGTCTCCCCTGCCAGGTAAGTATGAAGGCCCAGGCGGTCAGCCAGAGGTCTGATTTGCATCTCTACCATCCTCACCAACGGTTAGCCCTCCGCCCCCGCTCCAGGAAAGGAAGGACGGGTGCCTTCCGTTACTGGCCTGGAAACTGCCAAGCTCATGGGCCGGTGCTTCCCAACGCCAGTTTTAGATGACTCTCTTTAAACAAACACACCTGATTCGATGCACCACCTCGTCTGTGAAAGACTTCAAGACCTCAGGTGGGTGCATCGTTAGTGGAAGAGTCCAAGACCCCAGGAGGACACATCAGGAAAAAAGTTTGCAATAAACCACAGCATCTGCAATGGCAGCTCTCATTCCTTGTTCTGCTATTCGACACAATAAATGGCAATCCCCAAAAAGGGAAAGCACACCGTTCCTGGAGACACTGCAATACCAGGCCGATGCATGGAGTGGACGGAGCAAGCCCCGGCTCCAGCTCCGTGATCTAAAAATCCATTTAATATGTAGTCCCCGGATGGGGGACGTATCAGATATTAAACTGATAAGAACAGATACTACACTTGATCTTAGCCAAAAGGCCGAGAAGCGATGCTGCTAAGACGCAGCAGGGAGGAAGCCGGACACGGCGATGCCCATCTCGGCTTTGGTAAGTTTTGGGAGACCTAAAAACGCTGGGGGATGGTGGTAGCCTCCCCTGTCTACAACGTCACCGGGCCTCGTCCCGATCGGCCTGACGGAAAGTACGGCATCGCTCGTAACTCCCAAACGGTTGGTCGCAGAGCCACGTGCCTTATGTCATCGGAATCCTTGGCTCGAGCCGAACGAGACGCAGGTCTCAGATTGGCTCGTCGCTCTGACGAAATTTTCGGGTATTTTGGATTTTGTCGAAAACCTTCTTTTGCAACCTAGCGCCAGGTATTTGGCCCAGTCCCACCCAAATCAGCACAGAAAGCTTCTCTGGAGTCTGACTGTCAATAATCATCCAAAAAAAGAGGAAATTTCCATTCACCTTGGCGAGGGGACCTCAAAACGTGCTAAGGTGGCGTGTCCGAGGTGGCTCGAATGGCTATAACTCCGGGAAGGAGTGAGATCCCTTCACCCAAATCGGCACACCTGTGCAGGGGCTCAGTCCGAGGCCAGGTGAAAAGGGGCGTGGCGACAGGCCAGTAGGTGGCGCCGTAAGCTGAAAAATAGGGAAAATGTAATGTAAAAAGACAATCAAACAAAGATGAAAACACCCGAAACACTGCGGGATCGTAGTACCCTCCCCTGTCTGCAACGTCACCGGGCCTTGTCCCGATCGGCCTGACGGTGGAACTGCAGCGACGGAAAGTACGGCATCGCTCGTAACTCCCAAACGGTTGGTCGCAGAGCCACGTGCCTTATGTCATCGGAATCCTTGGCTCGAGCCGAACGAGACGCAGGTCTCAGATTGGCTCGTCGCTCTGACGAAATTTTCGGGTATTTTGGATTTTGTCGAAAACCTTCTTTTGCAACCTAGCGCCAGGTATTTGGCCCAGTCCCACCCAAATCAGCACAGAAAGCTTCTCTGGAGTCTGACTGTCAATAATCATCCAAAAAAAGAGGAAATTTCCATTCACCTTGGCGAGGGACCTCAAAACGTGCTAAGGTGGCGTGTCCGAGGTGGCTCGAAAAGGGGCGTGGCGACAGGCCAGTAGGTGGCGCCGTAAGCTGAAAAATAGGGAAAATGTAATGTAAAAAGACAATCAAACAAAGATGAAAACACCCGAAACACTGCGGGATCGTAGTACCCTCCCCTGTCTGCAACGTCACCGGGCCTTGTCCCGATCGGCCTGACGGTGGAACTGCAGCGACGGAAAGTACGGCATCGCTCGTAACTCCCAAACGGTTGGTCGCAGAGCCACGTGCCTTATGTCATCGGAATCCTTGGCTCGAGCCGAACGAGACGCAGGTCTCAGATTGGCTCGTCGCTCTGACGAAATTTTCGGGTATTTTGGATTTTGTCGAAAACCTTCTTTTGCAACCTAGCGCCAGGTATTTGGCCCAGTCCCACCCAAATCAGCACAGAAAGCTTCTCTGGAGTCTGACTGTCAATAATCATCCAAAAAAAGAGGAAATTTCCATTCACCTTGGCGAGGGGACCTCAAAACGTGCTAAGGTGGCGTGTCCGAGGTGGCTCGAATGGCTATAACTCCGGGAAGGAGTGAGATCCCTTCACCCAAATCGGCACACCTGTGCAGGGGCTCAGTCCGAGGCCAGGTGAAAAAGGGCGCGGCGACAGGCCACTAGGTGGCGCTGTAAGCGACAACAAAATTAATACGAATCGAAAAAAAGGACAAACAAACAACATGGAGACAGATACAGCTAGGCTGCAGTCAGTCCAATCTACTTTCAAAGTAAGGTCTGCGCTATGTTCGAACTAAACTACCCACCAGGGTCTGATTTTTCAAGAGCGTAAGTGACTTTGTTTCACAGGCGCACAACACGTATCTCGCATGTGACAGAACTCCCCATTCTGAAATGGAAATAAATAAAAAACTGTAAAAACCTCTTCTGCTTTGTTTCACCAACAATTTCAGGGGAGAGCGCGAACGCAGTCCCCCACTACCATAAATTATGCAGTCGAGATTCCCGCATTTGGGGAATTCGCAGGGGTCAGCATGGCCGGAGTGCAATGGACAAGCCTCGCCCTGGGTGAACCGCCTTCTTGATCATGGTGTCTCCCCTGCCAGGTAAGTATGAAGGCCCAGGCGGTCAGCCAGAGGTCTGATTTGCATCTCTACCATCCTCACCAACGGTTAGCCCTCCGCCCCCGCTCCAGGAAAGGAAGGACGGGTGCCTTCCGTTACTGGCCTGGAAACTGCCAAGCTCATGGGCCGGTGCTTCCCAACGCCAGTTTTAGATGACTCTCTTTAAACAAACACACCTGATTCGATGCACCACCTCGTCTGTGAAAGACTTCAAGACCTCAGGTGGGTGCATCGTTAGTGGAAGAGTCCAAGACCCCAGGAGGACACATCAGGAAAAAAGTTTGCAATAAACCACAGCATCTGCAATGGCAGCTCTCATTCCTTGTTCTGCTATTCGACACAATAAATGGCAATCCCCAAAAAGGGAAAGCACACCGTTCCTGGAGACACTGCAATACCAGGCCGATGCATGGAGTGGACGGAGCAAGCCCCGGCTCCAGCTCCGTGATCTAAAAATCCATTTAATATGTAGTCCCCGGATGGGGGACGTATCAGATATTAAACTGATAAGAACAGATACTACACTTGATCTTAGCCAAAAGGCCGAGAAGCGATGCTGCTAAGACGCAGCAGGGAGGAAGCCGGACACGGCGATGCCCATCTCGGCTTTGGTAAGTTTTGGGAGACCTAAAAACGCTGGGGGATGGTGGTAGCCTCCCCTGTCTACAACGTCACCGGGCCTCGTCCCGATCGGCCTGACGGAAAGTACGGCATCGCTCGTAACTCCCAAACGGTTGGTCGCAGAGCCACGTGCCTTATGTCATCGGAATCCTTGGCTCGAGCCGAACGAGACGCAGGTCTCAGATTGGCTCGTCGCTCTGACGAAATTTTCGGGTATTTTGGATTTTGTCGAAAACCTTCTTTTGCAACCTAGCGCCAGGTATTTGGCCCAGTCCCACCCAAATCAGCACAGAAAGCTTCTCTGGAGTCTGACTGTCAATAATCATCCAAAAAAAGAGGAAATTTCCATTCACCTTGGCGAGGGGACCTCAAAACGTGCTAAGGTGGCGTGTCCGAGGTGGCTCGAATGGCTATAACTCCGGGAAGGAGTGAGATCCCTTCACCCAAATCGGCACACCTGTGCAGGGGCTCAGTCCGAGGCCAGGTGAAAAAGGGCGCGGCGACAGGCCACTAGGTGGCGCTGTAAGCGACAACAAAATTAATACGAATCGAAAAAAAGGACAAACAAACAACATGGAGACAGATACAGCTAGGCTGCAGTCAGTCCAATCTACTTTCAAAGTAAGGTCTGCGCTATGTTCGAACTAAACTACCCACCAGGGTCTGATTTTTCAAGAGCGTAAGTGACTTTGTTTCACAGGCGCACAACACGTATCTCGCATGTGACAGAACTCCCCATTCTGAAATGGAAATAAATAAAAAACTGTAAAAACCTCTTCTGCTTTGTTTCACCAACAATTTCAGGGGAGAGCGCGAACGCAGTCCCCCACTACCATAAATTATGCAGTCGAGATTCCCGCATTTGGGGAATTCGCAGGGGTCAGCATGGCCGGAGTGCAATGGACAAGCCTCGCCCTGGGTGAACCGCCTTCTTGATCATGGTGTCTCCCCTGCCAGGTAAGTATGAAGGCCCAGGCGGTCAGCCAGAGGTCTGATTTGCATCTCTACCATCCTCACCAACGGTTAGCCCTCCGCCCCCGCTCCAGGAAAGGAAGGACGGGTGCCTTCCGTTACTGGCCTGGAAACTGCCAAGCTCATGGGCCGGTGCTTCCCAACGCCAGTTTTAGATGACTCTCTTTAAACAAACACACCTGATTCGATGCACCACCTCGTCTGTGAAAGACTTCAAGACCTCAGGTGGGTGCATCGTTAGTGGAAGAGTCCAAGACCCCAGGAGGACACATCAGGAAAAAAGTTTGCAATAAACCACAGCATCTGCAATGGCAGCTCTCATTCCTTGTTCTGCTATTCGACACAATAAATGGCAATCCCCAAAAAGGGAAAGCACACCGTTCCTGGAGACACTGCAATACCAGGCCGATGCATGGAGTGGACGGAGCAAGCCCCGGCTCCAGCTCCGTGATCTAAAAATCCATTTAATATGTAGTCCCCGGATGGGGGACGTATCAGATATTAAACTGATAAGAACAGATACTACACTTGATCTTAGCCAAAAGGCCGAGAAGCGATGCTGCTAAGACGCAGCAGGGAGGAAGCCGGACACGGCGATGCCCATCTCGGCTTTGGTAAGTTTTGGGAGACCTAAAAACGCTGGGGGATGGTGGTAGCCTCCCCTGTCTACAACGTCACCGGGCCTCGTCCCGATCGGCCTGACGGAAAGTACGGCATCGCTCGTAACTCCCAAACGGTTGGTCGCAGAGCCACGTGCCTTATGTCATCGGAATCCTTGGCTCGAGCCGAACGAGACGCAGGTCTCAGATTGGCTCGTCGCTCTGACGAAATTTTCGGGTATTTTGGATTTTGTCGAAAACCTTCTTTTGCAACCTAGCGCCAGGTATTTGGCCCAGTCCCACCCAAATCAGCACAGAAAGCTTCTCTGGAGTCTGACTGTCAATAATCATCCAAAAAAAGAGGAAATTTCCATTCACCTTGGCGAGGGGACCTCAAAACGTGCTAAGGTGGCGTGTCCGAGGTGGCTCGAATGGCTATAACTCCGGGAAGGAGTGAGATCCCTTCACCCAAATCGGCACACCTGTGCAGGGGCTCAGTCCGAGGCCAGGTGAAAAAGGGCGCGGCGACAGGCCACTAGGTGGCGCTGTAAGCGACAACAAAATTAATACGAATCGAAAAAAAGGACAAACAAACAACATGGAGACAGATACAGCTAGGCTGCAGTCAGTCCAATCTACTTTCAAAGTAAGGTCTGCGCTATGTTCGAACTAAACTACCCACCAGGGTCTGATTTTTCAAGAGCGTAAGTGACTTTGTTTCACAGGCGCACAACACGTATCTCGCATGTGACAGAACTCCCCATTCTGAAATGGAAATAAATAAAAAACTGTAAAAACCTCTTCTGCTTTGTTTCACCAACAATTTCAGGGGAGAGCGCGAACGCAGTCCCCCACTACCATAAATTATGCAGTCGAGATTCCCGCATTTGGGGAATTCGCAGGGGTCAGCATGGCCGGAGTGCAATGGACAAGCCTCGCCCTGGGTGAACCGCCTTCTTGATCATGGTGTCTCCCCTGCCAGGTAAGTATGAAGGCCCAGGCGGTCAGCCAGAGGTCTGATTTGCATCTCTACCATCCTCACCAACGGTTAGCCCTCCGCCCCCGCTCCAGGAAAGGAAGGACGGGTGCCTTCCGTTACTGGCCTGGAAACTGCCAAGCTCATGGGCCGGTGCTTCCCAACGCCAGTTTTAGATGACTCTCTTTAAACAAACACACCTGATTCGATGCACCACCTCGTCTGTGAAAGACTTCAAGACCTCAGGTGGGTGCATCGTTAGTGGAAGAGTCCAAGACCCCAGGAGGACACATCAGGAAAAAAGTTTGCAATAAACCACAGCATCTGCAATGGCAGCTCTCATTCCTTGTTCTGCTATTCGACACAATAAATGGCAATCCCCAAAAAGGGAAAGCACACCGTTCCTGGAGACACTGCAATACCAGGCCGATGCATGGAGTGGACGGAGCAAGCCCCGGCTCCAGCTCCGTGATCTAAAAATCCATTTAATATGTAGTCCCCGGATGGGGGACGTATCAGATATTAAACTGATAAGAACAGATACTACACTTGATCTTAGCCAAAAGGCCGAGAAGCGATGCTGCTAAGACGCAGCAGGGAGGAAGCCGGACACGGCGATGCCCATCTCGGCTTTGGTAAGTTTTGGGAGACCTAAAAACGCTGGGGGATGGTGGTAGCCTCCCCTGTCTACAACGTCACCGGGCCTCGTCCCGATCGGCCTGACGGAAAGTACGGCATCGCTCGTAACTCCCAAACGGTTGGTCGCAGAGCCACGTGCCTTATGTCATCGGAATCCTTGGCTCGAGCCGAACGAGACGCAGGTCTCAGATTGGCTCGTCGCTCTGACGAAATTTTCGGGTATTTTGGATTTTGTCGAAAACCTTCTTTTGCAACCTAGCGCCAGGTATTTGGCCCAGTCCCACCCAAATCAGCACAGAAAGCTTCTCTGGAGTCTGACTGTCAATAATCATCCAAAAAAAGAGGAAATTTCCATTCACCTTGGCGAGGGGACCTCAAAACGTGCTAAGGTGGCGTGTCCGAGGTGGCTCGAATGGCTATAACTCCGGGAAGGAGTGAGATCCCTTCACCCAAATCGGCACACCTGTGCAGGGGCTCAGTCCGAGGCCAGGTGAAAAGGGGCGTGGCGACAGGCCAGTAGGTGGCGCCGTAAGCTGAAAAATAGGGAAAATGTAATGTAAAAAGACAATCAAACAAAGATGAAAACACCCGAAACACTGCGGGATCGTAGTACCCTCCCCTGTCTGCAACGTCACCGGGCCTTGTCCCGATCGGCCTGACGGTGGAACTGCAGCGACGGAAAGTACGGCATCGCTCGTAACTCCCAAACGGTTGGTCGCAGAGCCACGTGCCTTATGTCATCGGAATCCTTGGCTCGAGCCGAACGAGACGCAGGTCTCAGATTGGCTCGTCGCTCTGACGAAATTTTCGGGTATTTTGGATTTTGTCGAAAACCTTCTTTTGCAACCTAGCGCCAGGTATTTGGCCCAGTCCCACCCAAATCAGCACAGAAAGCTTCTCTGGAGTCTGACTGTCAATAATCATCCAAAAAAAGAGGAAATTTCCATTCACCTTGGCGAGGGACCTCAAAACGTGCTAAGGTGGCGTGTCCGAGGTGGCTCGAAAAGGGGCGTGGCGACAGGCCAGTAGGTGGCGCCGTAAGCTGAAAAATAGGGAAAATGTAATGTAAAAAGACAATCAAACAAAGATGAAAACACCCGAAACACTGCGGGATCGTAGTACCCTCCCCTGTCTGCAACGTCACCGGGCCTTGTCCCGATCGGCCTGACGGTGGAACTGCAGCGACGGAAAGTACGGCATCGCTCGTAACTCCCAAACGGTTGGTCGCAGAGCCACGTGCCTTATGTCATCGGAATCCTTGGCTCGAGCCGAACGAGACGCAGGTCTCAGATTGGCTCGTCGCTCTGACGAAATTTTCGGGTATTTTGGATTTTGTCGAAAACCTTCTTTTGCAACCTAGCGCCAGGTATTTGGCCCAGTCCCACCCAAATCAGCACAGAAAGCTTCTCTGGAGTCTGACTGTCAATAATCATCCAAAAAAAGAGGAAATTTCCATTCACCTTGGCGAGGGGACCTCAAAACGTGCTAAGGTGGCGTGTCCGAGGTGGCTCGAATGGCTATAACTCCGGGAAGGAGTGAGATCCCTTCACCCAAATCGGCACACCTGTGCAGGGGCTCAGTCCGAGGCCAGGTGAAAAAGGGCGCGGCGACAGGCCACTAGGTGGCGCTGTAAGCGACAACAAAATTAATACGAATCGAAAAAAAGGACAAACAAACAACATGGAGACAGATACAGCTAGGCTGCAGTCAGTCCAATCTACTTTCAAAGTAAGGTCTGCGCTATGTTCGAACTAAACTACCCACCAGGGTCTGATTTTTCAAGAGCGTAAGTGACTTTGTTTCACAGGCGCACAACACGTATCTCGCATGTGACAGAACTCCCCATTCTGAAATGGAAATAAATAAAAAACTGTAAAAACCTCTTCTGCTTTGTTTCACCAACAATTTCAGGGGAGAGCGCGAACGCAGTCCCCCACTACCATAAATTATGCAGTCGAGATTCCCGCATTTGGGGAATTCGCAGGGGTCAGCATGGCCGGAGTGCAATGGACAAGCCTCGCCCTGGGTGAACCGCCTTCTTGATCATGGTGTCTCCCCTGCCAGGTAAGTATGAAGGCCCAGGCGGTCAGCCAGAGGTCTGATTTGCATCTCTACCATCCTCACCAACGGTTAGCCCTCCGCCCCCGCTCCAGGAAAGGAAGGACGGGTGCCTTCCGTTACTGGCCTGGAAACTGCCAAGCTCATGGGCCGGTGCTTCCCAACGCCAGTTTTAGATGACTCTCTTTAAACAAACACACCTGATTCGATGCACCACCTCGTCTGTGAAAGACTTCAAGACCTCAGGTGGGTGCATCGTTAGTGGAAGAGTACAAGACCCCAGGAGGACACATCAGGAAAAAAGTTTGCAATAAACCACAGCATCTGCAATGGCAGCTCTCATTCCTTGTTCTGCTATTCGACACAATAAATGGCAATCCCCAAAAAGGGAAAGCACACCGTTCCTGGAGACACTGCAATACCAGGCCGATGCATGGAGTGGACGGAGCAAGCCCCGGCTCCAGCTCCGTGATCTAAAAATCCATTTAATATGTAGTCCCCAGATGGGGGACGTATCAGATATTAAACTGATAAGAACAGATACTACACTTGATCTTAGCCAAAAGGCCGAGAAGCGATGCTGCTAAGACGCAGCAGGGAGGAAGCCGGACACGGCGATGCCCATCTCGGCTTTGGTAAGTTTTGGGAGACCTAAAAACGCTGGGGGATGGTGGTAGCCTCCCCTGTCTACAACGTCACCGGGCCTCGTCCCGATCGGCCTGACGGAAAGTACGGCATCGCTCGTAACTCCCAAACGGTTGGTCGCAGAGCCACGTGCCTTATGTCATCGGAATCCTTGGCTCGAGCCGAACGAGACGCAGGTCTCAGATTGGCTCGTCGCTCTGACGAAATTTTCGGGTATTTTGGATTTTGTCGAAAACCTTCTTTTGCAACCTAGCGCCAGGTATTTGGCCCAGTCCCACCCAAATCAGCACAGAAAGCTTCTCTGGAGTCTGACTGTCAATAATCATCCAAAAAAAGAGGAAATTTCCATTCACCTTGGCGAGGGGACCTCAAAACGTGCTAAGGTGGCGTGTCCGAGGTGGCTCGAATGGCTATAACTCCGGGAAGGAGTGAGATCCCTTCACCCAAATCGGCACACCTGTGCAGGGGCTCAGTCCGAGGCCAGGTGAAAAGGGGCGTGGCGACAGGCCAGTAGGTGGCGCCGTAAGCTGAAAAATAGGGAAAATGTAATGTAAAAAGACAATCAAACAAAGATGAAAACACCCGAAACACTGCGGGATCGTAGTACCCTCCCCTGTCTGCAACGTCACCGGGCCTTGTCCCGATCGGCCTGACGGTGGAACTGCAGCGACGGAAAGTACGGCATCGCTCGTAACTCCCAAACGGTTGGTCGCAGAGCCACGTGCCTTATGTCATCGGAATCCTTGGCTCGAGCCGAACGAGACGCAGGTCTCAGATTGGCTCGTCGCTCTGACGAAATTTTCGGGTATTTTGGATTTTGTCGAAAACCTTCTTTTGCAACCTAGCGCCAGGTATTTGGCCCAGTCCCACCCAAATCAGCACAGAAAGCTTCTCTGGAGTCTGACTGTCAATAATCATCCAAAAAAAGAGGAAATTTCCATTCACCTTGGCGAGGGGACCTCAAAACGTGCTAAGGTGGCGTGTCCGAGGTGGCTCGAATGGCTATAACTCCGGGAAGGAGTGAGATCCCTTCACCCAAATCGGCACACCTGTGCAGGGGCTCAGTCCGAGGCCAGGTGAAAAAGGGCGCGGCGACAGGCCACTAGGTGGCGCTGTAAGCGACAACAAAATTAATACGAATCGAAAAAAAGGACAAACAAACAACATGGAGACAGATACAGCTAGGCTGCAGTCAGTCCAATCTACTTTCAAAGTAAGGTCTGCGCTATGTTCGAACTAAACTACCCACCAGGGTCTGATTTTTCAAGAGCGTAAGTGACTTTGTTTCACAGGCGCACAACACGTATCTCGCATGTGACAGAACTCCCCATTCTGAAATGGAAATAAATAAAAAACTGTAAAAACCTCTTCTGCTTTGTTTCACCAACAATTTCAGGGGAGAGCGCGAACGCAGTCCCCCACTACCATAAATTATGCAGTCGAGATTCCCGCATTTGGGGAATTCGCAGGGGTCAGCATGGCCGGAGTGCAATGGACAAGCCTCGCCCTGGGTGAACCGCCTTCTTGATCATGGTGTCTCCCCTGCCAGGTAAGTATGAAGGCCCAGGCGGTCAGCCAGAGGTCTGATTTGCATCTCTACCATCCTCACCAACGGTTAGCCCTCCGCCCCCGCTCCAGGAAAGGAAGGACGGGTGCCTTCCGTTACTGGCCTGGAAACTGCCAAGCTCATGGGCCGGTGCTTCCCAACGCCAGTTTTAGATGACTCTCTTTAAACAAACACACCTGATTCGATGCACCACCTCGTCTGTGAAAGACTTCAAGACCTCAGGTGGGTGCATCGTTAGTGGAAGAGTCCAAGACCCCAGGAGGACACATCAGGAAAAAAGTTTGCAATAAACCACAGCATCTGCAATGGCAGCTCTCATTCCTTGTTCTGCTATTCGACACAATAAATGGCAATCCCCAAAAAGGGAAAGCACACCGTTCCTGGAGACACTGCAATACCAGGCCGATGCATGGAGTGGACGGAGCAAGCCCCGGCTCCAGCTCCGTGATCTAAAAATCCATTTAATATGTAGTCCCCGGATGGGGGACGTATCAGATATTAAACTGATAAGAACAGATACTACACTTGATCTTAGCCAAAAGGCCGAGAAGCGATGCTGCTAAGACGCAGCAGGGAGGAAGCCGGACACGGCGATGCCCATCTCGGCTTTGGTAAGTTTTGGGAGACCTAAAAACGCTGGGGGATGGTGGTAGCCTCCCCTGTCTACAACGTCACCGGGCCTCGTCCCGATCGGCCTGACGGAAAGTACGGCATCGCTCGTAACTCCCAAACGGTTGGTCGCAGAGCCACGTGCCTTATGTCATCGGAATCCTTGGCTCGAGCCGAACGAGACGCAGGTCTCAGATTGGCTCGTCGCTCTGACGAAATTTTCGGGTATTTTGGATTTTGTCGAAAACCTTCTTTTGCAACCTAGCGCCAGGTATTTGGCCCAGTCCCACCCAAATCAGCACAGAAAGCTTCTCTGGAGTCTGACTGTCAATAATCATCCAAAAAAAGAGGAAATTTCCATTCACCTTGGCGAGGGGACCTCAAAACGTGCTAAGGTGGCGTGTCCGAGGTGGCTCGAATGGCTATAACTCCGGGAAGGAGTGAGATCCCTTCACCCAAATCGGCACACCTGTGCAGGGGCTCAGTCCGAGGCCAGGTGAAAAGGGGCGTGGCGACAGGCCAGTAGGTGGCGCCGTAAGCTGAAAAATAGGGAAAATGTAATGTAAAAAGACAATCAAACAAAGATGAAAACACCCGAAACACTGCGGGATCGTAGTACCCTCCCCTGTCTGCAACGTCACCGGGCCTTGTCCCGATCGGCCTGACGGTGGAACTGCAGCGACGGAAAGTACGGCATCGCTCGTAACTCCCAAACGGTTGGTCGCAGAGCCACGTGCCTTATGTCATCGGAATCCTTGGCTCGAGCCGAACGAGACGCAGGTCTCAGATTGGCTCGTCGCTCTGACGAAATTTTCGGGTATTTTGGATTTTGTCGAAAACCTTCTTTTGCAACCTAGCGCCAGGTATTTGGCCCAGTCCCACCCAAATCAGCACAGAAAGCTTCTCTGGAGTCTGACTGTCAATAATCATCCAAAAAAAGAGGAAATTTCCATTCACCTTGGCGAGGGACCTCAAAACGTGCTAAGGTGGCGTGTCCGAGGTGGCTCGAAAAGGGGCGTGGCGACAGGCCAGTAGGTGGCGCCGTAAGCTGAAAAATAGGGAAAATGTAATGTAAAAAGACAATCAAACAAAGATGAAAACACCCGAAACACTGCGGGATCGTAGTACCCTCCCCTGTCTGCAACGTCACCGGGCCTTGTCCCGATCGGCCTGACGGTGGAACTGCAGCGACGGAAAGTACGGCATCGCTCGTAACTCCCAAACGGTTGGTCGCAGAGCCACGTGCCTTATGTCATCGGAATCCTTGGCTCGAGCCGAACGAGACGCAGGTCTCAGATTGGCTCGTCGCTCTGACGAAATTTTCGGGTATTTTGGATTTTGTCGAAAACCTTCTTTTGCAACCTAGCGCCAGGTATTTGGCCCAGTCCCACCCAAATCAGCACAGAAAGCTTCTCTGGAGTCTGACTGTCAATAATCATCCAAAAAAAGAGGAAATTTCCATTCACCTTGGCGAGGGGACCTCAAAACGTGCTAAGGTGGCGTGTCCGAGGTGGCTCGAATGGCTATAACTCCGGGAAGGAGTGAGATCCCTTCACCCAAATCGGCACACCTGTGCAGGGGCTCAGTCCGAGGCCAGGTGAAAAAGGGCGCGGCGACAGGCCACTAGGTGGCGCTGTAAGCGACAACAAAATTAATACGAATCGAAAAAAAGGACAAACAAACAACATGGAGACAGATACAGCTAGGCTGCAGTCAGTCCAATCTACTTTCAAAGTAAGGTCTGCGCTATGTTCGAACTAAACTACCCACCAGGGTCTGATTTTTCAAGAGCGTAAGTGACTTTGTTTCACAGGCGCACAACACGTATCTCGCATGTGACAGAACTCCCCATTCTGAAATGGAAATAAATAAAAAACTGTAAAAACCTCTTCTGCTTTGTTTCACCAACAATTTCAGGGGAGAGCGCGAACGCAGTCCCCCACTACCATAAATTATGCAGTCGAGATTCCCGCATTTGGGGAATTCGCAGGGGTCAGCATGGCCGGAGTGCAATGGACAAGCCTCGCCCTGGGTGAACCGCCTTCTTGATCATGGTGTCTCCCCTGCCAGGTAAGTATGAAGGCCCAGGCGGTCAGCCAGAGGTCTGATTTGCATCTCTACCATCCTCACCAACGGTTAGCCCTCCGCCCCCGCTCCAGGAAAGGAAGGACGGGTGCCTTCCGTTACTGGCCTGGAAACTGCCAAGCTCATGGGCCGGTGCTTCCCAACGCCAGTTTTAGATGACTCTCTTTAAACAAACACACCTGATTCGATGCACCACCTCGTCTGTGAAAGACTTCAAGACCTCAGGTGGGTGCATCGTTAGTGGAAGAGTCCAAGACCCCAGGAGGACACATCAGGAAAAAAGTTTGCAATAAACCACAGCATCTGCAATGGCAGCTCTCATTCCTTGTTCTGCTATTCGACACAATAAATGGCAATCCCCAAAAAGGGAAAGCACACCGTTCCTGGAGACACTGCAATACCAGGCCGATGCATGGAGTGGACGGAGCAAGCCCCGGCTCCAGCTCCGTGATCTAAAAATCCATTTAATATGTAGTCCCCGGATGGGGGACGTATCAGATATTAAACTGATAAGAACAGATACTACACTTGATCTTAGCCAAAAGGCCGAGAAGCGATGCTGCTAAGACGCAGCAGGGAGGAAGCCGGACACGGCGATGCCCATCTCGGCTTTGGTAAGTTTTGGGAGACCTAAAAACGCTGGGGGATGGTGGTAGCCTCCCCTGTCTACAACGTCACCGGGCCTCGTCCCGATCGGCCTGACGGAAAGTACGGCATCGCTCGTAACTCCCAAACGGTTGGTCGCAGAGCCACGTGCCTTATGTCATCGGAATCCTTGGCTCGAGCCGAACGAGACGCAGGTCTCAGATTGGCTCGTCGCTCTGACGAAATTTTCGGGTATTTTGGATTTTGTCGAAAACCTTCTTTTGCAACCTAGCGCCAGGTATTTGGCCCAGTCCCACCCAAATCAGCACAGAAAGCTTCTCTGGAGTCTGACTGTCAATAATCATCCAAAAAAAGAGGAAATTTCCATTCACCTTGGCGAGGGGACCTCAAAACGTGCTAAGGTGGCGTGTCCGAGGTGGCTCGAATGGCTATAACTCCGGGAAGGAGTGAGATCCCTTCACCCAAATCGGCACACCTGTGCAGGGGCTCAGTCCGAGGCCAGGTGAAAAGGGGCGTGGCGACAGGCCAGTAGGTGGCGCCGTAAGCTGAAAAATAGGGAAAATGTAATGTAAAAAGACAATCAAACAAAGATGAAAACACCCGAAACACTGCGGGATCGTAGTACCCTCCCCTGTCTGCAACGTCACCGGGCCTTGTCCCGATCGGCCTGACGGTGGAACTGCAGCGACGGAAAGTACGGCATCGCTCGTAACTCCCAAACGGTTGGTCGCAGAGCCACGTGCCTTATGTCATCGGAATCCTTGGCTCGAGCCGAACGAGACGCAGGTCTCAGATTGGCTCGTCGCTCTGACGAAATTTTCGGGTATTTTGGATTTTGTCGAAAACCTTCTTTTGCAACCTAGCGCCAGGTATTTGGCCCAGTCCCACCCAAATCAGCACAGAAAGCTTCTCTGGAGTCTGACTGTCAATAATCATCCAAAAAAAGAGGAAATTTCCATTCACCTTGGCGAGGGGACCTCAAAACGTGCTAAGGTGGCGTGTCCGAGGTGGCTCGAATGGCTATAACTCCGGGAAGGAGTGAGATCCCTTCACCCAAATCGGCACACCTGTGCAGGGGCTCAGTCCGAGGCCAGGTGAAAAAGGGCGCGGCGACAGGCCACTAGGTGGCGCTGTAAGCGACAACAAAATTAATACGAATCGAAAAAAAGGACAAACAAACAACATGGAGACAGATACAGCTAGGCTGCAGTCAGTCCAATCTACTTTCAAAGTAAGGTCTGCGCTATGTTCGAACTAAACTACCCACCAGGGTCTGATTTTTCAAGAGCGTAAGTGACTTTGTTTCACAGGCGCACAACACGTATCTCGCATGTGACAGAACTCCCCATTCTGAAATGGAAATAAATAAAAAACTGTAAAAACCTCTTCTGCTTTGTTTCACCAACAATTTCAGGGGAGAGCGCGAACGCAGTCCCCCACTACCATAAATTATGCAGTCGAGATTCCCGCATTTGGGGAATTCGCAGGGGTCAGCATGGCCGGAGTGCAATGGACAAGCCTCGCCCTGGGTGAACCGCCTTCTTGATCATGGTGTCTCCCCTGCCAGGTAAGTATGAAGGCCCAGGCGGTCAGCCAGAGGTCTGATTTGCATCTCTACCATCCTCACCAACGGTTAGCCCTCCGCCCCCGCTCCAGGAAAGGAAGGACGGGTGCCTTCCGTTACTGGCCTGGAAACTGCCAAGCTCATGGGCCGGTGCTTCCCAACGCCAGTTTTAGATGACTCTCTTTAAACAAACACACCTGATTCGATGCACCACCTCGTCTGTGAAAGACTTCAAGACCTCAGGTGGGTGCATCGTTAGTGGAAGAGTCCAAGACCCCAGGAGGACACATCAGGAAAAAAGTTTGCAATAAACCACAGCATCTGCAATGGCAGCTCTCATTCCTTGTTCTGCTATTCGACACAATAAATGGCAATCCCCAAAAAGGGAAAGCACACCGTTCCTGGAGACACTGCAATACCAGGCCGATGCATGGAGTGGACGGAGCAAGCCCCGGCTCCAGCTCCGTGATCTAAAAATCCATTTAATATGTAGTCCCCAGATGGGGGACGTATCAGATATTAAACTGATAAGAACAGATACTACACTTGATCTTAGCCAAAAGGCCGAGAAGCGATGCTGCTAAGACGCAGCAGGGAGGAAGCCGGACACGGCGATGCCCATCTCGGCTTTGGTAAGTTTTGGGAGACCTAAAAACGCTGGGGGATGGTGGTAGCCTCCCCTGTCTACAACGTCACCGGGCCTCGTCCCGATCGGCCTGACGGAAAGTACGGCATCGCTCGTAACTCCCAAACGGTTGGTCGCAGAGCCACGTGCCTTATGTCATCGGAATCCTTGGCTCGAGCCGAACGAGACGCAGGTCTCAGATTGGCTCGTCGCTCTGACGAAATTTTCGGGTATTTTGGATTTTGTCGAAAACCTTCTTTTGCAACCTAGCGCCAGGTATTTGGCCCAGTCCCACCCAAATCAGCACAGAAAGCTTCTCTGGAGTCTGACTGTCAATAATCATCCAAAAAAAGAGGAAATTTCCATTCACCTTGGCGAGGGGACCTCAAAACGTGCTAAGGTGGCGTGTCCGAGGTGGCTCGAATGGCTATAACTCCGGGAAGGAGTGAGATCCCTTCACCCAAATCGGCACACCTGTGCAGGGGCTCAGTCCGAGGCCAGGTGAAAAGGGGCGTGGCGACAGGCCAGTAGGTGGCGCCGTAAGCTGAAAAATAGGGAAAATGTAATGTAAAAAGACAATCAAACAAAGATGAAAACACCCGAAACACTGCGGGATCGTAGTACCCTCCCCTGTCTGCAACGTCACCGGGCCTTGTCCCGATCGGCCTGACGGTGGAACTGCAGCGACGGAAAGTACGGCATCGCTCGTAACTCCCAAACGGTTGGTCGCAGAGCCACGTGCCTTATGTCATCGGAATCCTTGGCTCGAGCCGAACGAGACGCAGGTCTCAGATTGGCTCGTCGCTCTGACGAAATTTTCGGGTATTTTGGATTTTGTCGAAAACCTTCTTTTGCAACCTAGCGCCAGGTATTTGGCCCAGTCCCACCCAAATCAGCACAGAAAGCTTCTCTGGAGTCTGACTGTCAATAATCATCCAAAAAAAGAGGAAATTTCCATTCACCTTGGCGAGGGGACCTCAAAACGTGCTAAGGTGGCGTGTCCGAGGTGGCTCGAATGGCTATAACTCCGGGAAGGAGTGAGATCCCTTCACCCAAATCGGCACACCTGTGCAGGGGCTCAGTCCGAGGCCAGGTGAAAAAGGGCGCGGCGACAGGCCACTAGGTGGCGCTGTAAGCGACAACAAAATTAATACGAATCGAAAAAAAGGACAAACAAACAACATGGAGACAGATACAGCTAGGCTGCAGTCAGTCCAATCTACTTTCAAAGTAAGGTCTGCGCTATGTTCGAACTAAACTACCCACCAGGGTCTGATTTTTCAAGAGCGTAAGTGACTTTGTTTCACAGGCGCACAACACGTATCTCGCATGTGACAGAACTCCCCATTCTGAAATGGAAATAAATAAAAAACTGTAAAAACCTCTTCTGCTTTGTTTCACCAACAATTTCAGGGGAGAGCGCGAACGCAGTCCCCCACTACCATAAATTATGCAGTCGAGATTCCCGCATTTGGGGAATTCGCAGGGGTCAGCATGGCCGGAGTGCAATGGACAAGCCTCGCCCTGGGTGAACCGCCTTCTTGATCATGGTGTCTCCCCTGCCAGGTAAGTATGAAGGCCCAGGCGGTCAGCCAGAGGTCTGATTTGCATCTCTACCATCCTCACCAACGGTTAGCCCTCCGCCCCCGCTCCAGGAAAGGAAGGACGGGTGCCTTCCGTTACTGGCCTGGAAACTGCCAAGCTCATGGGCCGGTGCTTCCCAACGCCAGTTTTAGATGACTCTCTTTAAACAAACACACCTGATTCGATGCACCACCTCGTCTGTGAAAGACTTCAAGACCTCAGGTGGGTGCATCGTTAGTGGAAGAGTCCAAGACCCCAGGAGGACACATCAGGAAAAAAGTTTGCAATAAACCACAGCATCTGCAATGGCAGCTCTCATTCCTTGTTCTGCTATTCGACACAATAAATGGCAATCCCCAAAAAGGGAAAGCACACCGTTCCTGGAGACACTGCAATACCAGGCCGATGCATGGAGTGGACGGAGCAAGCCCCGGCTCCAGCTCCGTGATCTAAAAATCCATTTAATATGTAGTCCCCGGATGGGGGACGTATCAGATATTAAACTGATAAGAACAGATACTACACTTGATCTTAGCCAAAAGGCCGAGAAGCGATGCTGCTAAGACGCAGCAGGGAGGAAGCCGGACACGGCGATGCCCATCTCGGCTTTGGTAAGTTTTGGGAGACCTAAAAACGCTGGGGGATGGTGGTAGCCTCCCCTGTCTACAACGTCACCGGGCCTCGTCCCGATCGGCCTGACGGAAAGTACGGCATCGCTCGTAACTCCCAAACGGTTGGTCGCAGAGCCACGTGCCTTATGTCATCGGAATCCTTGGCTCGAGCCGAACGAGACGCAGGTCTCAGATTGGCTCGTCGCTCTGACGAAATTTTCGGGTATTTTGGATTTTGTCGAAAACCTTCTTTTGCAACCTAGCGCCAGGTATTTGGCCCAGTCCCACCCAAATCAGCACAGAAAGCTTCTCTGGAGTCTGACTGTCAATAATCATCCAAAAAAAGAGGAAATTTCCATTCACCTTGGCGAGGGGACCTCAAAACGTGCTAAGGTGGCGTGTCCGAGGTGGCTCGAATGGCTATAACTCCGGGAAGGAGTGAGATCCCTTCACCCAAATCGGCACACCTGTGCAGGGGCTCAGTCCGAGGCCAGGTGAAAAGGGGCGTGGCGACAGGCCAGTAGGTGGCGCCGTAAGCTGAAAAATAGGGAAAATGTAATGTAAAAAGACAATCAAACAAAGATGAAAACACCCGAAACACTGCGGGATCGTAGTACCCTCCCCTGTCTGCAACGTCACCGGGCCTTGTCCCGATCGGCCTGACGGTGGAACTGCAGCGACGGAAAGTACGGCATCGCTCGTAACTCCCAAACGGTTGGTCGCAGAGCCACGTGCCTTATGTCATCGGAATCCTTGGCTCGAGCCGAACGAGACGCAGGTCTCAGATTGGCTCGTCGCTCTGACGAAATTTTCGGGTATTTTGGATTTTGTCGAAAACCTTCTTTTGCAACCTAGCGCCAGGTATTTGGCCCAGTCCCACCCAAATCAGCACAGAAAGCTTCTCTGGAGTCTGACTGTCAATAATCATCCAAAAAAAGAGGAAATTTCCATTCACCTTGGCGAGGGACCTCAAAACGTGCTAAGGTGGCGTGTCCGAGGTGGCTCGAAAAGGGGCGTGGCGACAGGCCAGTAGGTGGCGCCGTAAGCTGAAAAATAGGGAAAATGTAATGTAAAAAGACAATCAAACAAAGATGAAAACACCCGAAACACTGCGGGATCGTAGTACCCTCCCCTGTCTGCAACGTCACCGGGCCTTGTCCCGATCGGCCTGACGGTGGAACTGCAGCGACGGAAAGTACGGCATCGCTCGTAACTCCCAAACGGTTGGTCGCAGAGCCACGTGCCTTATGTCATCGGAATCCTTGGCTCGAGCCGAACGAGACGCAGGTCTCAGATTGGCTCGTCGCTCTGACGAAATTTTCGGGTATTTTGGATTTTGTCGAAAACCTTCTTTTGCAACCTAGCGCCAGGTATTTGGCCCAGTCCCACCCAAATCAGCACAGAAAGCTTCTCTGGAGTCTGACTGTCAATAATCATCCAAAAAAAGAGGAAATTTCCATTCACCTTGGCGAGGGGACCTCAAAACGTGCTAAGGTGGCGTGTCCGAGGTGGCTCGAATGGCTATAACTCCGGGAAGGAGTGAGATCCCTTCACCCAAATCGGCACACCTGTGCAGGGGCTCAGTCCGAGGCCAGGTGAAAAGGGGCGTGGCGACAGGCCAGTAGGTGGCGCCGTAAGCTGAAAAATAGGGAAAATGTAATGTAAAAAGACAATCAAACAAAGATGAAAACACCCGAAACACTGCGGGATCGTAGTACCCTCCCCTGTCTGCAACGTCACCGGGCCTTGTCCCGATCGGCCTGACGGTGGAACTGCAGCGACGGAAAGTACGGCATCGCTCGTAACTCCCAAACGGTTGGTCGCAGAGCCACGTGCCTTATGTCATCGGAATCCTTGGCTCGAGCCGAACGAGACGCAGGTCTCAGATTGGCTCGTCGCTCTGACGAAATTTTCGGGTATTTTGGATTTTGTCGAAAACCTTCTTTTGCAACCTAGCGCCAGGTATTTGGCCCAGTCCCACCCAAATCAGCACAGAAAGCTTCTCTGGAGTCTGACTGTCAATAATCATCCAAAAAAAGAGGAAATTTCCATTCACCTTGGCGAGGGACCTCAAAACGTGCTAAGGTGGCGTGTCCGAGGTGGCTCGAAAAGGGGCGTGGCGACAGGCCAGTAGGTGGCGCCGTAAGCTGAAAAATAGGGAAAATGTAATGTAAAAAGACAATCAAACAAAGATGAAAACACCCGAAACACTGCGGGATCGTAGTACCCTCCCCTGTCTGCAACGTCACCGGGCCTTGTCCCGATCGGCCTGACGGTGGAACTGCAGCGACGGAAAGTACGGCATCGCTCGTAACTCCCAAACGGTTGGTCGCAGAGCCACGTGCCTTATGTCATCGGAATCCTTGGCTCGAGCCGAACGAGACGCAGGTCTCAGATTGGCTCGTCGCTCTGACGAAATTTTCGGGTATTTTGGATTTTGTCGAAAACCTTCTTTTGCAACCTAGCGCCAGGTATTTGGCCCAGTCCCACCCAAATCAGCACAGAAAGCTTCTCTGGAGTCTGACTGTCAATAATCATCCAAAAAAAGAGGAAATTTCCATTCACCTTGGCGAGGGGACCTCAAAACGTGCTAAGGTGGCGTGTCCGAGGTGGCTCGAATGGCTATAACTCCGGGAAGGAGTGAGATCCCTTCACCCAAATCGGCACACCTGTGCAGGGGCTCAGTCCGAGGCCAGGTGAAAAAGGGCGCGGCGACAGGCCACTAGGTGGCGCTGTAAGCGACAACAAAATTAATACGAATCGAAAAAAAGGACAAACAAACAACATGGAGACAGATACAGCTAGGCTGCAGTCAGTCCAATCTACTTTCAAAGTAAGGTCTGCGCTATGTTCGAACTAAACTACCCACCAGGGTCTGATTTTTCAAGAGCGTAAGTGACTTTGTTTCACAGGCGCACAACACGTATCTCGCATGTGACAGAACTCCCCATTCTGAAATGGAAATAAATAAAAAACTGTAAAAACCTCTTCTGCTTTGTTTCACCAACAATTTCAGGGGAGAGCGCGAACGCAGTCCCCCACTACCATAAATTATGCAGTCGAGATTCCCGCATTTGGGGAATTCGCAGGGGTCAGCATGGCCGGAGTGCAATGGACAAGCCTCGCCCTGGGTGAACCGCCTTCTTGATCATGGTGTCTCCCCTGCCAGGTAAGTATGAAGGCCCAGGCGGTCAGCCAGAGGTCTGATTTGCATCTCTACCATCCTCACCAACGGTTAGCCCTCCGCCCCCGCTCCAGGAAAGGAAGGACGGGTGCCTTCCGTTACTGGCCTGGAAACTGCCAAGCTCATGGGCCGGTGCTTCCCAACGCCAGTTTTAGATGACTCTCTTTAAACAAACACACCTGATTCGATGCACCACCTCGTCTGTGAAAGACTTCAAGACCTCAGGTGGGTGCATCGTTAGTGGAAGAGTCCAAGACCCCAGGAGGACACATCAGGAAAAAAGTTTGCAATAAACCACAGCATCTGCAATGGCAGCTCTCATTCCTTGTTCTGCTATTCGACACAATAAATGGCAATCCCCAAAAAGGGAAAGCACACCGTTCCTGGAGACACTGCAATACCAGGCCGATGCATGGAGTGGACGGAGCAAGCCCCGGCTCCAGCTCCGTGATCTAAAAATCCATTTAATATGTAGTCCCCAGATGGGGGACGTATCAGATATTAAACTGATAAGAACAGATACTACACTTGATCTTAGCCAAAAGGCCGAGAAGCGATGCTGCTAAGACGCAGCAGGGAGGAAGCCGGACACGGCGATGCCCATCTCGGCTTTGGTAAGTTTTGGGAGACCTAAAAACGCTGGGGGATGGTGGTAGCCTCCCCTGTCTACAACGTCACCGGGCCTCGTCCCGATCGGCCTGACGGAAAGTACGGCATCGCTCGTAACTCCCAAACGGTTGGTCGCAGAGCCACGTGCCTTATGTCATCGGAATCCTTGGCTCGAGCCGAACGAGACGCAGGTCTCAGATTGGCTCGTCGCTCTGACGAAATTTTCGGGTATTTTGGATTTTGTCGAAAACCTTCTTTTGCAACCTAGCGCCAGGTATTTGGCCCAGTCCCACCCAAATCAGCACAGAAAGCTTCTCTGGAGTCTGACTGTCAATAATCATCCAAAAAAAGAGGAAATTTCCATTCACCTTGGCGAGGGGACCTCAAAACGTGCTAAGGTGGCGTGTCCGAGGTGGCTCGAATGGCTATAACTCCGGGAAGGAGTGAGATCCCTTCACCCAAATCGGCACACCTGTGCAGGGGCTCAGTCCGAGGCCAGGTGAAAAGGGGCGTGGCGACAGGCCAGTAGGTGGCGCCGTAAGCTGAAAAATAGGGAAAATGTAATGTAAAAAGACAATCAAACAAAGATGAAAACACCCGAAACACTGCGGGATCGTAGTACCCTCCCCTGTCTGCAACGTCACCGGGCCTTGTCCCGATCGGCCTGACGGTGGAACTGCAGCGACGGAAAGTACGGCATCGCTCGTAACTCCCAAACGGTTGGTCGCAGAGCCACGTGCCTTATGTCATCGGAATCCTTGGCTCGAGCCGAACGAGACGCAGGTCTCAGATTGGCTCGTCGCTCTGACGAAATTTTCGGGTATTTTGGATTTTGTCGAAAACCTTCTTTTGCAACCTAGCGCCAGGTATTTGGCCCAGTCCCACCCAAATCAGCACAGAAAGCTTCTCTGGAGTCTGACTGTCAATAATCATCCAAAAAAAGAGGAAATTTCCATTCACCTTGGCGAGGGGACCTCAAAACGTGCTAAGGTGGCGTGTCCGAGGTGGCTCGAAAAGGGGCGTGGCGACAGGCCAGTAGGTGGCGCCGTAAGCTGAAAAATAGGGAAAATGTAATGTAAAAAGACAATCAAACAAAGATGAAAACACCCGAAACACTGCGGGATCGTAGTACCCTCCCCTGTCTGCAACGTCACCGGGCCTTGTCCCGATCGGCCTGACGGTGGAACTGCAGCGACGGAAAGTACGGCATCGCTCGTAACTCCCAAACGGTTGGTCGCAGAGCCACGTGCCTTATGTCATCGGAATCCTTGGCTCGAGCCGAACGAGACGCAGGTCTCAGATTGGCTCGTCGCTCTGACGAAATTTTCGGGTATTTTGGATTTTGTCGAAAACCTTCTTTTGCAACCTAGCGCCAGGTATTTGGCCCAGTCCCACCCAAATCAGCACAGAAAGCTTCTCTGGAGTCTGACTGTCAATAATCATCCAAAAAAAGAGGAAATTTCCATTCACCTTGGCGAGGGGACCTCAAAACGTGCTAAGGTGGCGTGTCCGAGGTGGCTCGAATGGCTATAACTCCGGGAAGGAGTGAGATCCCTTCACCCAAATCGGCACACCTGTGCAGGGGCTCAGTCCGAGGCCAGGTGAAAAAGGGCGCGGCGACAGGCCACTAGGTGGCGCTGTAAGCGACAACAAAATTAATACGAATCGAAAAAAAGGACAAACAAACAACATGGAGACAGATACAGCTAGGCTGCAGTCAGTCCAATCTACTTTCAAAGTAAGGTCTGCGCTATGTTCGAACTAAACTACCCACCAGGGTCTGATTTTTCAAGAGCGTAAGTGACTTTGTTTCACAGGCGCACAACACGTATCTCGCATGTGACAGAACTCCCCATTCTGAAATGGAAATAAATAAAAAACTGTAAAAACCTCTTCTGCTTTGTTTCACCAACAATTTCAGGGGAGAGCGCGAACGCAGTCCCCCACTACCATAAATTATGCAGTCGAGATTCCCGCATTTGGGGAATTCGCAGGGGTCAGCATGGCCGGAGTGCAATGGACAAGCCTCGCCCTGGGTGAACCGCCTTCTTGATCATGGTGTCTCCCCTGCCAGGTAAGTATGAAGGCCCAGGCGGTCAGCCAGAGGTCTGATTTGCATCTCTACCATCCTCACCAACGGTTAGCCCTCCGCCCCCGCTCCAGGAAAGGAAGGACGGGTGCCTTCCGTTACTGGCCTGGAAACTGCCAAGCTCATGGGCCGGTGCTTCCCAACGCCAGTTTTAGATGACTCTCTTTAAACAAACACACCTGATTCGATGCACCACCTCGTCTGTGAAAGACTTCAAGACCTCAGGTGGGTGCATCGTTAGTGGAAGAGTCCAAGACCCCAGGAGGACACATCAGGAAAAAAGTTTGCAATAAACCACAGCATCTGCAATGGCAGCTCTCATTCCTTGTTCTGCTATTCGACACAATAAATGGCAATCCCCAAAAAGGGAAAGCACACCGTTCCTGGAGACACTGCAATACCAGGCCGATGCATGGAGTGGACGGAGCAAGCCCCGGCTCCAGCTCCGTGATCTAAAAATCCATTTAATATGTAGTCCCCGGATGGGGGACGTATCAGATATTAAACTGATAAGAACAGATACTACACTTGATCTTAGCCAAAAGGCCGAGAAGCGATGCTGCTAAGACGCAGCAGGGAGGAAGCCGGACACGGCGATGCCCATCTCGGCTTTGGTAAGTTTTGGGAGACCTAAAAACGCTGGGGGATGGTGGTAGCCTCCCCTGTCTACAACGTCACCGGGCCTCGTCCCGATCGGCCTGACGGAAAGTACGGCATCGCTCGTAACTCCCAAACGGTTGGTCGCAGAGCCACGTGCCTTATGTCATCGGAATCCTTGGCTCGAGCCGAACGAGACGCAGGTCTCAGATTGGCTCGTCGCTCTGACGAAATTTTCGGGTATTTTGGATTTTGTCGAAAACCTTCTTTTGCAACCTAGCGCCAGGTATTTGGCCCAGTCCCACCCAAATCAGCACAGAAAGCTTCTCTGGAGTCTGACTGTCAATAATCATCCAAAAAAAGAGGAAATTTCCATTCACCTTGGCGAGGGGACCTCAAAACGTGCTAAGGTGGCGTGTCCGAGGTGGCTCGAATGGCTATAACTCCGGGAAGGAGTGAGATCCCTTCACCCAAATCGGCACACCTGTGCAGGGGCTCAGTCCGAGGCCAGGTGAAAAGGGGCGTGGCGACAGGCCAGTAGGTGGCGCCGTAAGCTGAAAAATAGGGAAAATGTAATGTAAAAAGACAATCAAACAAAGATGAAAACACCCGAAACACTGCGGGATCGTAGTACCCTCCCCTGTCTGCAACGTCACCGGGCCTTGTCCCGATCGGCCTGACGGTGGAACTGCAGCGACGGAAAGTACGGCATCGCTCGTAACTCCCAAACGGTTGGTCGCAGAGCCACGTGCCTTATGTCATCGGAATCCTTGGCTCGAGCCGAACGAGACGCAGGTCTCAGATTGGCTCGTCGCTCTGACGAAATTTTCGGGTATTTTGGATTTTGTCGAAAACCTTCTTTTGCAACCTAGCGCCAGGTATTTGGCCCAGTCCCACCCAAATCAGCACAGAAAGCTTCTCTGGAGTCTGACTGTCAATAATCATCCAAAAAAAGAGGAAATTTCCATTCACCTTGGCGAGGGACCTCAAAACGTGCTAAGGTGGCGTGTCCGAGGTGGCTCGAAAAGGGGCGTGGCGACAGGCCAGTAGGTGGCGCCGTAAGCTGAAAAATAGGGAAAATGTAATGTAAAAAGACAATCAAACAAAGATGAAAACACCCGAAACACTGCGGGATCGTAGTACCCTCCCCTGTCTGCAACGTCACCGGGCCTTGTCCCGATCGGCCTGACGGTGGAACTGCAGCGACGGAAAGTACGGCATCGCTCGTAACTCCCAAACGGTTGGTCGCAGAGCCACGTGCCTTATGTCATCGGAATCCTTGGCTCGAGCCGAACGAGACGCAGGTCTCAGATTGGCTCGTCGCTCTGACGAAATTTTCGGGTATTTTGGATTTTGTCGAAAACCTTCTTTTGCAACCTAGCGCCAGGTATTTGGCCCAGTCCCACCCAAATCAGCACAGAAAGCTTCTCTGGAGTCTGACTGTCAATAATCATCCAAAAAAAGAGGAAATTTCCATTCACCTTGGCGAGGGGACCTCAAAACGTGCTAAGGTGGCGTGTCCGAGGTGGCTCGAATGGCTATAACTCCGGGAAGGAGTGAGATCCCTTCACCCAAATCGGCACACCTGTGCAGGGGCTCAGTCCGAGGCCAGGTGAAAAAGGGCGCGGCGACAGGCCACTAGGTGGCGCTGTAAGCGACAACAAAATTAATACGAATCGAAAAAAAGGACAAACAAACAACATGGAGACAGATACAGCTAGGCTGCAGTCAGTCCAATCTACTTTCAAAGTAAGGTCTGCGCTATGTTTGAACTAAACTACCCACCAGGGTCTGATTTTTCAAGAGCGTAAGTGACTTTGTTTCACAGGCGCACAACACGTATCTCGCATGTGACAGAACTCCCCATTCTGAAATGGAAATAAATAAAAAACTGTAAAAACCTCTTCTGCTTTGTTTCACCAACAATTTCAGGGGAGAGCGCGAACGCAGTCCCCCACTACCATAAATTATGCAGTCGAGATTCCCGCATTTGGGGAATTCGCAGGGGTCAGCATGGCCGGAGTGCAATGGACAAGCCTCGCCCTGGGTGAACCGCCTTCTTGATCATGGTGTCTCCCCTGCCAGGTAAGTATGAAGGCCCAGGCGGTCAGCCAGAGGTCTGATTTGCATCTCTACCATCCTCACCAACGGTTAGCCCTCCGCCCCCGCTCCAGGAAAGGAAGGACGGGTGCCTTCCGTTACTGGCCTGGAAACATGGGCCGGTGCTTCCCAACGCCAGTTTTAGATGACTCTCTTTAAACAAACACACCTGATTCGATGCACCACCTCGTCTGTGAAAGACTTCAAGACCTCAGGTGGGTGCATCGTTAGTGGAAGAGTCCAAGACCCCAGGAGGACACATCAGGAAAAAAGTTTGCAATAAACCACAGCATCTGCAATGGCAGCTCTCATTCCTTGTTCTGCTATTCGACACAATAAATGGCAATCCCCAAAAAGGGAAAGCACACCGTTCCTGGAGACACTGCAATACCAGGCCGATGCATGGAGTGGACGGAGCAAGCCCCGGCTCCAGCTCCGTGATCTAAAAATCCATTTAATATGTAGTCCCCAGATGGGGGACGTATCAGATATTAAACTGATAAGAACAGATACTACACTTGATCTTAGCCAAAAGGCCGAGAAGCGATGCTGCTAAGACGCAGCAGGGAGGAAGCCGGACACGGCGATGCCCATCTCGGCTTTGGTAAGTTTTGGGAGACCTAAAAACGCTGGGGGATGGTGGTAGCCTCCCCTGTCTACAACGTCACCGGGCCTCGTCCCGATCGGCCTGACGGAAAGTACGGCATCGCTCGTAACTCCCAAACGGTTGGTCGCAGAGCCACGTGCCTTATGTCATCGGAATCCTTGGCTCGAGCCGAACGAGACGCAGGTCTCAGATTGGCTCGTCGCTCTGACGAAATTTTCGGGTATTTTGGATTTTGTCGAAAACCTTCTTTTGCAACCTAGCGCCAGGTATTTGGCCCAGTCCCACCCAAATCAGCACAGAAAGCTTCTCTGGAGTCTGACTGTCAATAATCATCCAAAAAAAGAGGAAATTTCCATTCACCTTGGCGAGGGGACCTCAAAACGTGCTAAGGTGGCGTGTCCGAGGTGGCTCGAAAAGGGGCGTGGCGACAGGCCAGTAGGTGGCGCCGTAAGCTGAAAAATAGGGAAAATGTAATGTAAAAAGACAATCAAACAAAGATGAAAACACCCGAAACACTGCGGGATCGTAGTACCCTCCCCTGTCTGCAACGTCACCGGGCCTTGTCCCGATCGGCCTGACGGTGGAACTGCAGCGACGGAAAGTACGGCATCGCTCGTAACTCCCAAACGGTTGGTCGCAGAGCCACGTGCCTTATGTCATCGGAATCCTTGGCTCGAGCCGAACGAGACGCAGGTCTCAGATTGGCTCGTCGCTCTGACGAAATTTTCGGGTATTTTGGATTTTGTCGAAAACCTTCTTTTGCAACCTAGCGCCAGGTATTTGGCCCAGTCCCACCCAAATCAGCACAGAAAGCTTCTCTGGAGTCTGACTGTCAATAATCATCCAAAAAAAGAGGAAATTTCCATTCACCTTGGCGAGGGGACCTCAAAACGTGCTAAGGTGGCGTGTCCGAGGTGGCTCGAATGGCTATAACTCCGGGAAGGAGTGAGATCCCTTCACCCAAATCGGCACACCTGTGCAGGGGCTCAGTCCGAGGCCAGGTGAAAAAGGGCGCGGCGACAGGCCACTAGGTGGCGCTGTAAGCGACAACAAAATTAATACGAATCGAAAAAAAGGACAAACAAACAACATGGAGACAGATACAGCTAGGCTGCAGTCAGTCCAATCTACTTTCAAAGTAAGGTCTGCGCTATGTTCGAACTAAACTACCCACCAGGGTCTGATTTTTCAAGAGCGTAAGTGACTTTGTTTCACAGGCGCACAACACGTATCTCGCATGTGACAGAACTCCCCATTCTGAAATGGAAATAAATAAAAAACTGTAAAAACCTCTTCTGCTTTGTTTCACCAACAATTTCAGGGGAGAGCGCGAACGCAGTCCCCCACTACCATAAATTATGCAGTCGAGATTCCCGCATTTGGGGAATTCGCAGGGGTCAGCATGGCCGGAGTGCAATGGACAAGCCTCGCCCTGGGTGAACCGCCTTCTTGATCATGGTGTCTCCCCTGCCAGGTAAGTATGAAGGCCCAGGCGGTCAGCCAGAGGTCTGATTTGCATCTCTACCATCCTCACCAACGGTTAGCCCTCCGCCCCCGCTCCAGGAAAGGAAGGACGGGTGCCTTCCGTTACTGGCCTGGAAACTGCCAAGCTCATGGGCCGGTGCTTCCCAACGCCAGTTTTAGATGACTCTCTTTAAACAAACACACCTGATTCGATGCACCACCTCGTCTGTGAAAGACTTCAAGACCTCAGGTGGGTGCATCGTTAGTGGAAGAGTCCAAGACCCCAGGAGGACACATCAGGAAAAAAGTTTGCAATAAACCACAGCATCTGCAATGGCAGCTCTCATTCCTTGTTCTGCTATTCGACACAATAAATGGCAATCCCCAAAAAGGGAAAGCACACCGTTCCTGGAGACACTGCAATACCAGGCCGATGCATGGAGTGGACGGAGCAAGCCCCGGCTCCAGCTCCGTGATCTAAAAATCCATTTAATATGTAGTCCCCGGATGGGGGACGTATCAGATATTAAACTGATAAGAACAGATACTACACTTGATCTTAGCCAAAAGGCCGAGAAGCGATGCTGCTAAGACGCAGCAGGGAGGAAGCCGGACACGGCGATGCCCATCTCGGCTTTGGTAAGTTTTGGGAGACCTAAAAACGCTGGGGGATGGTGGTAGCCTCCCCTGTCTACAACGTCACCGGGCCTCGTCCCGATCGGCCTGACGGAAAGTACGGCATCGCTCGTAACTCCCAAACGGTTGGTCGCAGAGCCACGTGCCTTATGTCATCGGAATCCTTGGCTCGAGCCGAACGAGACGCAGGTCTCAGATTGGCTCGTCGCTCTGATGAAATTTTCGGGTATTTTGGATTTTGTCGAAAACCTTCTTTTGCAACCTAGCGCCAGGTATTTGGCCCAGTCCCACCCAAATCAGCACAGAAAGCTTCTCTGGAGTCTGACTGTCAATAATCATCCAAAAAAAGAGGAAATTTCCATTCACCTTGGCGAGGGGACCTCAAAACGTGCTAAGGTGGCGTGTCCGAGGTGGCTCGAATGGCTATAACTCCGGGAAGGAGTGAGATCCCTTGGATCGGTGAAACTGCAGCGACGGAAAGTACGGCATGGCTCGTAACTCCCAAACGGTTGGTCGCAGAGCCACGTGCCTTATGTCATCGGAATCCTTGGCTCGAGCCGAACGAGACGCAGGTCTCAGATTGGCTCGTCGCTCTGACGAAATTTTCGGGTATTTTGGATTTTGTCGAAAACCTTCTTTTGCAACCTAGCGCCAGGTATTTGGCCCAGTCCCACCCAAATCAGCACAGAAAGCTTCTCTGGAGTCTGACTGTCAATAATCATCCAAAAAAAGAGGAAATTTCCATTCACCTTGGCGAGGGGACCTCAAAACGTGCTAAGGTGGCGTGTCCGAGGTGGCTCGAAAAGGGGCGTGGCGACAGGCCAGTAGGTGGCGCCGTAAGCTGAAAAATAGGGAAAATGTAATGTAAAAAGACAATCAAACAAAGATGAAAACACCCGAAACACTGCGGGATCGTAGTACCCTCCCCTGTCTGCAACGTCACCGGGCCTTGTCCCGATCGGCCTGACGGTGGAACTGCAGCGACGGAAAGTACAGCATCGCTCGTAACTCCCAAACGGTTGGTCGCAGAGCCACGTGCCTTATGTCATCGGAATCTCAGATTGGCTCGTCGCTCTGACGAAATTTTTGGGTATTTTGGATTTTGTCGAAAACCTTCTTTTGCAACCTAGCGCCAGGTATTTGGCCCAGTCCCACCCAAATCAGCACAGAAAGCTTCTCTGGAGTCTGACTGTCAATAATCATCCAAAAAAAAGAGGAAATTTCCATTCACCTTGGCGAGGGGACCTCAAAACGTGCTAAGGTGGCGTGTCCGAGGTGGCTCGAATGGCTATAACTCCGGGAAGGAGTGAGATCCCTTCACCCAAATCGGCACACCTGTGCAGGGGCTCAGTCCGAGGCCAGGTGAAAAGGGGCGTGGCGACAGGCCAGTAGGTGGCGCCGTAAACTGAAAAATAGGGAAAATGTAATGTAAGAAGACAATCAAACAAAGATGAAAACACCCGAAACACTGCGGGATCGTAGTACCCTCCCCTGTCTGCAACGTCACCGGGCCTTGTCCCGATCGGCCTGACGGTGGAACTGCAGCGACGGAAAGTACGGCATCGCTCGTAACTCCCAAACGGTTGGTCGCAGAGCCACGTGCCTTATGTCATCGGAATCCTTGGCTCGAGCCGAACGAGACGCAGGTCTCAGATTGGCTCGTCGCTCTGACGAAATTTTCGGGTATTTTGGATTTTGTCGAAAACCTTCTTTTGCAACCTAGCGCCAGGTATTTGGCCCAGTCCCACCCAAATCAGCACAGAAAGCTTCTCTGGAGTCTGACTGTCAATAATCATCCAAAAAAAGAGGAAATTTCCATTCACCTTGGCGAGGGGACCTCAAAACGTGCTAAGGTGGCGTGTCCGAGGTGGCTCGAAAAGGGGCGTGGCGACAGGCCAGTAGGTGGCGCCGTAAGCTGAAAAATAGGGAAAATGTAATGTAAAAAGACAATCAAACAAAGATGAAAACACCCGAAACACTGCGGGATCGTAGTACCCTCCCCTGTCTGCAACGTCACCGGGCCTTGTCCCGATCGGCCTGACGGTGGAACTGCAGCGACGGAAAGTACGGCATCGCTCGTAACTCCCAAACGGTTGGTCGCAGAGCCACGTGCCTTATGTCATCGGAATCTCAGATTGGCTCGTCGCTCTGACGAAATTTTCGGGTATTTTGGATTTTGTCGAAAACCTTCTTTTGCAACCTAGCGCCAGGTATTTGGCCCAGTCCCACCCAAATCAGCACAGAAAGCTTCTCTGGAGTCTGACTGTCAATAATCATCCAAAAAAAGAGGAAATTTCCATTCACCTTGGCGAGGGGACCTCAAAACGTGCTAAGGTGGCGTGTCCGAGGTGGCTCGAATGGCTATAACTCCGGGAAGGAGTGAGATCCCTTCACCCAAATCGGCACACCTGTGCAGGGGCTCAGTCCGAGGCCAGGTGAAAAAGGGCGCGGCGACAGGCCACTAGGTGGCGCTGTAAGCGACAACAAAATTAATACGAATCGAAAAAAAGGACAAACAAACAACATGGAGACAGATACAGCTAGGCTGCAGTCAGTCCAATCTACTTTCAAAGTAAGGTCTGCGCTATGTTCGAACTAAACTACCCACCAGGGTCTGATTTTTCAAGAGCGTAAGTGACTTTGTTTCACAGGCGCACAACACGTATCTCGCATGTGACAGAACTCCCCATTCTGAAATGGAAATAAATAAAAAACTGTAAAAACCTCTTCTGCTTTGTTTCACCAACAATTTCAGGGGAGAGCGCGAACGCAGTCCCCCACTACCATAAATTATGCAGTCGAGATTCCCGCATTTGGGGAATTCGCAGGGGTCAGCATGGCCGGAGTGCAATGGACAAGCCTCGCCCTGGGTGAACCGCCTTCTTGATCATGGTGTCTCCCCTGCCAGGTAAGTATGAAGGCCCAGGCGGTCAGCCAGAGGTCTGATTTGCATCTCTACCATCCTCACCAACGTTTAGTCCTCCGCCCCCGCTCCAGGAAAGGAAGGACGGGTGCCTTCCGTTACTGGCCTGGAAACTGCCAAGCTCATGGGCCGGTGCTTCCCAACGCCAGTTTTAGATGACTCTCTTTAAACAAACACACCTGATTCGATGCACCACCTCGTCTGTGAAAGACTTCAAGACCTCAGGTGGGTGCATCGTTAGTGGAAGAGTCCAAGACCCCAGGAGGACACATCAGGAAAAAAGTTTGCAATAAACCACAGCATCTGCAATGGCAGCTCTCATTCCTTGTTCTGCTATTCGACACAATAAATGGCAATCCCCAAAAAGGGAAAGCACACCGTTCCTGGAGACACTGCAATACCAGGCCGATGCATGGAGTGGACGGAGCAAGCCCCGGCTCCAGCTCCGTGATCTAAAAATCCATTTAATATGTAGTCCCCGGATGGGGGACGTATCAGATATTAAACTGATAAGAACAGATACTACACTTGATCTTAGCCAAAAGGCCGAGAAGCGATGCTGCTAAGACGCAGCAGGGAGGAAGCCGGACACGGCGATGCCCATCTCGGCTTTGGTAAGTTTTGGGAGACCTAAAAACGCTGGGGGATGGTGGTAGCCTCCCCTGTCTACAACGTCACCGGGCCTCGTCCCGATCGGCCTGACGGAAAGTACGGCATCGCTCGTAACTCCCAAACGGTTGGTCGCAGAGCCACGTGCCTTATGTCATCGGAATCCTTGGCTCGAGCCGAACGAGACGCAGGTCTCAGATTGGCTCGTCGCTCTGATGAAATTTTCGGGTATTTTGGATTTTGTCGAAAACCTTCTTTTGCAACCTAGCGCCAGGTATTTGGCCCAGTCCCACCCAAATCAGCACAGAAAGCTTCTCTGGAGTCTGACTGTCAATAATCATCCAAAAAAAGAGGAAATTTCCATTCACCTTGGCGAGGGGACCTCAAAACGTGCTAAGGTGGCGTGTCCGAGGTGGCTCGAATGGCTATAACTCCGGGAAGGAGTGAGATCCCTTGGATCGGTGAAACTGCAGCGACGGAAAGTACGGCATGGCTCGTAACTCCCAAACGGTTGGTCGCAGAGCCACGTGCCTTATGTCATCGGAATCCTTGGCTCGAGCCGAACGAGACGCAGGTCTCAGATTGGCTCGTCGCTCTGACGAAATTTTCGGGTATTTTGGATTTTGTCGAAAACCTTCTTTTGCAACCTAGCGCCAGGTATTTGGCCCAGTCCCACCCAAATCAGCACAGAAAGCTTCTCTGGAGTCTGACTGTCAATAATCATCCAAAAAAAGAGGAAATTTCCATTCACCTTGGCGAGGGGACCTCAAAACGTGCTAAGGTGGCGTGTCCGAGGTGGCTCGAAAAGGGGCGTGGCGACAGGCCAGTAGGTGGCGCCGTAAGCTGAAAAATAGGGAAAATGTAATGTAAAAAGACAATCAAACAAAGATGAAAACACCCGAAACACTGCGGGATCGTAGTACCCTCCCCTGTCTGCAACGTCACCGGGCCTTGTCCCGATCGGCCTGACGGTGGAACTGCAGCGACGGAAAGTACGGCATCGCTCGTAACTCCCAAACGGTTGGTCGCAGAGCCACGTGCCTTATGTCATCGGAATCTCAGATTGGCTCGTCGCTCTGACGAAATTTTTGGGTATTTTGGATTTTGTCGAAAACCTTCTTTTGCAACCTAGCGCCAGGTATTTGGCCCAGTCCCACCCAAATCAGCACAGAAAGCTTCTCTGGAGTCTGACTGTCAATAATCATCCAAAAAAAAGAGGAAATTTCCATTCACCTTGGCGAGGGGACCTCAAAACGTGCTAAGGTGGCGTGTCCGAGGTGGCTCGAATGGCTATAACTCCGGGAAGGAGTGAGATCCCTTCACCCAAATCGGCACACCTGTGCAGGGGCTCAGTCCGAGGCCAGGTGAAAAGGGGCGTGGCGACAGGCCAGTAGGTGGCGCCGTAAGCTGAAAAATAGGGAAAATGTAATGTAAGAAGACAATCAAACAAAGATGAAAACACCCGAAACGGTTGGTCGCAGAGCCACGTGCCTTATGTCATCGGAATCTCAGATTGGCTCGTCGCTCTGACGAAATTTTTGGGTATTTTGGATTTTGTCGAAAACCTTCTTTTGCAACCTAGCGCCAGGTATTTGGCCCAGTCCCACCCAAATCAGCACAGAAAGCTTCTCTGGAGTCTGACTGTCAATAATCATCCAAAAAAAAGAGGAAATTTCCATTCACCTTGGCGAGGGGACCTCAAAACGTGCTAAGGTGGCGTGTCCGAGGTGGCTCGAATGGCTATAACTCCGGGAAGGAGTGAGATCCCTTGGATCGGTGAAACTGCAGCGACGGAAAGTACGGCATGGCTCGTAACTCCCAAACGGTTGGTCGCAGAGCCACGTGCCTTATGTCATCGGAATCCTTGGCTCGAGCCGAACGAGACGCAGGTCTCAGATTGGCTCGTCGCTCTGACGAAATTTTCGGGTATTTTGGATTTTGTCGAAAACCTTCTTTTGCAACCTAGCGCCAGGTATTTGGCCCAGTCCCACCCAAATCAGCACAGAAAGCTTCTCTGGAGTCTGACTGTCAATAATCATCCAAAAAAAGAGGAAATTTCCATTCACCTTGGCGAGGGGACCTCAAAACGTGCTAAGGTGGCGTGTCCGAGGTGGCTCGAAAAGGGGCGTGGCGACAGGCCAGTAGGTGGCGCCGTAAGCTGAAAAATAGGGAAAATGTAATGTAAAAAGACAATCAAACAAAGATGAAAACACCCGAAACACTGCGGGATCGTAGTACCCTCCCCTGTCTGCAACGTCACCGGGCCTTGTCCCGATCGGCCTGACGGTGGAACTGCAGCGACGGAAAGTACGGCATCGCTCGTAACTCCCAAACGGTTGGTCGCAGAGCCACGTGCCTTATGTCATCGGAATCTCAGATTGGCTCGTCGCTCTGACGAAATTTTTGGGTATTTTGGATTTTGTCGAAAACCTTCTTTTGCAACCTAGCGCCAGGTATTTGGCCCAGTCCCACCCAAATCAGCACAGAAAGCTTCTCTGGAGTCTGACTGTCAATAATCATCCAAAAAAAAGAGGAAATTTCCATTCACCTTGGCGAGGGGACCTCAAAACGTGCTAAGGTGGCGTGTCCGAGGTGGCTCGAATGGCTATAACTCCGGGAAGGAGTGAGATCCCTTCACCCAAATCGGCACACCTGTGCAGGGGCTCAGTCCGAGGCCAGGTGAAAAGGGGCGTGGCGACAGGCCAGTAGGTGGCGCCGTAAGCTGAAAAATAGGGAAAATGTAATGTAAAAAGACAATCAAACAAAGATGAAAACACCCGAAACACTGCGGGATCGTAGTACCCTCCCCTGTCTGCAACGTCACCGGGCCTTGTCCCGATCGGCCTGACGGTGGAACTGCAGCGACGGAAAGTACGGCATCGCTCGTAACTCCCAAACGGTTGGTCGCAGAGCCACGTGCCTTATGTCATCGGAATCCTTGGCTCGAGCCGAACGAGACGCAGGTCTCAGATTGGCTCGTCGCTCTGACGAAATTTTCGGGTATTTTGGATTTTGTCGAAAACCTTCTTTTGCAACCTAGCGCCAGGTATTTGGCCCAGTCCCACCCAAATCAGCACAGAAAGCTTCTCTGGAGTCTGACTGTCAATAATCATCCAAAAAAAGAGGAAATTTCCATTCACCTTGGCGAGGGGACCTCAAAACGTGCTAAGGTGGCGTGTCCGAGGTGGCTCGAAAAGGGGCGTGGCGACAGGCCAGTAGGTGGCGCCGTAAGCTGAAAAATAGGGAAAATGTAATGTAAAAAGACAATCAAACAAAGATGAAAACACCCGAAACACTGCGGGATCGTAGTACCCTCCCCTGTCTGCAACGTCACCGGGCCTTGTCCCGATCGGCCTGACGGTGGAACTGCAGCGACGGAAAGTACGGCATCGCTCGTAACTCCCAAACGGTTGGTCGCAGAGCCACGTGCCTTATGTCATCGGAATCCTTGGCTCGAGCCGAACGAGACGCAGGTCTCAGATTGGCTCGTCGCTCTGACGAAATTTTCGGGTATTTTGGATTTTGTCGAAAACCTTCTTTTGCAACCTAGCGCCAGGTATTTGGCCCAGTCCCACCCAAATCAGCACAGAAAGCTTCTCTGGAGTCTGACTGTCAATAATCATCCAAAAAAAGAGGAAATTTCCATTCACCTTGGCGAGGGGACCTCAAAACGTGCTAAGGTGGCGTGTCCGAGGTGGCTCGAATGGCTATAACTCCGGGAAGGAGTGAGATCCCTTCACCCAAATCGGCACACCTGTGCAGGGGCTCAGTCCGAGGCCAGGTGAAAAAGGGCGCGGCGACAGGCCACTAGGTGGCGCTGTAAGCGACAACAAAATTAATACGAATCGAAAAAAAGGACAAACAAACAACATGGAGACAGATACAGCTAGGCTGCAGTCAGTCCAATCTACTTTCAAAGTAAGGTCTGCGCTATGTTCGAACTAAACTACCCACCAGGGTCTGATTTTTCAAGAGCGTAAGTGACTTTGTTTCACAGGCGCACAACACGTATCTCGCATGTGACAGAACTCCCCATTCTGAAATGGAAATAAATAAAAAACTGTAAAAACCTCTTCTGCTTTGTTTCACCAACAATTTCAGGGGAGAGCGCGAACGCAGTCCCCCACTACCATAAATTATGCAGTCGAGATTCCCGCATTTGGGGAATTCGCAGGGGTCAGCATGGCCGGAGTGCAATGGACAAGCCTCGCCCTGGGTGAACCGCCTTCTTGATCATGGTGTCTCCCCTGCCAGGTAAGTATGAAGGCCCAGGCGGTCAGCCAGAGGTCTGATTTGCATCTCTACCATCCTCACCAACGGTTAGCCCTCCGCCCCCGCTCCAGGAAAGGAAGGACGGGTGCCTTCCGTTACTGGCCTGGAAACTGCCAAGCTCATGGGCCGGTGCTTCCCAACGCCAGTTTTAGATGACTCTCTTTAAACAAACACACCTGATTCGATGCACCACCTCGTCTGTGAAAGACTTCAAGACCTCAGGTGGGTGCATCGTTAGTGGAAGAGTCCAAGACCCCAGGAGGACACATCAGGAAAAAAGTTTGCAATAAACCACAGCATCTGCAATGGCAGCTCTCATTCCTTGTTCTGCTATTCGACACAATAAATGGCAATCCCCAAAAAGGGAAAGCACACCGTTCCTGGAGACACTGCAATACCAGGCCGATGCATGGAGTGGACGGAGCAAGCCCCGGCTCCAGCTCCGTGATCTAAAAATCCATTTAATATGTAGTCCCCGGATGGGGGACGTATCAGATATTAAACTGATAAGAACAGATACTACACTTGATCTTAGCCAAAAGGCCGAGAAGCGATGCTGCTAAGACGCAGCAGGGAGGAAGCCGGACACGGCGATGCCCATCTCGGCTTTGGTAAGTTTTGGGAGACCTAAAAACGCTGGGGGATGGTGGTAGCCTCCCCTGTCTACAACGTCACCGGGCCTCGTCCCGATCGGCCTGACGGAAAGTACGGCATCGCTCGTAACTCCCAAACGGTTGGTCGCAGAGCCACGTGCCTTATGTCATCGGAATCCTTGGCTCGAGCCGAACGAGACGCAGGTCTCAGATTGGCTCGTCGCTCTGATGAAATTTTCGGGTATTTTGGATTTTGTCGAAAACCTTCTTTTGCAACCTAGCGCCAGGTATTTGGCCCAGTCCCACCCAAATCAGCACAGAAAGCTTCTCTGGAGTCTGACTGTCAATAATCATCCAAAAAAAGAGGAAATTTCCATTCACCTTGGCGAGGGGACCTCAAAACGTGCTAAGGTGGCGTGTCCGAGGTGGCTCGAATGGCTATAACTCCGGGAAGGAGTGAGATCCCTTGGATCGGTGAAACTGCAGCGACGGAAAGTACGGCATGGCTCGTAACTCCCAAACGGTTGGTCGCAGAGCCACGTGCCTTATGTCATCGGAATCCTTGGCTCGAGCCGAACGAGACGCAGGTCTCAGATTGGCTCGTCGCTCTGACGAAATTTTCGGGTATTTTGGATTTTGTCGAAAACCTTCTTTTGCAACCTAGCGCCAGGTATTTGGCCCAGTCCCACCCAAATCAGCACAGAAAGCTTCTCTGGAGTCTGACTGTCAATAATCATCCAAAAAAAGAGGAAATTTCCATTCACCTTGGCGAGGGGACCTCAAAACGTGCTAAGGTGGCGTGTCCGAGGTGGCTCGAAAAGGGGCGTGGCGACAGGCCAGTAGGTGGCGCCGTAAGCTGAAAAATAGGGAAAATGTAATGTAAAAAGACAATCAAACAAAGATGAAAACACCCGAAACACTGCGGGATCGTAGTACCCTCCCCTGTCTGCAACGTCACCGGGCCTTGTCCCGATCGGCCTGACGGTGGAACTGCAGCGACGGAAAGTACAGCATCGCTCGTAACTCCCAAACGGTTGGTCGCAGAGCCACGTGCCTTATGTCATCGGAATCTCAGATTGGCTCGTCGCTCTGACGAAATTTTTGGGTATTTTGGATTTTGTCGAAAACCTTCTTTTGCAACCTAGCGCCAGGTATTTGGCCCAGTCCCACCCAAATCAGCACAGAAAGCTTCTCTGGAGTCTGACTGTCAATAATCATCCAAAAAAAGAGGAAATTTCCATTCACCTTGGCGAGGGGACCTCAAAACGTGCTAAGGTGGCGTGTCCGAGGTGGCTCGAAAAGGGGCGTGGCGACAGGCCAGTAGGTGGCGCCGTAAGCTGAAAAATAGGGAAAATGTAATGTAAAAAGACAATCAAACAAAGATGAAAACACCCGAAACACTGCGGGATCGTAGTACCCTCCCCTGTCTGCAACGTCACCGGGCCTTGTCCCGATCGGCCTGACGGTGGAACTGCAGCGACGGAAAGTACGGCATCGCTCGTAACTCCCAAACGGTTGGTCGCAGAGCCACGTGCCTTATGTCATCGGAATCTCAGATTGGCTCGTCGCTCTGACGAAATTTTCGGGTATTTTGGATTTTGTCGAAAACCTTCTTTTGCAACCTAGCGCCAGGTATTTGGCCCAGTCCCACCCAAATCAGCACAGAAAGCTTCTCTGGAGTCTGACTGTCAATAATCATCCAAAAAAAGAGGAAATTTCCATTCACCTTGGCGAGGGGACCTCAAAACGTGCTAAGGTGGCGTGTCCGAGGTGGCTCGAATGGCTATAACTCCGGGAAGGAGTGAGATCCCTTCACCCAAATCGGCACACCTGTGCAGGGGCTCAGTCCGAGGCCAGGTGAAAAAGGGCGCGGCGACAGGCCACTAGGTGGCGCTGTAAGCGACAACAAAATTAATACGAATCGAAAAAAAGGACAAACAAACAACATGGAGACAGATACAGCTAGGCTGCAGTCAGTCCAATCTACTTTCAAAGTAAGGTCTGCGCTATGTTCGAACTAAACTACCCACCAGGGTCTGATTTTTCAAGAGCGTAAGTGACTTTGTTTCACAGGCGCACAACACGTATCTCGCATGTGACAGAACTCCCCATTCTGAAATGGAAATAAATAAAAAACTGTAAAAACCTCTTCTGCTTTGTTTCACCAACAATTTCAGGGGAGAGCGCGAACGCAGTCCCCCACTACCATAAATTATGCAGTCGAGATTCCCGCATTTGGGGAATTCGCAGGGGTCAGCATGGCCGGAGTGCAATGGACAAGCCTCGCCCTGGGTGAACCGCCTTCTTGATCATGGTGTCTCCCCTGCCAGGTAAGTATGAAGGCCCAGGCGGTCAGCCAGAGGTCTGATTTGCATCTCTACCATCCTCACCAACGTTTAGTCCTCCGCCCCCGCTCCAGGAAAGGAAGGACGGGTGCCTTCCGTTACTGGCCTGGAAACTGCCAAGCTCATGGGCCGGTGCTTCCCAACGCCAGTTTTAGATGACTCTCTTTAAACAAACACACCTGATTCGATGCACCACCTCGTCTGTGAAAGACTTCAAGACCTCAGGTGGGTGCATCGTTAGTGGAAGAGTCCAAGACCCCAGGAGGACACATCAGGAAAAAAGTTTGCAATAAACCACAGCATCTGCAATGGCAGCTCTCATTCCTTGTTCTGCTATTCGACACAATAAATGGCAATCCCCAAAAAGGGAAAGCACACCGTTCCTGGAGACACTGCAATACCAGGCCGATGCATGGAGTGGACGGAGCAAGCCCCGGCTCCAGCTCCGTGATCTAAAAATCCATTTAATATGTAGTCCCCGGATGGGGGACGTATCAGATATTAAACTGATAAGAACAGATACTACACTTGATCTTAGCCAAAAGGCCGAGAAGCGATGCTGCTAAGACGCAGCAGGGAGGAAGCCGGACACGGCGATGCCCATCTCGGCTTTGGTAAGTTTTGGGAGACCTAAAAACGCTGGGGGATGGTGGTAGCCTCCCCTGTCTACAACGTCACCGGGCCTCGTCCCGATCGGCCTGACGGAAAGTACGGCATCGCTCGTAACTCCCAAACGGTTGGTCGCAGAGCCACGTGCCTTATGTCATCGGAATCCTTGGCTCGAGCCGAACGAGACGCAGGTCTCAGATTGGCTCGTCGCTCTGATGAAATTTTCGGGTATTTTGGATTTTGTCGAAAACCTTCTTTTGCAACCTAGCGCCAGGTATTTGGCCCAGTCCCACCCAAATCAGCACAGAAAGCTTCTCTGGAGTCTGACTGTCAATAATCATCCAAAAAAAGAGGAAATTTCCATTCACCTTGGCGAGGGGACCTCAAAACGTGCTAAGGTGGCGTGTCCGAGGTGGCTCGAATGGCTATAACTCCGGGAAGGAGTGAGATCCCTTGGATCGGTGAAACTGCAGCGACGGAAAGTACGGCATGGCTCGTAACTCCCAAACGGTTGGTCGCAGAGCCACGTGCCTTATGTCATCGGAATCCTTGGCTCGAGCCGAACGAGACGCAGGTCTCAGATTGGCTCGTCGCTCTGACGAAATTTTCAGGTATTTTGGATTTTGTCGAAAACCTTCTTTTGCAACCTAGCGCCAGGTATTTGGCCCAGTCCCACCCAAATCAGCACAGAAAGCTTCTCTGGAGTCTGACTGTCAATAATCATCCAAAAAAAGAGGAAATTTCCATTCACCTTGGCGAGGGGACCTCAAAACGTGCTAAGGTGGCGTGTCCGAGGTGGCTCGAAAAGGGGCGTGGCGACAGGCCAGTAGGTGGCGCCGTAAGCTGAAAAATAGGGAAAATGTAATGTAAAAAGACAATCAAACAAAGATGAAAACACCCGAAACACTGCGGGATCGTAGTACCCTCCCCTGTCTGCAACGTCACCGGGCCTTGTCCCGATCGGCCTGACGGTGGAACTGCAGCGACGGAAAGTACGGCATCGCTCGTAACTCCCAAACGGTTGGTCGCAGAGCCACGTGCCTTATGTCATCGGAATCTCAGATTGGCTCGTCGCTCTGACGAAATTTTTGGGTATTTTGGATTTTGTCGAAAACCTTCTTTTGCAACCTAGCGCCAGGTATTTGGCCCAGTCCCACCCAAATCAGCACAGAAAGCTTCTCTGGAGTCTGACTGTCAATAATCATCCAAAAAAAAGAGGAAATTTCCATTCACCTTGGCGAGGGGACCTCAAAACGTGCTAAGGTGGCGTGTCCGAGGTGGCTCGAATGGCTATAACTCCGGGAAGGAGTGAGATCCCTTCACCCAAATCGGCACACCTGTGCAGGGGCTCAGTCCGAGGCCAGGTGAAAAGGGGCGTGGCGACAGGCCAGTAGGTGGCGCCGTAAACTGAAAAATAGGGAAAATGTAATGTAAGAAGACAATCAAACAAAGATGAAAACACCCGAAACACTGCGGGATCGTAGTACCCTCCCCTGTCTGCAACGTCACCGGGCCTTGTCCCGATCGGCCTGACGGTGGAACTGCAGCGACGGAAAGTACGGCATCGCTCGTAACTCCCAAACGGTTGGTCGCAGAGCCACGTGCCTTATGTCATCGGAATCCTTGGCTCGAGCCGAACGAGACGCAGGTCTCAGATTGGCTCGTCGCTCTGACGAAATTTTCGGGTATTTTGGATTTTGTCGAAAACCTTCTTTTGCAACCTAGCGCCAGGTATTTGGCCCAGTCCCACCCAAATCAGCACAGAAAGCTTCTCTGGAGTCTGACTGTCAATAATCATCCAAAAAAAGAGGAAATTTCCATTCACCTTGGCGAGGGGACCTCAAAACGTGCTAAGGTGGCGTGTCCGAGGTGGCTCGAAAAGGGGCGTGGCGACAGGCCAGTAGGTGGCGCCGTAAGCTGAAAAATAGGGAAAATGTAATGTAAAAAGACAATCAAACAAAGATGAAAACACCCGAAACACTGCGGGATCGTAGTACCCTCCCCTGTCTGCAACGTCACCGGGCCTTGTCCCGATCGGCCTGACGGTGGAACTGCAGCGACGGAAAGTACGGCATCGCTCGTAACTCCCAAACGGTTGGTCGCAGAGCCACGTGCCTTATGTCATCGGAATCTCAGATTGGCTCGTCGCTCTGACGAAATTTTTGGGTATTTTGGATTTTGTCGAAAACCTTCTTTTGCAACCTAGCGCCAGGTATTTGGCCCAGTCCCACCCAAATCAGCACAGAAAGCTTCTCTGGAGTCTGACTGTCAATAATCATCCAAAAAAAAGAGGAAATTTCCATTCACCTTGGCGAGGGGACCTCAAAACGTGCTAAGGTGGCGTGTCCGAGGTGGCTCGAATGGCTATAACTCCGGGAAGGAGTGAGATCCCTTCACCCAAATCGGCACACCTGTGCAGGGGCTCAGTCCGAGGCCAGGTGAAAAGGGGCGTGGCGACAGGCCAGTAGGTGGCGCCGTAAGCTGAAAAATAGGGAAAATGTAATGTAAGAAGACAATCAAACAAAGATGAAAACACCCGAAACGGTTGGTCGCAGAGCCACGTGCCTTATGTCATCGGAATCTCAGATTGGCTCGTCGCTCTGACGAAATTTTTGGGTATTTTGGATTTTGTCGAAAACCTTCTTTTGCAACCTAGCGCCAGGTATTTGGCCCAGTCCCACCCAAATCAGCACAGAAAGCTTCTCTGGAGTCTGACTGTCAATAATCATCCAAAAAAAAGAGGAAATTTCCATTCACCTTGGCGAGGGGACCTCAAAACGTGCTAAGGTGGCGTGTCCGAGGTGGCTCGAATGGCTATAACTCCGGGAAGGAGTGAGATCCCTTGGATCGGTGAAACTGCAGCGACGGAAAGTACGGCATGGCTCGTAACTCCCAAACGGTTGGTCGCAGAGCCACGTGCCTTATGTCATCGGAATCCTTGGCTCGAGCCGAACGAGACGCAGGTCTCAGATTGGCTCGTCGCTCTGACGAAATTTTCGGGTATTTTGGATTTTGTCGAAAACCTTCTTTTGCAACCTAGCGCCAGGTATTTGGCCCAGTCCCACCCAAATCAGCACAGAAAGCTTCTCTGGAGTCTGACTGTCAATAATCATCCAAAAAAAGAGGAAATTTCCATTCACCTTGGCGAGGGGACCTCAAAACGTGCTAAGGTGGCGTGTCCGAGGTGGCTCGAAAAGGGGCGTGGCGACAGGCCAGTAGGTGGCGCCGTAAGCTGAAAAATAGGGAAAATGTAATGTAAAAAGACAATCAAACAAAGATGAAAACACCCGAAACACTGCGGGATCGTAGTACCCTCCCCTGTCTGCAACGTCACCGGGCCTTGTCCCGATCGGCCTGACGGTGGAACTGCAGCGACGGAAAGTACGGCATCGCTCGTAACTCCCAAACGGTTGGTCGCAGAGCCACGTGCCTTATGTCATCGGAATCTCAGATTGGCTCGTCGCTCTGACGAAATTTTTGGGTATTTTGGATTTTGTCGAAAACCTTCTTTTGCAACCTAGCGCCAGGTATTTGGCCCAGTCCCACCCAAATCAGCACAGAAAGCTTCTCTGGAGTCTGACTGTCAATAATCATCCAAAAAAAAGAGGAAATTTCCATTCACCTTGGCGAGGGGACCTCAAAACGTGCTAAGGTGGCGTGTCCGAGGTGGCTCGAATGGCTATAACTCCGGGAAGGAGTGAGATCCCTTCACCCAAATCGGCACACCTGTGCAGGGGCTCAGTCCGAGGCCAGGTGAAAAGGGGCGTGGCGACAGGCCAGTAGGTGGCGCCGTAAGCTGAAAAATAGGGAAAATGTAATGTAAGAAGACAATCAAACAAAGATGAAAACACCCGAAACACTGCGGGATCGTAGTACCCTCCCCTGTCTGCAACGTCACCGGGCCTTGTCCCGATCGGCCTGACGGTGGAACTGCAGCGACGGAAAGTACGGCATCGCTCGTAACTCCCAAACGGTTGGTCGCAGAGCCACGTGCCTTATGTCATCGGAATCCTTGGCTCGAGCCGAACGAGACGCAGGTCTCAGATTGGCTCGTCGCTCTGACGAAATTTTCGGGTATTTTGGATTTTGTCGAAAACCTTCTTTTGCAACCTAGCGCCAGGTATTTGGCCCAGTCCCACCCAAATCAGCACAGAAAGCTTCTCTGGAGTCTGACTGTCAATAATCATCCAAAAAAAGAGGAAATTTCCATTCACCTTGGCGAGGGGACCTCAAAACGTGCTAAGGTGGCGTGTCCGAGGTGGCTCGAAAAGGGGCGTGGCGACAGGCCAGTAGGTGGCGCCGTAAGCTGAAAAATAGGGAAAATGTAATGTAAAAAGACAATCAAACAAAGATGAAAACACCCGAAACACTGCGGGATCGTAGTACCCTCCCCTGTCTGCAACGTCACCGGGCCTTGTCCCGATCGGCCTGACGGTGGAACTGCAGCGACGGAAAGTACGGCATCGCTCGTAACTCCCAAACGGTTGGTCGCAGAGCCACGTGCCTTATGTCATCGGAATCCTTGGCTCGAGCCGAACGAGACGCAGGTCTCAGATTGGCTCGTCGCTCTGACGAAATTTTCGGGTATTTTGGATTTTGTCGAAAACCTTCTTTTGCAACCTAGCGCCAGGTATTTGGCCCAGTCCCACCCAAATCAGCACAGAAAGCTTCTCTGGAGTCTGACTGTCAATAATCATCCAAAAAAAGAGGAAATTTCCATTCACCTTGGCGAGGGGACCTCAAAACGTGCTAAGGTGGCGTGTCCGAGGTGGCTCGAATGGCTATAACTCCGGGAAGGAGTGAGATCCCTTCACCCAAATCGGCACACCTGTGCAGGGGCTCAGTCCGAGGCCAGGTGAAAAAGGGCGCGGCGACAGGCCACTAGGTGGCGCTGTAAGCGACAACAAAATTAATACGAATCGAAAAAAAGGACAAACAAACAACATGGAGACAGATACAGCTAGGCTGCAGTCAGTCCAATCTACTTTCAAAGTAAGGTCTGTGCTATGTTCGAACTAAACTACCCACCAGGGTCTGATTTTTCAAGAGCGTAAGTGACTTTGTTTCACAGGCGCACAACACGTATCTCGCATGTGACAGAACTCCCCATTCTGAAATGGAAATAAATAAAAAACTGTAAAAACCTCTTCTGCTTTGTTTCACCAACAATTTCAGGGGAGAGCGCGAACGCAGTCCCCCACTACCATAAATTATGCAGTCGAGATTCCCGCATTTGGGGAATTCGCAGGGGTCAGCATGGCCGGAGTGCAATGGACAAGCCTCGCCCTGGGTGAACCGCCTTCTTGATCATGGTGTCTCCCCTGCCAGGTAAGTATGAAGGCCCAGGCGGTCAGCCAGAGGTCTGATTTGCATCTCTACCATCCTCACCAACGGTTAGCCCTCCGCCCCCGCTCCAGGAAAGGAAGGACGGGTGCCTTCCGTTACTGGCCTGGAAACTGCCAAGCTCATGGGCCGGTGCTTCCCAACGCCAGTTTTAGATGACTCTCTTTAAACAAACACACCTGATTCGATGCACCACCTCGTCTGTGAAAGACTTCAAGACCTCAGGTGGGTGCATCGTTAGTGGAAGAGTCCAAGACCCCAGGAGGACACATCAGGAAAAAAGTTTGCAATAAACCACAGCATCTGCAATGGCAGCTCTCATTCCTTGTTCTGCTATTCGACACAATAAATGGCAATCCCCAAAAAGGGAAAGCACACCGTTCCTGGAGACACTGCAATACCAGGCCGATGCATGGAGTGGACGGAGCAAGCCCCGGCTCCAGCTCCGTGATCTAAAAATCCATTTAATATGTAGTCCCCAGATGGGGGACGTATCAGATATTAAACTGATAAGAACAGATACTACACTTGATCTTAGCCAAAAGGCCGAGAAGCGATGCTGCTAAGACGCAGCAGGGAGGAAGCCGGACACGGCGATGCCCATCTCGGCTTTGGTAAGTTTTGGGAGACCTAAAAACGCTGGGGGATGGTGGTAGCCTCCCCTGTCTACAACGTCACCGGGCCTCGTCCCGATCGGCCTGACGGAAAGTACGGCATCGCTCGTAACTCCCAAACGGTTGGTCGCAGAGCCACGTGCCTTATGTCATCGGAATCCTTGGCTCGAGCCGAACGAGACGCAGGTCTCAGATTGGCTCGTCGCTCTGACGAAATTTTCGGGTATTTTGGATTTTGTCGAAAACCTTCTTTTGCAACCTAGCGCCAGGTATTTGGCCCAGTCCCACCCAAATCAGCACAGAAAGCTTCTCTGGAGTCTGACTGTCAATAATCATCCAAAAAAAGAGGAAATTTCCATTCACCTTGGCGAGGGGACCTCAAAACGTGCTAAGGTGGCGTGTCCGAGGTGGCTCGAATGGCTATAACTCCGGGAAGGAGTGAGATCCCTTCACCCAAATCGGCACACCTGTGCAGGGGCTCAGTCCGAGGCCAGGTGAAAAGGGGCGTGGCGACAGGCCAGTAGGTGGCGCCGTAAGCTGAAAAATAGGGAAAATGTAATGTAAAAAGACAATCAAACAAAGATGAAAACACCCGAAACACTGCGGGATCGTAGTACCCTCCCCTGTCTGCAACGTCACCGGGCCTTGTCCCGATCGGCCTGACGGTGGAACTGCAGCGACGGAAAGTACGGCATCGCTCGTAACTCCCAAACGGTTGGTCGCAGAGCCACGTGCCTTATGTCATCGGAATCCTTGGCTCGAGCCGAACGAGACGCAGGTCTCAGATTGGCTCGTCGCTCTGACGAAATTTTCGGGTATTTTGGATTTTGTCGAAAACCTTCTTTTGCAACCTAGCGCCAGGTATTTGGCCCAGTCCCACCCAAATCAGCACAGAAAGCTTCTCTGGAGTCTGACTGTCAATAATCATCCAAAAAAAGAGGAAATTTCCATTCACCTTGGCGAGGGGACCTCAAAACGTGCTAAGGTGGCGTGTCCGAGGTGGCTCGAAAAGGGGCGTGGCGACAGGCCAGTAGGTGGCGCCGTAAGCTGAAAAATAGGGAAAATGTAATGTAAAAAGACAATCAAACAAAGATGAAAACACCCGAAACACTGCGGGATCGTAGTACCCTCCCCTGTCTGCAACGTCACCGGGCCTTGTCCCGATCGGCCTGACGGTGGAACTGCAGCGACGGAAAGTACGGCATCGCTCGTAACTCCCAAACGGTTGGTCGCAGAGCCACGTGCCTTATGTCATCGGAATCCTTGGCTCGAGCCGAACGAGACGCAGGTCTCAGATTGGCTCGTCGCTCTGACGAAATTTTCGGGTATTTTGGATTTTGTCGAAAACCTTCTTTTGCAACCTAGCGCCAGGTATTTGGCCCAGTCCCACCCAAATCAGCACAGAAAGCTTCTCTGGAGTCTGACTGTCAATAATCATCCAAAAAAAGAGGAAATTTCCATTCACCTTGGCGAGGGGACCTCAAAACGTGCTAAGGTGGCGTGTCCGAGGTGGCTCGAATGGCTATAACTCCGGGAAGGAGTGAGATCCCTTCACCCAAATCGGCACACCTGTGCAGGGGCTCAGTCCGAGGCCAGGTGAAAAGGGGCGTGGCGACAGGCCAGTAGGTGGCGCCGTAAGCTGAAAAATAGGGAAAATGTAATGTAAAAAGACAATCAAACAAAGATGAAAACACCCGAAACACTGCGGGATCGTAGTACCCTCCCCTGTCTGCAACGTCACCGGGCCTTGTCCCGATCGGCCTGACGGTGGAACTGCAGCGACGGAAAGTACGGCATCGCTCGTAACTCCCAAACGGTTGGTCGCAGAGCCACGTGCCTTATGTCATCGGAATCCTTGGCTCGAGCCGAACGAGACGCAGGTCTCAGATTGGCTCGTCGCTCTGACGAAATTTTCGGGTATTTTGGATTTTGTCGAAAACCTTCTTTTGCAACCTAGCGCCAGGTATTTGGCCCAGTCCCACCCAAATCAGCACAGAAAGCTTCTCTGGAGTCTGACTGTCAATAATCATCCAAAAAAAGAGGAAATTTCCATTCACCTTGGCGAGGGACCTCAAAACGTGCTAAGGTGGCGTGTCCGAGGTGGCTCGAAAAGGGGCGTGGCGACAGGCCAGTAGGTGGCGCCGTAAGCTGAAAAATAGGGAAAATGTAATGTAAAAAGACAATCAAACAAAGATGAAAACACCCGAAACACTGCGGGATCGTAGTACCCTCCCCTGTCTGCAACGTCACCGGGCCTTGTCCCGATCGGCCTGACGGTGGAACTGCAGCGACGGAAAGTACGGCATCGCTCGTAACTCCCAAACGGTTGGTCGCAGAGCCACGTGCCTTATGTCATCGGAATCCTTGGCTCGAGCCGAACGAGACGCAGGTCTCAGATTGGCTCGTCGCTCTGACGAAATTTTCGGGTATTTTGGATTTTGTCGAAAACCTTCTTTTGCAACCTAGCGCCAGGTATTTGGCCCAGTCCCACCCAAATCAGCACAGAAAGCTTCTCTGGAGTCTGACTGTCAATAATCATCCAAAAAAAGAGGAAATTTCCATTCACCTTGGCGAGGGGACCTCAAAACGTGCTAAGGTGGCGTGTCCGAGGTGGCTCGAATGGCTATAACTCCGGGAAGGAGTGAGATCCCTTCACCCAAATCGGCACACCTGTGCAGGGGCTCAGTCCGAGGCCAGGTGAAAAAGGGCGCGGCGACAGGCCACTAGGTGGCGCTGTAAGCGACAACAAAATTAATACGAATCGAAAAAAAGGACAAACAAACAACATGGAGACAGATACAGCTAGGCTGCAGTCAGTCCAATCTACTTTCAAAGTAAGGTCTGCGCTATGTTCGAACTAAACTACCCACCAGGGTCTGATTTTTCAAGAGCGTAAGTGACTTTGTTTCACAGGCGCACAACACGTATCTCGCATGTGACAGAACTCCCCATTCTGAAATGGAAATAAATAAAAAACTGTAAAAACCTCTTCTGCTTTGTTTCACCAACAATTTCAGGGGAGAGCGCGAACGCAGTCCCCCACTACCATAAATTATGCAGTCGAGATTCCCGCATTTGGGGAATTCGCAGGGGTCAGCATGGCCGGAGTGCAATGGACAAGCCTCGCCCTGGGTGAACCGCCTTCTTGATCATGGTGTCTCCCCTGCCAGGTAAGTATGAAGGCCCAGGCGGTCAGCCAGAGGTCTGATTTGCATCTCTACCATCCTCACCAACGGTTAGCCCTCCGCCCCCGCTCCAGGAAAGGAAGGACGGGTGCCTTCCGTTACTGGCCTGGAAACTGCCAAGCTCATGGGCCGGTGCTTCCCAACGCCAGTTTTAGATGACTCTCTTTAAACAAACACACCTGATTCGATGCACCACCTCGTCTGTGAAAGACTTCAAGACCTCAGGTGGGTGCATCGTTAGTGGAAGAGTCCAAGACCCCAGGAGGACACATCAGGAAAAAAGTTTGCAATAAACCACAGCATCTGCAATGGCAGCTCTCATTCCTTGTTCTGCTATTCGACACAATAAATGGCAATCCCCAAAAAGGGAAAGCACACCGTTCCTGGAGACACTGCAATACCAGGCCGATGCATGGAGTGGACGGAGCAAGCCCCGGCTCCAGCTCCGTGATCTAAAAATCCATTTAATATGTAGTCCCCGGATGGGGGACGTATCAGATATTAAACTGATAAGAACAGATTTTTTTTCTTTCGAAAAAGTTTTATTGTCACCATTTACATTTTTTCCATTTGCATTTTTTCTTTTTCACACAACATTTTCTTTTTAATCACACATTAAAACAAGCAATATAATATATAATAAATACACATGGTAAAATGAAATAAACAATCATTTTTAAAAAGCATTTGATTAAAACCACAGTGTTTTGCTTGTTTTTAAAAGTCCATTATTGAGGTGTGTTTAAAAGGTGCGGTCAGTTCCAAAGTAAAACACAAATTTTAAAAAAAGCAAACAAGCCTCGTATATATGTTAATAAAACCTCTTTCATAATAAAACAATAAAAAACACCAATTAAAAATCATCTGTTGTGCAAGACCGGGGGTGAGTCCTTATCAAGTGGGTCATCACCCCACTCTCCAGAACAGGGACATGAGATGCTACTTTATGGACTCAGCGGAGATCCCCTCTCCTCCGGCCCGCTGGCCCGCTGTTCCCGTAGCCAGAGTGGTGAGGGTGCATCTACGGGCGGCCAGGGTCGGTGCCTGCCGGGACCCTCTCCGTGCGACCCCGGCCCCCCCGTCCGAATATCGTCGTCCGGTACCCCTGCAGCATTGATGTTACCTTTAGCTCGCATGCATGGAGGGTTACCGTAACGCGCTTCCCCACCAGCAGGTTTCTGGTGGCCCAGATGGCATCCTTGATGACGTTGAGGGTGAGCCAGAGCGAGGTAAATTTCTGTGCCGTCAAGTCCTTCAAGCCCCGGCCCACCCCAAGGATGGCGAGCTGGTACCCGAACTGGGCCCCACCCGCTGGTAGGCACGGGAAATACAGGGGGCCGGTCTTGGCCCACAGGTCCCGCGCAGTGCTGCACTCCCAGAGCAGGTGGTGGACGGTCTCCGGGGAATTGCAGCCGGACCGCGGGCAGATGGGGTTTTTGGCCATGCCTCTGGAGTGCATAACCGCCCTGACCGGGAGGATCTCATGAGCCACCATCCACGATAAGTCCTTGTGCCTGTTCTGGAGAGCGGGGTGAGCCGCGTTCCGCCAAACCTGTTTGGCCTCACTTGGTGTGAGGCCCGGAACTGGACTCACCGGTTCCCGGTCCTGCACAACAGAGATGAGAGACTTGTGTTGAGTTAAAATGGTGACATCTTCACTCTCTAAAAGGTATTTCTTTAAAAACTTTTTTATAAAACTGTACTCTTTGGGCAAGTTAAAAGACACTGGGGTTTTCAAGTCCACTGGTAAAATTTTCAGTGTTCGTAGGTAAGACCCCATCCAAAATCGCGCCATTGCAGCCGTCTTGTTTTCTTTGGATGGGGTCGTGGCATAACTAATGTGCAGGGCGGTGAAGCGGCTGCCTAAAAACAGGTGGGGGTCTGGGAGGCCTTTTCCACCGTTCTCCGGCCTTTTCTTGATGGTCTCCCTCTTCAGGCGCTCCCACTTGGACCCCCACAGGAAGTAAAACACCGCCCTCTCCAGTTTCCCCAGGAACCACCGAGGCGGGCTAAAAACAGAACAGACAAGTAAAATCAGAGGTAAAATCACAGATTTAAAAATTAAAACCTTGCCTTCCATCGTCATCTGTCTTAGTCCCCAAAACCCCAGTCTTTTCCTAACTTTCCCTAACAAGTCAGTCCAGTTTTCCCGTCCACCCCCGTCTTTATCAAATTTAACGCCTAAAATCTTAAAATCGTTGTCTTTAAAAACCAAATCAAGTCCTCCTGTGTCCACGTCTCCCCACGGCCCGAAGAGCTGGGCCTCGGACTTGTTTCTATTGAGTTTGGCGCCCGAGGCCCGACCGTACCAGTCAGTCAAGTCCAGTGCTCTTCGTATTGATAAAACGTCTGTGGCTAAAAGAGTTACGTCGTCCATATATAAAACACAGGTCGCCATCAGTCCCCCCGTCCCAGGAACGTCCAGTCCTTTGATCCATTTGTCCCTTCTCAAGATCTGTGCCAGTGGCTCGATGCAAGCCACATACAGAAGAGGAGATAAAGGACATCCCTGACGGACACCACTGTGTATGTTCACAGCTTTGGAAAGATGCCCATTTATTAGAATTTTGCTGACTATTCCCTTGTACAGCAGTCCCACCCAGGCTATAAACCTCTTTGGAAACCCCATTTTCTCCAGAACCTGGAAGAGGTACTGGTGCGAGACTCGATCAAATGCTTTTTCAAAATCTAAATTTAGGACTACTAGCCGAATATTTCTGTCTCTCGCGTAACAGATGGCGTCTCTAATCAGCACTAGGTTGTCTGTTATCTTTCTTCCGGGCACAGAACAAGCTTGATCCGGGTGAATCACGTCCTCTAAAACAGTTGACATGCGTGTTGCTAAAACTTTGCTAAAAAGTTTATAATCGAAATTTAAAAGTGTTATGGGTCTCCAGTTTTTTAAGTCAGTCCGGTCACCTTTTTTGTGAAGTAAAGAAACTATCCCTATTCTAAAACTGTCTGGAAGTCTGTCGAGGGTCTCAAACTCTTTAAAAACTGTCAAAAGCTCTTGTCCTAAAATGTCCCAAAATGTTAGATAAAACTCCAGGGGAAGTCCATCCACTCCTGGGGACTTCCCCTTTTTAAAACCTCCAAGAGCTTTTTGGGTTTCTAAAATGTTCAAATCTTGGGCTAAAATCTCATTTTGACAGTCGACCCTTTTCTCAACAAAATTTAAAACTTCTTTTACGGTGTCTGAGTGTACCTTTTTAAAACTATATAAAGCCCCATAAAATTTTTCCACATCCTCTAAAATCTCTTTTGTTGTGTTAACCTCCCTATCCCCTGTTTTAACCCTGGTTAACCCCCCACCCCTTGTTATTATTTTCTTAAAAAAATATCTGGTACACTTTTCCCCTTCTTCAATTTCTCTCTCTTTGCTTCTTAAAAGGACCCCTTTACTTTCTATATTGGCTAAAACTGACATTTCCTTTTTTACATCCTGGATTTCATTGTTAAAATCAAAACCATTATTTAAAAGATTAAAATACCTTTGTAGTCTTTTTTGCAACCCCAACATGCATTTCTTTTCCCTACTCTTCTTTTCTTTCCCTATCTTTCTAAAAAACTGTCTCGTCCGGTCCTTTACCATCTCCCACCACTGTGCACGTGTATCATAAAAGTCTTGGAGGGTCTGCCATTGGCTGAACTGTTCCCTATATTCTAAAATTACATTCTTGTCTTCCAACAGGGAACAGTTCAGCTTCCACAGCCCTCCCCCTACCGTCACACCCATGGGCAGTGAAAGGGTGCAAGACAGCATCATGTGATCAGAGAAAAAAAGGGGGGTTAATGTAGCATCGGTTGGCGGGCAGTCCCTTGTAAACACGTAGTCGATTCGAGAGGCTTTGGTACCATCACCACTGAACCAGGTGAAGCCCTCCTCTCTTTGATGCAAAATTTTAAAACAGTCGACTAAATTAAAATCTCTGACTAAACCCTGCAATAAAACCGACGTTTTGTCCACTCTAAAATCCTCCCCTACCCTTTTCCTGTCTGTTTTAGATAAAACACAATTAAAATCCCCTGCTACCATTAGGGGAGCCCTACCTAGCATGTGGGGTTGCAAGTCTTCTAAAAGCTCATATCTTTCGTTCTTTTCCGTAAAACCATAAACATTAAGAACATTAAAATCCCTGTCTAAAAAGGTCAGATTTACTAAAAGTGCCCGGCCTTGCCTCACCACAGTGCTGCCCTTCACCAAGATGTTAGGATTATTAATTAAAACCGCAACTCCGTCGTTTTTGTTAAAATTTGATCCGCTCCATATGGAGGCTCCTGCGGACCATATCTCTTCCATTTTTGTGTACCTAGTTAAAAAGGGCAGAGAACACTCTTGTAATAAAAACAAATCTGACTTAAAAGATTTTAAAAGGGACAAAATACTCTGTGCTCTAATGGTGGACCTCACACTTCTGACATTGATAGTAGAGATGGTGAGGGCCATGAGCAGTAGGGTTAAAAAGGTATGAGGCATTTAAAACAGAAGACAAGAAAAAGACTACAAAAATATGATTAAAATCATGTTACATCTTGTAGCATTTGTCTTTCCTTTTCCCCAGATGAGCTGAGGTCTGGAGGGCAAATGCCTGTCGCTTCAGAGGCCACAGAGGGAACCTCTTGTGGCTCCTTTGGCGATGATGCTGTTAGCTTAATGTGCAAAAAGGAAACCTCATTTGGGGACTCTAGGGGCCACATGCGCTCCAGATCTACCGAATCGGAACTATCGAGCTTATATGCTGCCCTAGATTTTTTCTCCTCCATTACAATCAGAGGAGACCCCGCAGGTCTTTTTTGCACCTGAGCATTAGGGAGTGAACACTCTGTCTCACTCCCGGTGGATTCTTCCACCCCATCCGAAACTGTTACCAGTGATTCTTCCTCACTTTCCTTTCCTTCCATTACCATTTCCTGTTCCGTTGCCTCCGCCCCTGTGGCCGCCCCACTTCCTCCTTCCTGCCCAATCCCTGAGGCCGGCTGGGAATTTGAAATTCCCGCCAAAACCTCAGGGACCGCCTCCTCTCTCCTTTGTTCCTTTGTTTGTTGCCCATGTGGGGCGGCCATTTTTAGCTTGTTGGCAAAACTTTTAGGGCAGTCTCTGTAGAGATGGTTTGTTTCTCCACAAAGATTGCACCGTCTGCCATTGGTACAGTCATCAAAACTGTGACCAATTTCTCTACACTTCCCACAGATTAACTCTTGGCATGCTTCAGCTAGATGACCAAACCTTGCACACTTTCTGCAGAGTTTGGGCATTCCTTGATAATGTATGTAGCCTCTGTTCTCTCCGAGCACAATCATGGAAGGCAGATGTTTCAGGCCCTGGTAGCCCCCAGCGTCTTCCCATTGTTTAATGGGAATTCGCCAGGAGCATGTCCAAATGCCATCTTCATCTAACACTTTGACAGGCTGGCCTCGAACAGTGCAAAATCTACCCAACCAAACACAAATATCATCTCCAGTCACGGTTTCATTGAACATCCTGACAATCACAGTTTTAAGTGTGTTATCAGAAAGTTTCTCAACAGTGAACATGGAGAACTGGGCTTTAACTGATTCAAACCTTTGCCAAAAGTCATTAAGTAGGGAAGCGGTTTTAAAACTAACATCAAATCCTTTGTTCAAGGGCAGAGTCATCAAACAATTCAGGTCATCACATTTAAAAGCTAGGGTCTTTTGGATCAGCTTCCTGGAAAAGTCCATACGGGACATTCCCAGGAGCTTCCCCTCACCCTGCCTGAATAAAAAACGCACGCTGTGGTGCCTCCGCACGCCGGCACGGGCAGCCGACATGATGGAGGCACCAACAGCCTAAAAACTTAAAACAACAATAAATACAACAATAAATAACAAAATAAATAATTAAAAGACCTCACCTTAAAACTTGTTGGAGCCCGAAGCAGCAGAGTTCAATATACCTCTCGAAGTTGTGTGACTCAAGATATGAAACGATCTCGAGTCAGGAAACCTCCAAGAGGCGATCGCAGTCTCAACCGTCCGACAAGATACTTGATCTTAGCCAAAAGGCCGAGAAGCGATGCTGCTAAGACGCAGCAGGGAGGAAGCCGGACACGGCGATGCCCATCTCGGCTTTGGTAAGTTTTGGGAGACCTAAAAACGCTGGGGGATGGTGGTAGCCTCCCCTGTCTACAACGTCACCGGGCCTCGTCCCGATCGGCCTGACGGAAAGTACGGCATCGCTCGTAACTCCCAAACGGTTGGTCGCAGAGCCACGTGCCTTATGTCATCGGAATCCTTGGCTCGAGCCGAACGAGACGCAGGTCTCAGATTGGCTCGTCGCTCTGACGAAATTTTCGGGTATTTTGGATTTTGTCGAAAACCTTCTTTTGCAACCTAGCGCCAGGTATTTGGCCCAGTCCCACCCAAATCAGCACAGAAAGCTTCTCTGGAGTCTGACTGTCAATAATCATCCAAAAAAAGAGGAAATTTCCATTCACCTTGGCGAGGGGACCTCAAAACGTGCTAAGGTGGCGTGTCCGAGGTGGCTCGAATGGCTATAACTCCGGGAAGGAGTGAGATCCCTTCACCCAAATCGGCACACCTGTGCAGGGGCTCAGTCCGAGGCCAGGTGAAAAAGGGCGCGGCGACAGGCCACTAGGTGGCGCTGTAAGCGACAACAAAATTAATACGAATCGAAAAAAAGGACAAACAAACAACATGGAGACAGATACAGCTAGGCTGCAGTCAGTCCAATCTACTTTCAAAGTAAGGTCTGCGCTATGTTCGAACTAAACTACCCACCAGGGTCTGATTTTTCAAGAGCGTAAGTGACTTTGTTTCACAGGCGCACAACACGTATCTCGCATGTGACAGAACTCCCCATTCTGAAATGGAAATAAATAAAAAACTGTAAAAACCTCTTCTGCTTTGTTTCACCAACAATTTCAGGGGAGAGCGCGAACGCAGTCCCCCACTACCATAAATTATGCAGTCGAGATTCCCGCATTTGGGGAATTCGCAGGGGTCAGCATGGCCGGAGTGCAATGGACAAGCCTCGCCCTGGGTGAACCGCCTTCTTGATCATGGTGTCTCCCCTGCCAGGTAAGTATGAAGGCCCAGGCGGTCAGCCAGAGGTCTGATTTGCATCTCTACCATCCTCACCAACGGTTAGCCCTCCGCCCCCGCTCCAGGAAAGGAAGGACGGGTGCCTTCCGTTACTGGCCTGGAAACTGCCAAGCTCATGGGCCGGTGCTTCCCAACGCCAGTTTTAGATGACTCTCTTTAAACAAACACACCTGATTCGATGCACCACCTCGTCTGTGAAAGACTTCAAGACCTCAGGTGGGTGCATCGTTAGTGGAAGAGTCCAAGACCCCAGGAGGACACATCAGGAAAAAAGTTTGCAATAAACCACAGCATCTGCAATGGCAGCTCTCATTCCTTGTTCTGCTATTCGACACAATAAATGGCAATCCCCAAAAAGGGAAAGCACACCGTTCCTGGAGACACTGCAATACCAGGCCGATGCATGGAGTGGACGGAGCAAGCCCCGGCTCCAGCTCCGTGATCTAAAAATCCATTTAATATGTAGTCCCCGGATGGGGGACGTATCAGATATTAAACTGATAAGAACAGATTTTTTCTTTCGAAAAAGTTTTATTGTCACCATTTACATTTTTTTCATTTGCATTTTTTCTTTTTCACACAACGTTTTCTTTTTAATCACACATTAAAACAAGCAATATAATATATAATAAATACACATGGTAAAATGAAAGAAACAATCATTGTTAAAAAGCATTTGATTAAAACCACAGTGTTTTGCTTGTTTTTAAAAGTCCATTATTGAGGTGTGTTTAAAAGGTGCGGTCAGTTCCAAAAGTAAAATACAAATTTAAAAAAAGCAAACAAGCCTCGTATATATATGTTAATAAAACCTCTTTCATGATAAAACAATAAAAAACACCAATTAAAAATCATCTATTGTGCAAGACCGGGGGTGAGTCCTTATCAAGTGGGTCATCACCCCACTCTCCAGAACAGGGACATGAGATGCTACTTTGTGGACTCAGCGGAGATCCCCTCTCCTCCGGCCCGCTGGCCCGCTGTTCCCGTAGCCAGAGTGGTGAGGGTGCATCTACGGGCGGCCAGGGTCGGTGCCTGCCGGGACCCTCTCCGTGCGACCCCGGCCCCCCCGTCCGAATATCGTCGTCCGGTACCCCTGCAGCATTGATGTTACCTTTAGCTCGCATGCATGGAGGGTTACCGTAACGCGCTTCCCCACCAGCAGGTTTCTGGTGGCCCAGATGGCATCCTTGATGACGTTGAGGGTGAGCCAGAGCGAGGTAAATTTCTGTGCCGTCAAGTCCTTCAAGCCCCGGCCCACCCCAAGGATGGCGAGCTGGTACCCGAACTGGGCCCCACCCGCTGGTAGGCACGGGAAATACAGGGGGCCGGTCTTGGCCCACAGGTCCCGCGCAGCGCTGCACTCCCAGAGCAGGTGGTGGACGGTCTCCGGGGAATTGCAGCCGGACCGCGGGCAGATGGGGTTTTTGGCCATGCCTCTGGAGTGCATAACCGCCCTGACCGGGAGGATCTCATGAGCCACCATCCACGATAAGTCCTTGTGCCTGTTCTGGAGAGCGGGGTGAGCCGCGTTCCGCCAAACTTGTTTGGCCTCACTTGGTGTGAGGCCCGGAACTGGACTCACCGGTTCCCGGTCCTGCACAACAGAGATGAGAGACTTGTGTTGAGTTAAAATGGTGACATCTTCACTCTCTAAAAGGTATTTCTTTAAAAACTTTTTTATAAAACTGTATTCTTTGGGCAAGTTAAAAGACACTGGGGTTTTCAAGTCCACTGGTAAAATTTTCAGTGTTCGTAGGTAAGACCCCATCCAAAATCGCGCCATTGCAGCCGTCTTGTTTTCTTTGGATGGGGTCATGGCATAACTAATGTGCAGGGCGGTGAAGCGGCTGCCTAAAAACAGGTGGGGGTCTGGGAGGCCTTTTCCACCGTTCTCCGGCCTTTTCTTGATGGTCTCCCTCTTCAGGCGCTCCCACTTGGACCCCCACAGGAAGTAAAACACCGCCCTCTCCAGTTTCCCCAGGAACCACCGAGGGGGGCTAAAAACAGAACAGACAAGTAAAATCAGAGGTAAAATCACAGATTTAAAAATTAAAACCTTGCCTTCCATCGTCATCTGTCTTAGTCCCCAAAATCCCAGTCTTTTCCTAACTTTCCCTAACAAGTCAGTCCAGTTTTCCCGTCCACCCCCGTCTTTATCAAATTTAACGCCTAAAATCTTAAAATCGTTGTCTTTAAAAACCAAATCAAGTCCTCCTGTGTCCACGTCTCCCCACGGCCCGAAGAGCTGGGCCTCGGACTTGTTTCTATTGAGTTTGGCGCCCGAGGCCCGACCGTACCAGTCAGTCAAGTCCAGTGCTCTTCGTATTGATAAAACGTCTGTGGCTAAAAGAGTTACGTCGTCCATATATAAAACACAGGTCGCCGTCAGTCCCCCCGTCCCAGGAACGTCCAGTCCTTTGATCCATTTGTCCCTTCTCAAGATCTGTGCCAGTGGCTCGATGCAAGCCACATACAGAAGAGGAGATAAAGGACATCCCTGACGGACACCACTGTGTATGTTCACAGCCTTGGAAAGATGCCCATTTATTAGAATTTTGCTGACTATTCCCTTGTACAGCAGTCCCACCCAGGCTATAAACCTCTTTGGAAACCCCATTTTCTCCAGAACCTGGAAGAGGTACTGGTGCGAGACTCGATCAAATGCTTTTTCAAAATCTAAATTTAGGACTACTAGCCGAATATTTCTGTCTCTCGCGTAACAGATGGCGTCTCTAATCAGCACTAGGTTGTCTGTTATCTTTCTTCCGGGCACAGAACAAGCTTGATCCGGGTGAATCACGTCCTCTAAAACAGTTGACATGCGTGTTGCTAAAACTTTGCTAAAAAGTTTATAATCGAAATTTAAAAGTGTTATGGGTCTCCAGTTTTTTAAGTCAGTCCGGTCACCTTTTTTGTGAAGTAAAGAAACTATCCCTATTCTAAAACTGTCTGGAAGTCTGTCGAGGGTCTCAAACTCTTTAAAAACTGTCAAAAGCTCTTGTCCTAAAATGTCCCAAAATGTTAGATAAAACTCCAGGGGAAGTCCATCCACTCCTGGGGACTTCCCCCTTTTAAAACCTCCAAGAGCTTTTTGGGTTTCTAAAATGTTCAAATCTTGGGCTAAAATCTCATTTTGACAGTCGACCCTTTTCTCAACAAAATTTAAAACTTCTTTTACGGTGTCTGAGTGTACCTTTTTAAAACTATATAAAGCCCCATAAAATTTTTCCACATCCTCTAAAATCTCTTTTGTTGTGTTAACCTCCCTATCCCCTGTTTTAACCCTGGTTAACCCCCCACCCCTTGTTATTATTTTCTTAAAAAAATATCTGGTACACTTTTCCCCTTCTTCAATTTCTCTCTCTTTGCTTCTTAAAAGGACCCCTTTACTTTCTATATTGGCTAAAACTGACATTTCCTTTTTTACATCCTGGATTTCATTGTTAAAATCAAAACCATTATTTAAAAGATTAAAATACCTTTGTAGTCTTTTTTGCAACCCCAACATGCATTTCTTTTCCCTACTCTTCTTTTCTTTCCCTATCTTTCTAAAAAACTGTCTCGTCCGGTCCTTTACCATCTCCCACCACTGTGCACGTGTATCATAAAAGTCTTGGAGGGTCTGCCATTGGCTGAACTGTTCCCTATATTCTAAAATTACATTCGTGTCTTCCAACAGGGAACAGTTCAGCTTCCACAGCCCTCCCCCTACCGTCACACCCATGGGCAGTGAAAGGGTGCAAGACAGCATCATGTGATCAGAGAAAAAAAGGGGGGTTAATGTAGCATCGGTTGGCGGGCAGTCCCTTGTAAACACGTAGTCGATTCGAGAGGCTTTGGTACCATCACCACTGAACCAGGTGAAGCCCTCCTCTCTTTGATGCAAAATTTTAAAACAGTCGACTAAATTAAAATCTCTGACTAAACCCTGCAATAAAACCGACGTTTTGTCCACTCTGAAATCCTCCCCTACCCTTTTCCTGTCTGTTTTAGATAAAACACAATTAAAATCCCCTGCTACCATTAGGGGAGCCCTACCTAGCATGTGGGGTTGCAAGTCTTCTAAAAGCTCATATCTTTCGTTCTTTTCCGTAAAACCATATACATTAAGAACATTAAAATCCCTGTCTAAAAAGGTCAGATTTACTAAAAGTGCCCGGCCTTGCCTCACCACAGTGCTGCCCTTCACCAAGATGTTAGGATTATTAATTAAAACCGCAACTCCGTCGTTTTTGTTAAAATTTGATCCGCTCCATATGGAGGCTCCTGCGGACCATAGCTCTTCCATTTTTGTGTACCTAGTTAAAAAGGGCAGAGAACACTCTTGTAATAAAAACAAATCTGACTTAAAAGATTTTAAAAGGGACAAAATACTCTGTGCTCTAATGGTGGACCTCACACTTCTGACATTGATAGTAGAGATGGTGAGGGCCATGAGCAGTAGGGTTAAAAAGGTATGAGGCATTTAAAACAGAAGACAATAAAAAGACTACAAAAATATGATTAAAATCATGTTACATCTTGTAGCATTTGTCTTTCCTTTTCCCCAGATGAGCTGAGGTCAGGAGGGCAAATGCCTGTCGCTTCAGAGGCCACAGAGGGAACCTCTTGTGGCTCCTTTGGCGATGATGCTGTTAGCTTAATGTGCAAAAAGGAAACCTCATTTGGGGACTCTAGGGGCCACATGCGCTCCAGATCTACCGAGTCGGAACTATCGAGCTTATATGCTGCCCTAGATTTTTTCTCCTCCGTTACAATCAGAGGAGACCCCGCAGGTCTTTTTTGCACCTGAGCATTAGGGAGTGAACACTGTGTCTCACTCCCGGTGGATTCTTCCACCCCATCCGAAACTGTTACCAGTGACTCTTCCTCACTTTCCTCTCCTTCCATTACCACTTCCTGTTCCGTTGCCTCCGCCCCTGTGGCCGCCCCACTTCCTCCTTCCTGCCCAATCCCTGAGGCCGGCTGGGAATTTGAAATTCCCGCCAAAACCTCAGGGACCGCCTCCTCTCTCCTTTGTTCCTTCGTTTGTTGCCCATGTGGGGCGGCCATTTTTAGCTTGTTGGCAAAACTTTTAGGGCAGTCTCTGTAGAGATGGTTTGTTTCTCCACAAAGATTGCACCGTCTGCCATTGGTACAGTCATCAAAACTGTGACCAATTTCTCTACACTTCCCACAGATTAACTCTTGGCATGCTTCAGCTAGATGACCAAAACTTCCACACTTTCTGCAGAGTTTGGGCATTCCTTGATAATGTATGTAGCCTCTGTTCTCTCCGAGCACAATCATGGAAGGCAGATGTTTCAGGCCCTGGTAGCCCCCAGCGTCTTCCCATTGTTTAATGGGAATTCGCCAGGAGCATGTCCAAATGCCATCTTCATCTAACACTTTGACAGGCTGGCCTCGAACAGTGCAAAATCTACCCAACCAAACACAAATATCATCTCCAGTCACGGTTTCATTGAACATCCTGACAATCACAGTTTTAAGTGTGTTATCAGAAAGTTTCTCAACAGTGAACATGGAGAACTGGGCTTTAACTGATTCAAACCTTTGCCAAAAGTCATTAAGTAGGGAAGCGGTTTTAAAACTAACATCAAATCCTTTGTTCAAGGGCAGAGTCATCAAACAATTCAGGTCGTCACATTTAAAAGCTAGGGTCTTTTGGATCAGCTTCCTGGAAAAGTCCATACGGGACATTCCCAGGAGCTTCCCCTCACCCTGCCTGAATAAAAAACGCACGCTGTGGTGCCTCCGCACGCCGGCACGGGCAGCCGACATGATGGAGGCACCAACAGCCTAAAAACTTAAAACAACAATAAATACAACAATAAATAACAAAATAAATAATTAAAAGACCTCACCTTAAAACTTGTTGGAGCCCGAAGCAGCAGAGTTCAATATACCTCTCGAAGTTGTGTGACTCAAGATATGAAACGATCTCGAGTCAGGAAACCTCCAAGAGGCGATCGCAGTCTCAACCGTCCGACAAGATACTTGATCTTAGCCAAAAGGCCGAGAAGCGATGCTGCTAAGACGCAGCAGGGAGGAAGCCGGACACGGCGATGCCCATCTCGGCTTTGGTAAGTTTTGGGAGACCTAAAAACGCTGGGGGATGGTGGTAGCCTCCCCTGTCTACAACGTCACCGGGCCTCGTCCCGATCGGCCTGACGGAAAGTACGGCATCGCTCGTAACTCCCAAACGGTTGGTCGCAGAGCCACGTGCCTTATGTCATCGGAATCCTTGGCTCGAGCCGAACGAGACGCAGGTCTCAGATTGGCTCGTCGCTCTGACGAAATTTTCGGGTATTTTGGATTTTGTCGAAAACCTTCTTTTGCAACCTAGCGCCAGGTATTTGGCCCAGTCCCACCCAAATCAGCACAGAAAGCTTCTCTGGAGTCTGACTGTCAATAATCATCCAAAAAAAGAGGAAATTTCCATTCACCTTGGCGAGGGGACCTCAAAACGTGCTAAGGTGGCGTGTCCGAGGTGGCTCGAATGGCTATAACTCCGGGAAGGAGTGAGATCCCTTCACCCAAATCGGCACACCTGTGCAGGGGCTCAGTCCGAGGCCAGGTGAAAAGGGGCGTGGCGACAGGCCAGTAGGTGGCGCCGTAAGCTGAAAAATAGGGAAAATGTAATGTAAAAAGACAATCAAACAAAGATGAAAACACCCGAAACACTGCGGGATCGTAGTACCCTCCCCTGTCTGCAACGTCACCGGGCCTTGTCCCGATCGGCCTGACGGTGGAACTGCAGCGACGGAAAGTACGGCATCGCTCGTAACTCCCAAACGGTTGGTCGCAGAGCCACGTGCCTTATGTCATCGGAATCCTTGGCTCGAGCCGAACGAGACGCAGGTCTCAGATTGGCTCGTCGCTCTGACGAAATTTTCGGGTATTTTGGATTTTGTCGAAAACCTTCTTTTGCAACCTAGCGCCAGGTATTTGGCCCAGTCCCACCCAAATCAGCACAGAAAGCTTCTCTGGAGTCTGACTGTCAATAATCATCCAAAAAAAGAGGAAATTTCCATTCACCTTGGCGAGGGGACCTCAAAACGTGCTAAGGTGGCGTGTCCGAGGTGGCTCGAAAAGGGGCGTGGCGACAGGCCAGTAGGTGGCGCCGTAAGCTGAAAAATAGGGAAAATGTAATGTAAAAAGACAATCAAACAAAGATGAAAACACCCGAAACACTGCGGGATCGTAGTACCCTCCCCTGTCTGCAACGTCACCGGGCCTTGTCCCGATCGGCCTGACGGTGGAACTGCAGCGACGGAAAGTACGGCATCGCTCGTAACTCCCAAACGGTTGGTCGCAGAGCCACGTGCCTTATGTCATCGGAATCCTTGGCTCGAGCCGAACGAGACGCAGGTCTCAGATTGGCTCGTCGCTCTGACGAAATTTTCGGGTATTTTGGATTTTGTCGAAAACCTTCTTTTGCAACCTAGCGCCAGGTATTTGGCCCAGTCCCACCCAAATCAGCACAGAAAGCTTCTCTGGAGTCTGACTGTCAATAATCATCCAAAAAAAGAGGAAATTTCCATTCACCTTGGCGAGGGGACCTAAAAACGTGCCAAGGTGGCGTGTCCGAGGTGGCTCGAATGGCTATAACTCCGGGAAGGAGTGAGATCCCTTCACCCAAATCGGCACACCTGTGCAGGGGCTCAGTCCGAGGCCAGGTGAAAAAGGGCGCGGCGACAGGCCACTAGGTGGCGCTGTAAGCGACAACAAAATTAATACGAATCGAAAAAAAGGACAAACAAACAACATGGAGACAGATACAGCTAGGCTGCAGTCAGTCCAATCTACTTTCAAAGTAAGGTCTGCGCTATGTTCGAACTAAACTACCCACCAGGGTCTGATTTTTCAAGAGCGTAAGTGACTTTGTTTCACAGGCGCACAACACGTATCTCGCATGTGACAGAACTCCCCATTCTGAAATGGAAATAAATAAAAAACTGTAAAAACCTCTTCTGCTTTGTTTCACCAACAATTTCAGGGGAGAGCGCGAACGCAGTCCCCCACTACCATAAATTATGCAGTCGAGATTCCCGCATTTGGGGAATTCGCAGGGGTCAGCATGGCCGGAGTGCAATGGACAAGCCTCGCCCTGGGTGAACCGCCTTCTTGATCATGGTGTCTCCCCTGCCAGGTAAGTATGAAGGCCCAGGCGGTCAGCCAGAGGTCTGATTTGCATCTCTACCATCCTCACCAACGGTTAGCCCTCCGCCCCCGCTCCAGGAAAGGAAGGACGGGTGCCTTCCGTTACTGGCCTGGAAACTGCCAAGCTCATGGGCCGGTGCTTCCCAACGCCAGTTTTAGATGACTCTCTTTAAACAAACACACCTGATTCGATGCACCACCTCGTCTGTGAAAGACTTCAAGACCTCAGGTGGGTGCATCGTTAGTGGAAGAGTCCAAGACCCCAGGAGGACACATCAGGAAAAAAGTTTGCAATAAACCACAGCATCTGCAATGGCAGCTCTCATTCCTTGTTCTGCTATTCGACACAATAAATGGCAATCCCCAAAAAGGGAAAGCACACCGTTCCTGGAGACACTGCAATACCAGGCCGATGCATGGAGTGGACGGAGCAAGCCCCGGCTCCAGCTCCGTGATCTAAAAATCCATTTAATATGTAGTCCCCGGATGGGGGACGTATCAGATATTAAACTGATAAGAACAGATTTTTCTTTCGAAAAAGTTTTATTGTCACCATTTACATTTCCATTTGCATTTTTTCTTTTTCACACACCATTTTCTTTTTAATCACACATTAAAACAAGCAATATAATATATAATAAATACACATGGTAAAATGAAAGAAACAATCATTGTTAAAAAGCATTTGATTAAAACCACAGTGTTTTGCTTGTTTTTAAAAGTCCATTATTGAGGTGTGTTTAAAAGGTGCGGTCAGTTCCAAAAGTAAAATACAAATTTAAAAAAAAAAAAAAAAAAAAAGCAAACAAGCCTCGTATATATATGTTAATAAAACCTCTTTCATGATAAAACAATAAAAAACACCAATTAAAAATCATCTATTGTGCAAGACCGGGGGTGAGTCCTTATCAAGTGGGTCATCACCCCACTCTCCAGAACAGGGACATGAGATGCTACTTTGTGGACTCAGCGGAGATCCCCTCTCCTCCGGCCCGCTGGCCCGCTGTTCCCGTAGCCAGAGTGGTGAGGGTGCATCTACGGGCGGCCAGGGTCGGTGCCTGCCGGGACCCTCTCCGTGCGACCCCGGCCCCCCCGTCCGAATATCGTCGTCCGGTACCCCTGCAGCATTGATGTTACCTTTAGCTCGCATGCATGGAGGGTTACCGTAACGCGCTTCCCCACCAGCAGGTTTCTGGTGGCCCAGATGGCATCCTTGATGACGTTGAGGGTGAGCCAGAGCGAGGTAAATTTCTGTGCCGTCAAGTCCTTCAAGCCCCGGCCCACCCCAAGGATGGCGAGCTGGTACCCGAACTGGGCCCCACCCGCTGGTAGGCACGGGAAATACAGGGGGCCGGTCTTGGCCCACAGGTCCCGCGCAGCGCTGCACTCCCAGAGCAGGTGGTGGACGGTCTCCGGGGAATTGCAGCCGGACCGCGGGCAGATGGGGTTTTTGGCCATGCCTCTGGAGTGCATAACCGCCCTGACCGGGAGGATCTCATGAGCCACCATCCACGATAAGTCCTTGTGCCTGTTCTGGAGAGCGGGGTGAGCCGCGTTCCGCCAAACTTGTTTGGCCTCACTTGGTGTGAGGCCCGGAACTGGACTCACCGGTTCCCGGTCCTGCACAACAGAGATGAGAGACTTGTGTTGAGTTAAAATGGTGACATCTTCACTCTCTAAAAGGTATTTCTTTAAAAACTTTTTTATAAAACTGTATTCTTTGGGCAAGTTAAAAGACACTGGGGTTTTCAAGTCCACTGGTAAAATTTTCAGTGTTCGTAGGTAAGACCCCATCCAAAATCGCGCCATTGCAGCCGTCTTGTTTTCTTTGGATGGGGTCGTGGCATAACTAATGTGCAGGGCGGTGAAGCGGCTGCCTAAAAACAGGTGGGGGTCTGGGAGGCCTTTTCCACCGTTCTCCGGCCTTTTCTTGATGGTCTCCCTCTTCAGGCGCTCCCACTTGGACCCCCACAGGAAGTAAAACACCGCCCTCTCCAGTTTCCCCAGGAACCACCGAGGGGGGCTAAAAACAGAACAGACAAGTAAAATCAGAGGTAAAATCACAGATTTAAAAATTAAAACCTTGCCTTCCATCGTCATCTGTCTTAGTCCCCAAAACCCCAGTCTTTTCCTAACTTTCCCTAACAAGTCAGTCCAGTTTTCCCGTCCACCCCCGTCTTTATCAAATTTAACGCCTAAAATCTTAAAATCGTTGTCTTTAAAAACCAAATCAAGTCCTCCTGTGTCCACGTCTCCCCACGGCCCGAAGAGCTGGGCCTCGGACTTGTTTCTATTGAGTTTGGCGCCCGAGGCCCGACCGTACCAGTCAGTCAAGTCCAGTGCTCTTCGTATTGATAAAACGTCTGTGGCTAAAAGAGTTACGTCGTCCATATATAAAACACAGGTCGCCGTCAGTCCCCCCGTCCCAGGAACGTCCAGTCCTTTGATCCATTTGTCCCTTCTCAAGATCTGTGCCAGTGGCTCGATGCAAGCCACATACAGAAGAGGAGATAAAGGACATCCCTGACGGACACCACTGTGTATGTTCACAGCTTTGGAAAGATGCCCATTTATTAGAATTTTGCTGACTATTCCCTTGTACAGCAGTCCCACCCAGGCTATAAACCTCTTTGGAAACCCCATTTTCTCCAGAACCTGGAAGAGGTACTGGTGCGAGACTCGATCAAATGCTTTTTCAAAATCTAAATTTAGGACTACTAGCCGAATATTTCTGTCTCTCGCGTAACAGATGGCGTCTCTAATCAGCACTAGGTTGTCTGTTATCTTTCTTCCGGGCACAGAACAAGCTTGATCCGGGTGAATCACATCCTCTAAAACAGTTGACATGCGTGTTGCTAAAACTTTGCTAAAAAGTTTATAATCGAAATTTAAAAGTGTTATGGGTCTCCAGTTTTTTAAGTCAGTCCGGTCACCTTTTTTGTGAAGTAAAGAAACTATCCCTATTCTAAAACTGTCTGGAAGTCTGTCGAGGGTCTCAAACTCTTTAAAAACTGTCAAAAGCTCTTGTCCTAAAATGTCCCAAAATGTTAGATAAAACTCCAGGGGAAGTCCATCCACTCCTGGGGACTTCCCCTTTTTAAAACCTCCAAGAGCTTTTTGGGTTTCTAAAATGTTCAAATCTTGGGCTAAAATCTCATTTTGACAGTCGACCCTTTTCTCAACAAAATTTAAAACTTCTTTTACGGTGTCTGAGTGTACCTTTTTAAAACTATATAAAGCCCCATAAAATTTTTCCACATCCTCTAAAATCTCTTTTGTTGTGTTAACCTCCCTATCCCCTGTTTTAACCCTGGTTAACCCCCCACCCCTTGTTATTATTTTCTTAAAAAAATATCTGGTACACTTTTCCCCTTCTTCAATTTCTCTCTCTTTGCTTCTTAAAAGGACCCCTTTACTTTCTATATTGGCTAAAACTGACATTTCCTTTTTTACATCCTGGATTTCATTGTTAAAATCAAAACCATTATTTAAAAGATTAAAATACCTTTGTAGTCTTTTTTGCAACCCCAACATGCATTTATTTTCCCTACTCTTCTTTTCTTTCCCTATCTTTCTAAAAAACTGTCTCGTCCGGTCCTTTACCATCTCCCACCACTGTGCACGTGTATCATAAAAGTCTTGGAGGGTCTGCCATTGGCTGAACTGTTCCCTATATTCTAAAATTACATTCTTGTCTTCCAACAGGGAACAGTTCAGCTTCCACAGCCCTCCCCCTACCGTCACACCCATGGGCAGTGAAAGGGTGCAAGACAGCATCATGTGATCAGAGAAAAAAAGGGGGGTTAATGTAGCATCGGTTGGCGGGCAGTCCCTTGTAAACACGTAGTCGATTCGAGAGGCTTTGGTACCATCACCACTGAACCAGGTGAAGCCCTCCTCTCTTTGATGCAAAATTTTAAAACAGTCGACTAAATTAAAATCTCTGACTAAACCCTGCAATAAAACCGACGTTTTGTCCACTCTGAAATCCTCCCCTACCCTTTTCCTGTCTGTTTTAGATAAAACACAATTAAAATCCCCTGCTACCATTAGGGGAGCCCTACCTAGCATGTGGGGTTGCAAGTCTTCTAAAAGCTCATATCTTTCGTTTTTTTCCGTAAAACCATATACATTAAGAACATTAAAATCCCTGTCTAAAAAGGTCAGATTTACTAAAAGTGCCCGGCCTTGCCTCACCACAGTGCTGCCCTTCACCAAGATGTTAGGATTATTAAATAAAACCGCAACTCCGTCGTTTTTGTTAAAATTTGATCCGCTCCATATGGAGGCTCCTGCGGACCATAGCTCTTCCATTTTTGTGTACCTAGTTAAAAAGGGCAGAGAACACTCTTGTAATAAAAACAAATCTGACTTAAAAGATTTTAAAAAGGACAAAATACTCTGTGCTCTAATGGTGGACCTCACACTTCTGACATTGATAGTAGAGATGGTGAGGGCCATGAGCAGTAGGGTTAAAAAGGTATGAGGCATTTAAAACAGAAGACAAGAAAAAGACTACAAAAATATGATTAAAATCATGTTACATCTTGTAGCATTTGTCTTTCCTTTTCCCCAGATGAGCTGAGGTCAGGAGGGCAAATGCCTGTCGCTTCAGAGGCCACAGAGGGAACCTCTTGTGGCTCCTTTGGCGATGATGCTGTTAGCTTAATGTGCAAAAAGGAAACCTCATTTGGGGACTCTAGGGGCCACATGCGCTCCAGATCTACCGAATCGGAACTATCGAGCTTATATGCTGCCCTAGATTTTTTCTCCTCCGTTACAATCAGAGGAGACCCCGCAGGTCTTTTTTGCACCTGAGCATTAGGGAGTGAACACTCTGTCTCACTCCCGGTGGATTCTTCCACCCCATCCGAAACTGTTACCAGTGATTCTTCCTCACTTTCCTCCCCTTCCATTACCACTTCCTGTTCCGTTGCCTCCGCCCCTGTGGCCGCCCCACTTCCTCCTTCCTGCCCAATCCCTGAGGCCGGCTGGGAATTTGAAATTCCCGCCAAAACCTCAGGGACCGCCTCCTCTCTCCTTTGTTCCTTCGTTTGTTGCCCATGTGGGGCGGCCATTTTTAGCTTGTTGGCAAAACTTTTAGGGCAGTCTCTGTAGAGATGGTTTGTTTCTCCACAAAGATTGCACCGTCTGCCATTGGTACAGTCATCAAAACTGTGACCAATTTCTCTACACTTCCCACAGATTAACTCTTGGCATGCTTCAGATAGATGACCAAACCTTCCACACTTTCTGCAGAGTTTGGGCATTCCTTGATAATGTATGTAGCCTCTGTTCTCTCCGAGCACAATCATGGAAGGCAGATGCTTCAGGCCCTGGTAGCCCCCAGCGTCTTCCCATTGTTTAATGGGAATTCGCCAGGAGCATGTCCAAATGCCATCTTCATCTAACACTTTGACAGGCTGGCCTCGAACAGTGCAAAATCTACCCAACCAAACACAAATATCATCTCCAGTCACGGTTTCATTGAACATCCTGACAATCACAGTTTTAAGTGTGTTATCAGAAAGTTTCTCAACAGTGAACATGGAAAACTGGGCTTTAACTGATTCAAACCTTTGCCAAAAGTCACTAAGTAAGGAAGCGGTTTTAAAACTAACATCAAATCCTTTGTTCAAGGGCAGAGTCATCAAACAATTCAGGTCGTCACATTTAAAAGCTAAGGTCTTTTGGATCAGCTTCCTGGAAAAGTCCATACGGGACATTCCCAGGAGCTTCCCCTCAACCTGCCTAAATAAAAAACGCACGCTGTGGTGCCTCCGCACGCCGGCACGGGCAGCCGACATGATGGAGGCACCAACAGCCTAAAAACTTAAAACAACAATAAATACAACAATAAATAACAAAATAAATAATTAAAAGACCTCACCTTAAAACTTGTTGGAGCCCGAAGCAGCAGAGTTCAATATACCTCTCGAAGTTGTGTGACTCAAGATATGAAACGATCTCGAGTCAGGAAACCTCCAAGAGGCGATCGCAGTCTCAACCGTCCGACAAGATACTTGATCTTAGCCAAAAGGCCGAGAAGCGATGCTGCTAAGACGCAGCAGGGAGGAAGCCGGACACGGCGATGCCCATCTCGGCTTTGGTAAGTTTTGGGAGACCTAAAAACGCTGGGGGATGGTGGTAGCCTCCCCTGTCTACAACGTCACCGGGCCTCGTCCCGATCGGCCTGACGGAAAGTACGGCATCGCTCGTAACTCCCAAACGGTTGGTCGCAGAGCCACGTGCCTTATGTCATCGGAATCCTTGGCTCGAGCCGAACGAGACGCAGGTCTCAGATTGGCTCGTCGCTCTGATGAAATTTTCGGGTATTTTGGATTTTGTCGAAAACCTTCTTTTGCAACCTAGCGCCAGGTATTTGGCCCAGTCCCACCCAAATCAGCACAGAAAGCTTCTCTGGAGTCTGACTGTCAATAATCATCCAAAAAAAGAGGAAATTTCCATTCACCTTGGCGAGGGGACCTCAAAACGTGCTAAGGTGGCGTGTCCGAGGTGGCTCGAATGGCTATAACTCCGGGAAGGAGTGAGATCCCTTCACCCAAATCGGCACACCTGTGCAGGGGCTCAGTCCGAGGCCAGGTGAAAAGGGGCGCGGCGACAGGCCAGTAGGTGGCGCCGTAAGCTGAAAAATAGGGAAAATGTAATGTAAAAAGACAATCAAACAAAGATGAAAACACCCGAAACACTGCGGGATCGTAGTACCCTCCCCTGTCTGCAACGTCACCGGGCCTTGTCCCGATCGGCCTGACGGTGGAACTGCAGCGACGGAAAGTACGGCATCGCTCGTAACTCCCAAACGGTTGGTCGCAGAGCCACGTGCCTTATGTCATCGGAATCCTTGGCTCGAGCCGAACGAGACGCAGGTCTCAGATTGGCTCGTCGCTCTGACGAAATTTTCGGGTATTTTGGATTTTGTCGAAAACCTTCTTTTGCAACCTAGCGCCAGGTATTTGGCCCAGTCCCACCCAAATCAGCACAGAAAGCTTCTCTGGAGTCTGACTGTCAATAATCATCCAAAAAAAGAGGAAATTTCCATTCACCTTGGCGAGGGGACCTCAAAACGTGCTAAGGTGGCGTGTCCGAGGTGGCTCGAATGGCTATAACTCCGGGAAGGAGTGAGATCCCTTCACCCAAATCGGCACACCTGTGCAGGGGCTCAGTCCGAGGCCAGGTGAAAAAGGGCGCGGCGACAGGCCACTAGGTGGCGCTGTAAGCGACAACAAAATTAATACGAATCGAAAAAAAGGACAAACAAACAACATGGAGACAGATACAGCTAGGCTGCAGTCAGTCCAATCTACTTTCAAAGTAAGGTCTGCGCTATGTTCGAACTAAACTACCCACCAGGGTCTGATTTTTCAAGAGCGTAAGTGACTTTGTTTCACAGGCGCACAACACGTATCTCGCATGTGACAGAACTCCCCATTCTGAAATGGAAATAAATAAAAAACTGTAAAAACCTCTTCTGCTTTGTTTCACCAACAATTTCAGGGGAGAGCGCGAACGCAGTCCCCCACTACCATAAATTATGCAGTCGAGATTCCCGCATTTGGGGAATTCGCAGGGGTCAGCATGGCCGGAGTGCAATGGACAAGCCTCGCCCTGGGTGAACCGCCTTCTTGATCATGGTGTCTCCCCTGCCAGGTAAGTATGAAGGCCCAGGCGGTCAGCCAGAGGTCTGATTTGCATCTCTACCATCCTCACCAACGGTTAGCCCTCCGCCCCCGCTCCAGGAAAGGAAGGACGGGTGCCTTCCGTTACTGGCCTGGAAACTGCCAAGCTCATGGGCCGGTGCTTCCCAACGCCAGTTTTAGATGACTCTCTTTAAACAAACACACCTGATTCGATGCACCACCTCGTCTGTGAAAGACTTCAAGACCTCAGGTGGGTGCATCGTTAGTGGAAGAGTCCAAGACCCCAGGAGGACACATCAGGAAAAAAGTTTGCAATAAACCACAGCATCTGCAATGGCAGCTCTCATTCCTTGTTCTGCTATTCGACACAATAAATGGCAATCCCCAAAAAGGGAAAGCACACCGTTCCTGGAGACACTGCAATACCAGGCCGATGCATGGAGTGGACGGAGCAAGCCCCGGCTCCAGCTCCGTGATCTAAAAATCCATTTAATATGTAGTCCCCGGATGGGGGACGTATCAGATATTAAACTGATAAGAACAGATACTACACTTGATCTTAGCCAAAAGGCCGAGAAGCGATGCTGCTAAGACGCAGCAGGGAGGAAGCCGGACACGGCGATGCCCATCTCGGCTTTGGTAAGTTTTGGGAGACCTAAAAACGCTGGGGGATGGTGGTAGCCTCCCCTGTCTACAACGTCACCGGGCCTCGTCCCGATCGGCCTGACGGAAAGTACGGCATCGCTCGTAACTCCCAAACGGTTGGTCGCAGAGCCACGTGCCTTATGTCATCGGAATCCTTGGCTCGAGCCGAATGAGACGCAGGTCTCAGATTGGCTCGTCGCTCTGATGAAATTTTCGGGTATTTTGGATTTTGTCGAAAACCTTCTTTTGCAACCTAGCGCCAGGTATTTGGCCCAGTCCCACCCAAATCAGCACAGAAAGCTTCTCTGGAGTCTGACTGTCAATAATCATCCAAAAAAAGAGGAAATTTCCATTCACCTTGGCGAGGGGACCTCAAAACGTGCTAAGGTGGCGTGTCCGAGGTGGCTCGAATGGCTATAACTCCGGGAAGGAGTGAGATCCCTTCACCCAAATCGGCACACCTGTGCAGGGGCTCAGTCCGAGGCCAGGTGAAAAGGGGCGTGGTGACAGGCCAGTAGGTGGCGCCGTAAGCTGAAAAATAGGGAAAATGTAATGTAAAAAGACAATCAAACAAAGATGAAAACACCCGAAACACTGCGGGATCGTAGTACCCTCCCCTGTCTGCAACGTCACCGGGCCTTGTCCCGATCGGCCTGACGGTGGAACTGCAGCGACGGAAAGTACGGCATGGCTCGTAACTCCCAAACGGTTGGTCGCAGAGCCACGTGCCTTATGTCATCGGAATCCTTGGCTCGAGCCGAACGAGACGCAGGTCTCAGATTGGCTCGTCGCTCTGACGAAATTTTCGGGTATTTTGGATTTTGTCGAAAACCTTCTTTTGCAACCTAGCGCCAGGTATTTGGCCCAGTCCCACCCAAATCAGCACAGAAAGCTTCTCTGGAGTCTGACTGTCAATAATCATCCAAAAAAAAGAGGAAATTTCCATTCACCTTGGCGAGGGGACCTCAAAACGTGCTAAGGTGGCGTGTCCGAGGTGGCTCGAATGGCTATAACTCCGGGAAGGAGTGAGATCCCTTCACCCAAATCGGCACACCTGTGCAGGGGCTCAGTCCGAGGCCAGGTGAAAAGGGGCGTGGCGACAGGCCAGTAGGTGGCGCCGTAAGCTGAAAAATAGGGAAAATGTAATGTAAAAAGACAATCAAACAAAGATGAAAACACCCGAAACACTGCGGGATCGTAGTACCCTCCCCTGTCTGCAACGTCACCGGGCCTTGTCCCGATCGGCCTGACGGTGGAACTGCAGCGACGGAAAGTACGGCATCGCTCGTAACTCCCAAACGGTTGGTCGCAGAGCCACGTGCCTTATGTCATCGGAATCCTTGGCTCGAGCCGAACGAGACGCAGGTCTCAGATTGGCTCGTCGCTCTGACGAAATTTTCGGGTATTTTGGATTTTGTCGAAAACCTTCTTTTGCAACCTAGCGCCAGGTATTTGGCCCAGTCCCACCCAAATCAGCACAGAAAGCTTCTCTGGAGTCTGACTGTCAATAATCATCCAAAAAAAGAGGAAATTTCCATTCACCTTGGCGAGGGGACCTCAAAACGTGCTAAGGTGGCGTGTCCGAGGTGGCTCGAATGGCTATAACTCCGGGAAGGAGTGAGATCCCTTCACCCAAATCGGCACACCTGTGCAGGGGCTCAGTCCGAGGCCAGGTGAAAAAGGGCGCGGCGACAGGCCACTAGGTGGCGCTGTAAGCGACAACAAAATTAATACGAATCGAAAAAAAGGACAAACAAACAACATGGAGACAGATACAGCTAGGCTGCAGTCAGTCCAATCTACTTTCAAAGTAAGGTCTGCGCTATGTTCGAACTAAACTACCCACCAGGGTCTGATTTTTCAAGAGCGTAAGTGACTTTGTTTCACAGGCGCACAACACGTATCTCGCATGTGACAGAACTCCCCATTCTGAAATGGAAATAAATAAAAAACTGTAAAAACCTCTTCTGCTTTGTTTCACCAACAATTTCAGGGGAGAGCGCGAACGCAGTCCCCCACTACCATAAATTATGCAGTCGAGATTCCCGCATTTGGGGAATTCGCAGGGGTCAGCATGGCCGGAGTGCAATGGACAAGCCTCGCCCTGGGTGAACCGCCTTCTTGATCATGGTGTCTCCCCTGCCAGGTAAGTATGAAGGCCCAGGCGGTCAGCCAGAGGTCTGATTTGCATCTCTACCATCCTCACCAACGGTTAGCCCTCCGCCCCCGCTCCAGGAAAGGAAGGACGGGTGCCTTCCGTTACTGGCCTGGAAACTGCCAAGCTCATGGGCCGGTGCTTCCCAACGCCAGTTTTAGATGACTCTCTTTAAACAAACACACCTGATTCGATGCACCACCTCGTCTGTGAAAGACTTCAAGACCTCAGGTGGGTGCATCGTTAGTGGAAGAGTCCAAGACCCCAGGAGGACACATCAGGAAAAAAGTTTGCAATAAACCACAGCATCTGCAATGGCAGCTCTCATTCCTTGTTCTGCTATTCGACACAATAAATGGCAATCCCCAAAAAGGGAAAGCACACCGTTCCTGGAGACACTGCAATACCAGGCCGATGCATGGAGTGGACGGAGCAAGCCCCGGCTCCAGCTCCGTGATCTAAAAATCCATTTAATATGTAGTCCCCGGATGGGGGACGTATCAGATATTAAACTGATAAGAACAGATACTACACTTGATCTTAGCCAAAAGGCCGAGAAGCGATGCTGCTAAGACGCAGCAGGGAGGAAGCCGGACACGGCGATGCCCATCTCGGCTTTGGTAAGTTTTGGGAGACCTAAAAACGCTGGGGGATGGTGGTAGCCTCCCCTGTCTACAACGTCACCGGGCCTCGTCCCGATCGGCCTGACGGAAAGTACGGCATGGCTCGTAACTCCCAAACGGTTGGTCGCAGAGCCACGTGCCTTATGTCATCGGAATCCTTGGCTCGAGCCGAACGAGACGCAGGTCTCAGATTGGCTCGTCGCTCTGACGAAATTTTCGGGTATTTTGGATTTTGTCGAAAACCTTCTTTTGCAACCTAGCGCCAGGTATTTGGCCCAGTCCCACCCAAATCAGCACAGAAAGCTTCTCTGGAGTCTGACTGTCAATAATCATCCAAAAAAAGAGGAAATTTCCATTCACCTTGGCGAGGGGACCTCAAAACGTGCTAAGGTGGCGTGTCCGAGGTGGCTCGAATGGCTATAACTCCGGGAAGGAGTGAGATCCCTTCACCCAAATCGGCACACCTGTGCAGGGGCTCAGTCCGAGGCCAGGTGAAAAGGGGCGTGGCGACAGGCCAGTAGGTGGCGCCGTAAGCTGAAAAATAGGGAAAATGTAATGTAAAAAGACAATCAAACAAAGATGAAAACACCCGAAACACTGCGGGATCGTAGTACCCTCCCCTGTCTGCAACGTCACCGGGCCTTGTCCCGATCGGCCTGACGGTGGAACTGCAGCGACGGAAAGTACGGCATCGCTCGTAACTCCCAAACGGTTGGTCGCAGAGCCACGTGCCTTATGTCATCGGAATCCTTGGCTCGAGCCGAACGAGACGCAGGTCTCAGATTGGCTCGTCGCTCTGACGAAATTTTCGGGTATTTTGGATTTTGTCGAAAACCTTCTTTTGCAACCTAGCGCCAGGTATTTGGCCCAGTCCCACCCAAATCAGCACAGAAAGCTTCTCTGGAGTCTGACTGTCAATAATCATCCAAAAAAAGAGGAAATTTCCATTCACCTTGGCGAGGGGACCTCAAAACGTGCTAAGGTGGCGTGTCCGAGGTGGCTCGAATGGCTATAACTCCGGGAAGGAGTGAGATCCCTTCACCCAAATCGGCACACCTGTGCAGGGGCTCAGTCCGAGGCCAGGTGAAAAAGGGCGCGGCGACAGGCCACTAGGTGGCGCTGTAAGCGACAACAAAATTAATACGAATCGAAAAAAAGGACAAACAAACAACATGGAGACAGATACAGCTAGGCTGCAGTCAGTCCAATCTACTTTCAAAGTAAGGTCTGCGCTATGTTCGAACTAAACTACCCACCAGGGTCTGATTTTTCAAGAGCGTAAGTGACTTTGTTTCACAGGCGCACAACACGTATCTCGCATGTGACAGAACTCCCCATTCTGAAATGGAAATAAATAAAAAACTGTAAAAACCTCTTCTGCTTTGTTTCACCAACAATTTCAGGGGAGAGCGCGAACGCAGTCCCCCACTACCATAAATTATGCAGTCGAGATTCCCGCATTTGGGGAATTCGCAGGGGTCAGCATGGCCGGAGTGCAATGGACAAGCCTCGCCCTGGGTGAACCGCCTTCTTGATCATGGTGTCTCCCCTGCCAGGTAAGTATGAAGGCCCAGGCGGTCAGCCAGAGGTCTGATTTGCATCTCTACCATCCTCACCAACGGTTAGCCCTCCGCCCCCGCTCCAGGAAAGGAAGGACGGGTGCCTTCCGTTACTGGCCTGGAAACTGCCAAGCTCATGGGCCGGTGCTTCCCAACGCCAGTTTTAGATGACTCTCTTTAAACAAACACACCTGATTCGATGCACCACCTCGTCTGTGAAAGACTTCAAGACCTCAGGTGGGTGCATCGTTAGTGGAAGAGTCCAAGACCCCAGGAGGACACATCAGGAAAAAAGTTTGCAATAAACCACAGCATCTGCAATGGCAGCTCTCATTCCTTGTTCTGCTATTCGACACAATAAATGGCAATCCCCAAAAAGGGAAAGCACACCGTTCCTGGAGACACTGCAATACCAGGCCGATGCATGGAGTGGACGGAGCAAGCCCCGGCTCCAGCTCCGTGATCTAAAAATCCATTTAATATGTAGTCCCCGGATGGGGGACGTATCAGATATTAAACTGATAAGAACAGATTTTTTTCTTTTGACTGGTTTTATTGATATTTAATCAAAAGTGGTACAACAGTACGTCAAGTAATAGATAAAATACAACATATATGTTCACATGCAGGTATGAGTGATAAAATAAAATTAAATAAAATAAAAAATTGAAAAACAATCGTTCCAATGACGGTTAACACACAACTAAAATCCTGGATCTCCAAGACATGCCTTATGTTAAGATACAGACAATGTACTTAAAATGACCATAAGAGAAAAAAAAAAAAAAAAAAAAAAAAAAAAAAAAAAAAAAGGGTTATAAGGTTACACATTGTTTAATTGTTCTTTTACATACATTTTTATTTTCCTTTAAAGTGCTTTCAGTGTGTTTTAAAAGCCAAAATAAAACTATGTAACACACCAAAAAAAAAAAAAAAAAAAAAAAAAAAAAGGGTTGTCTATTGTGCTTGATCGGGGAGGTAATCTTTCAATTTGGGCCTCTCCCTCTCTTCGATCCCAGGCAATCAGACCCAGCTTCAGTGACCCAGAGGAGATCCGTACCCTCTGGCCCGCTGCTCCCGTAGCCGGAAGTGGTGAAGGTACATCTACGGGCAACCAGGGTCGGTGGTGGCCGGGACTCTCTCTGTGGCAACCCCGGCCCCCGCTCTGAATGATTGGGCGCGGTGCCCCTGCAGCATGTTCTCCACCATCTTTACAGTGGCTTGGAGGGGCACCATCACCCGTTTCCCCACCAGCAGGTTTCTGGCAGTCCAGATTGCATGCTTTATAGCATTCAGGGTGAACCAGAGTGTTGTGAACTGTTTTGATGTTAAATCCTTTATCCTCCGGCCCACCCCTAGGACGGCAAGATTATAGTCCATCTGGACCCCACCCGCTGGCAGGCATGGGAAAACCAGGGGGCCGGTCGCGGTCCACCGGTCCCGTGCAGCACCGCACTCCCAGAGGACGTGCCGCACGGTCTCTTCCTGATTACACCCGAGCCGTGGGCACTTTGCGTTGGCGGCCATGCCGCGGGAGTGCATAACCGCCCTGGTTGGTAGGATCTCATGGGCCACCTTCCACATCAGGTCTTTTTGCCGGTTCCAAAGAGCGGGGTGGGCTGCGTTTCTCCACACTGTTTTGGATTCGCTCTCAGTTAGCCCTGGAACTGGGCTCACCTTCTCCCGGTCCTGCACAACAGAGATAATCTTTTTATGGTCTTTTAAAATGTCCACATTTTCTCGTTCTAGGTCATGTTTCTTTAAAAAAAATTTAATAAATGCATATTCTTTTGGCAAGTTAAAAGACACTGGAGTTCTAAGATCTACGCTTAAAATTTTTAGGTAGCGTAAATACGACCCCATCCAAAACTTCACTATTGCTGCGGTCTTATCACTGGATGGGGCCGTGGCATACTTAAAATGTAATCCTGTAAAATAACTCCCTAAAAAAAGGCTAAGGTCTGGCAGTCCTTTGCCTCCGTTTTCCTTTCTTTTCTTGACTGTTTCTCTCTTTATTCTCTCCCACCTGGATCCCCAGAGAAAATAAAAGACAGCACGTTCCACTGCTAAAATGAAGGACCTGGGGGGGGTAAAAACAGAGCACAACAATAAAAACAGAGGTAAAATCACAGCTTTAAAAACTAAAATCTTTCCCTCCATCGTCAAAGTCCTTAGTCCCCACAAACCCAGTCGCTGTCTTACTTTCCCTAAAGCATTGGTCCAATTACCTTGTCCACCCCCCTCCCTATCAAATTTTATGCCTAGAATTTTTATATTATCATTTCTTAGAGTCACTTCCAGTCCTCCCACGTCTATGTCGCCCCACTGTCCGAAGAGCTGGGCCTCTGACTTGTTTCTGTTTAATTTGGAGCCAGAGGCCCGTCCATAAGAATCTGTAAGTTCCAAAGCTCTTCGGACAGATAAAAAGTCAGTCGTTAAAATTGTCACATCGTCCATGTATAAAACACATTTTGCTATCAAACCTCCTGGTAGCTTAAATCCTGCGATCCGTTGGTCCCTTCTCAAAAGCTGTGCCAGTGGCTCAATGCATGCCACATACAAGAGCGGGGATAACGGGCACCCTTGACGGACGCCGCTGTGAATGTTAACAGCTTTTGTTAAATGCCCATTTACAAGAATTTTGCTGGTTATATCATTATACAGCAATCCCACCCATGCTAAAAACCTCCCTGGGAAGCCCATTTTCTCCAGTACCTGCAATAGGTACTGGTGCGAGACCCGATCAAAAGCTTTTTCAAAATCTAAATTTACCACTATTAGGCCAATGTTTCTGTCTCTCGCAAAACAGATGGTGTCTCGGATCAATATCAGACTGTCCGTGATCCTCTTCCCGGGCACAGCACATGCTTGATCCGGGTGGATCACATCCTTTAAAAACAGGGACATGCGTTTAGCTAAAAGCTTGCTAAAAAGTTTGCAATCCAAATTTAAAAGGCTGATTGGTCTCCACGTTTTTAAATCTGTTCTATCTCCTTTTTTATGCAAAAGTGAAACAATTCCTAGTCTAAAACTGTCAGGGAGTCGGTCCAGTCTGTCAAAGTCCTTAAAAACCATTAAAAGTTCTGGTGCTAAAATGTCCCAAAATTTTGAATAAAATTCCACGGGAAGGCCATCACTTCCCGGCGACTTACCAGTTTTAAAATCCTTCATACATTTTGTAAGCTCTAAAAGAGTAAAATCTTGCGTTAAAATAGCACACTCATTATCAATTTTCTTTTCTAAATTTCCCAAAATATTTTCTATGGCTTCCTCTGTTATCTCTTTTTTGTTGTATAAATCTGTATAAAATGTTTCTACTTCTTCTAATATCTCTTCTGTATTTCTGGCTTCCTTCTCCCCCTTTAATTCAGTGATTACCCCTTTATTTGTTAAAATCCTCTTAAAAAAGTACCTTGTGCATTTTTCACCTTCCTCCAGATCTTGTTCCTTACTTCTTAAAATCAACCCTTTGTTTCTTTGTTTTTCCAAATCAGCCATTTCTTTTTTAACCTCATTTAATTCTTCATTAAAATCAAACCCTCCATTCACAAACTTGAAATACCTTTGCAATCTTTTTTGCAGTCCCAACATGCGTCTCTTTTCTTTGTTCTTTTTTCCAATCCCTTTCTTTCTAAAAAACAGTCTCGTCCGGTGTTTCACCATCTCCCACCACTGTGCACGTGAATTGAAAAAGTCTTGGAGGGTCTGCCATTGACTGAATTGCTCCCTGTAGTCACTAACTATCTCCTCATCCTGCAAAAGGGAGCAATTCAGTTTCCAGATCCCTCCCCCTACCGTCAATTTTGTGGTGAAGGAAATAGTGCAAGACAGCATAACGTGATCGGAAAAGAATAGGGGTGTTAATATAGCATCAGTCGGCAGGCAATCGCGTACGAAAATGTAATCAATGCGAGAGGCATTGGTGCCATCACCACTGACCCAGGTGTAGCCCACCTCTCTTGAATGCAAAGTCTTAAAACAGTCAGTTAATTTAAAATCCTTAACTAAACTTTGCATTAAAACTGATGTCTTGTCAAACCTAAAATCTGCCCCCACCCTCTTCCTATCAGTTTTGGCTAAAACGCAGTTAAAATCTCCCCCTACCACTAATGGTACCCTCCCCAGCATGTGGGACTGCAGTTCCTCTAAAAGCTCATACCTATCGTTTTTACCTGTAAAACCGTACACATTTAAAACCTTAAAATCTCTATCTAAAAAAGTCATATTCGCTAAAATAGCCCGCCCATCTCTTACCACCGTGCTCCCCTTCACCAGGATGTGAGGGTTATTTATTAAAATCGCCACTCCATCATTTTTGTTAAAATTAGACCCGCTCCATATGGAGGGTCCCGGCGTCCATAACTCCTCCCACCTCCTGTTACTAGATAAAAAGGGTAAGGCACACTCTTGTAGTAAAAAGACATCTGACTTTTGAGATTTTAAAAAGGATAAAATAGTATGTGCTCTGACCATGGACCTTACACTTCTTACATTTATTGTTGAAATTGTGAGGGCCATGGTGAATAAATTAGGTAAAAAAGGCATGAGCTTAAAAAGGAACTAAAACATTTTATTTAAAAGACTACAAAGTTCATTTAAATCAAAAAATCTCTTGTGACACCCGCTCCTCTTTACTAGTGATAATATTGGGTTCAGGAGCGGAGGTGTCCACCGCCTTAGGATCCGCAGAGAAAATCTCTTGCGGCTCCTTTGGCGATGATGTTCTTAGCTGTATTTGCAGAAACGAAACCTCATTCGGGGAGGCTGAGGGCCACACCCTGTCTCCCTCCTCATTACTTGAGCTGGTGGACCTCAACGTTTTCTCCTCTGTTTGACACAAAGGAGACCCCGCAGGTCTTTTCTGCAACTGAGCATTAGGTAACCAATCTAGAGTTATTCCGCCTATACTGCTTGAAGTGTTTTGCTCGGTGTCTAGATCGGGTACAGTTTCCAAAGAGGAGGGGGTCAATTCATCTGACTCTTTCTCCTCTTCACTTTCTTTATCCATTTCCATACTCACGTTTTGCTTTCCTAATTGGATGATAAGAACAGATACTACACTTGATCTTAGCCAAAAGGCCGAGAAGCGATGCTGCTAAGACGCAGCAGGGAGGAAGCCGGACACGGCGATGCCCATCTCGGCTTTGGTAAGTTTTGGGAGACCTAAAAACGCTGGGGGATGGTGGTAGCCTCCCCTGTCTACAACGTCACCGGGCCTCGTCCCGATCGGCCTGACGGAAAGTACGGCATCGCTCGTAACTCCCAAACGGTTGGTCGCAGAGCCACGTGCCTTATGTCATCGGAATCCTTGGCTCGAGCCGAACGAGACGCAGGTCTCAGATTGGCTCGTCGCTCTGACGAAATTTTCGGGTATTTTGGATTTTGTCGAAAACCTTCTTTTGCAACCTAGCGCCAGGTATTTGGCCCAGTCCCACCCAAATCAGCACAGAAAGCTTCTCTGGAGTCTGACTGTCAATAATCATCCAAAAAAAGAGGAAATTTCCATTCACCTTGGCGAGGGGACCTCAAAACGTGCTAAGGTGGCGTGTCCGAGGTGGCTCGAATGGCTATAACTCCGGGAAGGAGTGAGATCCCTTCACCCAAATCGGCACACCTGTGCAGGGGCTCAGTCCGAGGCCAGGTGAAAAGGGGCGTGGCGACAGGCCAGTAGGTGGCGCCGTAAGCTGAAAAATAGGGAAAATGTAATGTAAAAAGACAATCAAACAAAGATGAAAACACCCGAAACACTGCGGGATCGTAGTACCCTCCCCTGTCTGCAACGTCACCGGGCCTTGTCCCGATCGGCCTGACGGTGGAACTGCAGCGACGGAAAGTACGGCATCGCTCGTAACTCCCAAACGGTTGGTCGCAGAGCCACGTGCCTTATGTCATCGGAATCCTTGGCTCGAGCCGAACGAGACGCAGGTCTCAGATTGGCTCGTCGCTCTGACGAAATTTTCGGGTATTTTGGATTTTGTCGAAAACCTTCTTTTGCAACCTAGCGCCAGGTATTTGGCCCAGTCCCACCCAAATCAGCACAGAAAGCTTCTCTGGAGTCTGACTGTCAATAATCATCCAAAAAAAGAGGAAATTTCCATTCACCTTGGCGAGGGGACCTCAAAACGTGCTAAGGTGGCGTGTCCGAGGTGGCTCGAATGGCTATAACTCCGGGAAGGAGTGAGATCCCTTCACCCAAATCGGCACACCTGTGCAGGGGCTCAGTCCGAGGCCAGGTGAAAAAGGGCGCGGCGACAGGCCACTAGGTGGCGCTGTAAGCGACAACAAAATTAATACGAATCGAAAAAAAGGACAAACAAACAACATGGAGACAGATACAGCTAGGCTGCAGTCAGTCCAATCTACTTTCAAAGTAAGGTCTGCGCTATGTTCGAACTAAACTACCCACCAGGGTCTGATTTTTCAAGAGCGTAAGTGACTTTGTTTCACAGGCGCACAACACGTATCTCGCATGTGACAGAACTCCCCATTCTGAAATGGAAATAAATAAAAAACTGTAAAAACCTCTTCTGCTTTGTTTCACCAACAATTTCAGGGGAGAGCGCGAACGCAGTCCCCCACTACCATAAATTATGCAGTCGAGATTCCCGCATTTGGGGAATTCGCAGGGGTCAGCATGGCCGGAGTGCAATGGACAAGCCTCGCCCTGGGTGAACCGCCTTCTTGATCATGGTGTCTCCCCTGCCAGGTAAGTATGAAGGCCCAGGCGGTCAGCCAGAGGTCTGATTTGCATCTCTACCATCCTCACCAACGGTTAGCCCTCCGCCCCCGCTCCAGGAAAGGAAGGACGGGTGCCTTCCGTTACTGGCCTGGAAACTGCCAAGCTCATGGGCCGGTGCTTCCCAACGCCAGTTTTAGATGACTCTCTTTAAACAAACACACCTGATTCGATGCACCACCTCGTCTGTGAAAGACTTCAAGACCTCAGGTGGGTGCATCGTTAGTGGAAGAGTCCAAGACCCCAGGAGGACACATCAGGAAAAAAGTTTGCAATAAACCACAGCATCTGCAATGGCAGCTCTCATTCCTTGTTCTGCTATTCGACACAATAAATGGCAATCCCCAAAAAGGGAAAGCACACCGTTCCTGGAGACACTGCAATACCAGGCCGATGCATGGAGTGGACGGAGCAAGCCCCGGCTCCAGCTCCGTGATCTAAAAATCCATTTAATATGTAGTCCCCGGATGGGGGACGTATCAGATATTAAACTGATAAGAACAGATACTACACTTGATCTTAGCCAAAAGGCCGAGAAGCGATGCTGCTAAGACGCAGCAGGGAGGAAGCCGGACACGGCGATGCCCATCTCGGCTTTGGTAAGTTTTGGGAGACCTAAAAACGCTGGGGGATGGTGGTAGCCTCCCCTGTCTACAACGTCACCGGGCCTCGTCCCGATCGGCCTGACGGAAAGTACGGCATCGCTCGTAACTCCCAAACGGTTGGTCGCAGAGCCACGTGCCTTATGTCATCGGAATCCTTGGCTCGAGCCGAACGAGACGCAGGTCTCAGATTGGCTCGTCGCTCTGACGAAATTTTCGGGTATTTTGGATTTTGTCGAAAACCTTCTTTTGCAACCTAGCGCCAGGTATTTGGCCCAGTCCCACCCAAATCAGCACAGAAAGCTTCTCTGGAGTCTGACTGTCAATAATCATCCAAAAAAAGAGGAAATTTCCATTCACCTTGGCGAGGGGACCTCAAAACGTGCTAAGGTGGCGTGTCCGAGGTGGCTCGAATGGCTATAACTCCGGGAAGGAGTGAGATCCCTTCACCCAAATCGGCACACCTGTGCAGGGGCTCAGTCCGAGGCCAGGTGAAAAGGGGCGTGGCGACAGGCCAGTAGGTGGCGCCGTAAGCTGAAAAATAGGGAAAATGTAATGTAAAAAGACAATCAAACAAAGATGAAAACACCCGAAACACTGCGGGATCGTAGTACCCTCCCCTGTCTGCAACGTCACCGGGCCTTGTCCCGATCGGCCTGACGGTGGAACTGCAGCGACGGAAAGTACGGCATCGCTCGTAACTCCCAAACGGTTGGTCGCAGAGCCACGTGCCTTATGTCATCGGAATCCTTGGCTCGAGCCGAACGAGACGCAGGTCTCAGATTGGCTCGTCGCTCTGACGAAATTTTCGGGTATTTTGGATTTTGTCGAAAACCTTCTTTTGCAACCTAGCGCCAGGTATTTGGCCCAGTCCCACCCAAATCAGCACAGAAAGCTTCTCTGGAGTCTGACTGTCAATAATCATCCAAAAAAAGAGGAAATTTCCATTCACCTTGGCGAGGGGACCTCAAAACGTGCTAAGGTGGCGTGTCCGAGGTGGCTCGAATGGCTATAACTCCGGGAAGGAGTGAGATCCCTTCACCCAAATCGGCACACCTGTGCAGGGGCTCAGTCCGAGGCCAGGTGAAAAAGGGCGCGGCGACAGGCCACTAGGTGGCGCTGTAAGCGACAACAAAATTAATACGAATCGAAAAAAAGGACAAACAAACAACATGGAGACAGATACAGCTAGGCTGCAGTCAGTCCAATCTACTTTCAAAGTAAGGTCTGCGCTATGTTCGAACTAAACTACCCACCAGGGTCTGATTTTTCAAGAGCGTAAGTGACTTTGTTTCACAGGCGCACAACACGTATCTCGCATGTGACAGAACTCCCCATTCTGAAATGGAAATAAATAAAAAACTGTAAAAACCTCTTCTGCTTTGTTTCACCAACAATTTCAGGGGAGAGCGCGAACGCAGTCCCCCACTACCATAAATTATGCAGTCGAGATTCCCGCATTTGGGGAATTCGCAGGGGTCAGCATGGCCGGAGTGCAATGGACAAGCCTCGCCCTGGGTGAACCACCTTCTTGATCATGGTGTCTCCCCTGCCAGGTAAGTATGAAGGCCCAGGCGGTCAGCCAGAGGTCTGATTTGCATCTCTACCATCCTCACCAACGGTTAGCCCTCCGCCCCCGCTCCAGGAAAGGAAGGACGGGTGCCTTCCGTTACTGGCCTGGAAACTGCCAAGCTCATGGGCCGGTGCTTCCCAACGCCAGTTTTAGATGACTCTCTTTAAACAAACACACCTGATTCGATGCACCACCTCGTCTGTGAAAGACTTCAAGACCTCAGGTGGGTGCATCGTTAGTGGAAGAGTCCAAGACCCCAGGAGGACACATCAGGAAAAAAGTTTGCAATAAACCACAGCATCTGCAATGGCAGCTCTCATTCCTTGTTCTGCTATTCGACACAATAAATGGCAATCCCCAAAAAGGGAAAGCACACCGTTCCTGGAGACACTGCAATACCAGGCCGATGCATGGAGTGGACGGAGCAAGCCCCGGCTCCAGCTCCGTGATCTAAAAATCCATTTAATATGTAGTCCCCGGATGGGGGACGTATCAGATATTAAACTGATAAGAACAGATTTTTTTCTTTTGACTGGTTTTATTGATATTTAATCAAAAGTGGTACAACAGTACGTCAAGTAATAGATAAAATACAACATATATGTTCACATGCAGGTATGAGTGATAAAATAAAATTAAATAAAATAAAAAATTGAAAAACAATCGTTCCAATGACGGTTAACACACAACTAAAATCCTGGATCTCCAAGACATGCCTTATGTTAAGATACAGACAATGTACTTAAAATGACCATAAGAGAAAAAAAAAAAAAAAAAAAAAAAAAAAAAAAAAAAAAAAGGGTTATAAGGTTACACATTGTTTAATTGTTCTTTTACATACATTTTTATTTTCCTTTAAAGTGCTTTCAGTGTGTTTTAAAAGCCAAAATAAAACTATGTAACACACCAAAAAAAAAAAAAAAAAAAAAAAAAAAAAAAAAAAAAAAAAAAAAAAAAAAAAGGGTTGTCTATTGTGCTTGATCGGGGAGGTAATCTTTCAATTTGGGCCTCTCCCTCTCTTCGATCCCAGGCAATCAGACCCAGCTTCAGTGACCCAGAGGAGATCCGTACCCTCTGGCCCGCTGCTCCCGTAGCCGGAAGTGGTGAAGGTACATCTACGGGCAACCAGGGTCGGTGGTGGCCGGGACTCTCTCTGTGGCAACCCCGGCCCCCGCTCTGAATGATTGGGCGCGGTGCCCCTGCAGCATGTTCTCCACCATCTTTACAGTGGCTTGGAGGGGCACCATCACCCGTTTCCCCACCAGCAGGTTTCTGGCAGTCCAGATTGCATGCTTTATAGCATTCAGGGTGAACCAGAGTGTTGTGAACTGTTTTGATGTTAAATCCTTTATCCTCCGGCCCACCCCTAGGACGGCAAGATTATAGTCCATCTGGACCCCACCCGCTGGCAGGCATGGGAAAACCAGGGGGCCGGTCGCGGTCCACCGGTCCCGTGCAGCACCGCACTCCCAGAGGACGTGCCGCACGGTCTCTTCCTGATTACACCCGAGCCGTGGGCACTTTGCGTTGGCGGCCATGCCGCGGGAGTGCATAACCGCCCTGGTTGGTAGGATCTCATGGGCCACCTTCCACATCAGGTCTTTTTGCCGGTTCCAAAGAGCGGGGTGGGCTGCGTTTCTCCACACTGTTTTGGATTCGCTCTCAGTTAGCCCTGGAACTGGGCTCACCTTCTCCCGGTCCTGCACAACAGAGATAATCTTTTTATGGTCTTTTAAAATGTCCACATTTTCTCGTTCTAGGTCATGTTTCTTTAAAAAAAATTTAATAAATGCATATTCTTTTGGCAAGTTAAAAGACACTGGAGTTCTAAGATCTACGCTTAAAATTTTTAGGTAGCGTAAATACGACCCCATCCAAAACTTCACTATTGCTGCGGTCTTATCACTGGATGGGGCCGTGGCATACTTAAAATGTAATCCTGTAAAATAACTCCCTAAAAAAAGGCTAAGGTCTGGCAGTCCTTTGCCTCCGTTTTCCTTTCTTTTCTTGACTGTTTCTCTCTTTATTCTCTCCCACCTGGATCCCCAGAGAAAATAAAAGACAGCACGTTCCACTGCTAAAATGAAGGACCTGGGGGGGGTAAAAACAGAGCACAACAATAAAAACAGAGGTAAAATCACAGCTTTAAAAACTAAAATCTTTCCCTCCATCGTCAAAGTCCTTAGTCCCCACAAACCCAGTCGCTGTCTTACTTTCCCTAAAGCATTGGTCCAATTACCTTGTCCACCCCCCTCCCTATCAAATTTTATGCCTAGAATTTTTATATTATCATTTCTTAGAGTCACTTCCAGTCCTCCCACGTCTATGTCGCCCCACTGTCCGAAGAGCTGGGCCTCTGACTTGTTTCTGTTTAATTTGGAGCCAGAGGCCCGTCCATAAGAATCTGTAAGTTCCAAAGCTCTTCGGACAGATAAAAAGTCAGTCGTTAAAATTGTCACATCGTCCATGTATAAAACACATTTTGCTATCAAACCTCCTGGTAGCTTAAATCCTGCGATCCGTTGGTCCCTTCTCAAAAGCTGTGCCAGTGGCTCAATGCATGCCACATACAAGAGCGGGGATAACGGGCACCCTTGACGGACGCCGCTGTGAATGTTAACAGCTTTTGTTAAATGCCCATTTACAAGAATTTTGCTGGTTATATCATTATACAGCAATCCCACCCATGCTAAAAACCTCCCTGGGAAGCCCATTTTCTCCAGTACCTGCAATAGGTACTGGTGCGAGACCCGATCAAAAGCTTTTTCAAAATCTAAATTTACCACTATTAGGCCAATGTTTCTGTCTCTCGCAAAACAGATGGTGTCTCGGATCAATATCAGACTGTCCGTGATCCTCTTCCCGGGCACAGCACATGCTTGATCCGGGTGGATCACATCCTTTAAAAACAGGGACATGCGTTTAGCTAAAAGCTTGCTAAAAAGTTTGCAATCCAAATTTAAAAGGCTGATTGGTCTCCACGTTTTTAAATCTGTTCTATCTCCTTTTTTATGCAAAAGTGAAACAATTCCTAGTCTAAAACTGTCAGGGAGTCGGTCCAGTCTGTCAAAGTCCTTAAAAACCATTAAAAGTTCTGGTGCTAAAATGTCCCAAAATTTTGAATAAAATTCCACGGGAAGGCCATCACTTCCCGGCGACTTACCAGTTTTAAAATCCTTCATACATTTTGTAAGCTCTAAAAGAGTAAAATCTTGCGTTAAAATAGCACACTCATTATCAATTTTCTTTTCTAAATTTCCCAAAATATTTTCTATGGCTTCCTCTGTTATCTCTTTTTTGTTGTATAAATCTGTATAAAATGTTTCTACTTCTTCTAATATCTCTTCTGTATTTCTGGCTTCCTTCTCCCCCTTTAATTCAGTGATTACCCCTTTATTTGTTAAAATCCTCTTAAAAAAGTACCTTGTGCATTTTTCACCTTCCTCCAGATCTTGTTCCTTACTTCTTAAAATCAACCCTTTGTTTCTTTGTTTTTCCAAATCAGCCATTTCTTTTTTAACCTCATTTAATTCTTCATTAAAATCAAACCCTCCATTCACAAACTTGAAATACCTTTGCAATCTTTTTTGCAGTCCCAACATGCGTCTCTTTTCTTTGTTCTTTTTTCCAATCCCTTTCTTTCTAAAAAACAGTCTCGTCCGGTGTTTCACCATCTCCCACCACTGTGCACGTGAATTGAAAAAGTCTTGGAGGGTCTGCCATTGACTGAATTGCTCCCTGTAGTCACTAACTATCTCCTCATCCTGCAAAAGGGAGCAATTCAGTTTCCAGATCCCTCCCCCTACCGTCAATTTTGTGGTGAAGGAAATAGTGCAAGACAGCATAACGTGATCGGAAAAGAATAGGGGTGTTAATATAGCATCAGTCGGCAGGCAATCGCGTACGAAAATGTAATCAATGCGAGAGGCATTGGTGCCATCACCACTGACCCAGGTGTAGCCCACCTCTCTTGAATGCAAAGTCTTAAAACAGTCAGTTAATTTAAAATCCTTAACTAAACTTTGCATTAAAACTGATGTCTTGTCAAACCTAAAATCTGCCCCCACCCTCTTCCTATCAGTTTTGGCTAAAACGCAGTTAAAATCTCCCCCTACCACTAATGGTACCCTCCCCAGCATGTGGGACTGCAGTTCCTCTAAAAGCTCATACCTATCGTTTTTACCTGTAAAACCGTACACATTTAAAACCTTAAAATCTCTATCTAAAAAAGTCATATTCGCTAAAATAGCCCGCCCATCTCTTACCACCGTGCTCCCCTTCACCAGGATGTGAGGGTTATTTATTAAAATCGCCACTCCATCATTTTTGTTAAAATTAGACCCGCTCCATATGGAGGGTCCCGGCGTCCATAACTCCTCCCACCTCCTGTTACTAGATAAAAAGGGTAAGGCACACTCTTGTAGTAAAAAGACATCTGACTTTTGAGATTTTAAAAAGGATAAAATAGTATGTGCTCTGACCATGGACCTTACACTTCTTACATTTATTGTTGAAATTGTGAGGGCCATGGTGAATAAATTAGGTAAAAAAGGCATGAGCTTAAAAAGGAACTAAAACATTTTATTTAAAAGACTACAAAGTTCATTTAAATCAAAAAATCTCTTGTGACACCCGCTCCTCTTTACTAGTGATAATATTGGGTTCAGGAGCGGAGGTGTCCACCGCCTTAGGATCCGCAGAGAAAATCTCTTGCGGCTCCTTTGGCGATGATGTTCTTAGCTGTATTTGCAGAAACGAAACCTCATTCGGGGAGGCTGAGGGCCACACCCTGTCTCCCTCCTCATTACTTGAGCTGGTGGACCTCAACTTTTTCTCCTCTGTTTGACACAAAGGAGACCCCGCAGGTCTTTTCTGCAACTGAGCATTAGGTAACCAATCTAGAGTTATTCCGCCTATACTGCTTGAAGTGTTTTGCTCGGTGTCTAGATCGGGTACAGTTTCCAAAGAGGAGGGGGTCAATTCATCTGACTCTTTCTCCTCTTCACTTTCTTTATCCATTTCCATACTCACGTTTTGCTTTCCTAATTGGATGATAAGAACAGATACTACACTTGATCTTAGCCAAAAGGCCGAGAAGCGATGCTGCTAAGACGCAGCAGGGAGGAAGCCGGACACGGCGATGCCCATCTCGGCTTTGGTAAGTTTTGGGAGACCTAAAAACGCTGGGGGATGGTGGTAGCCTCCCCTGTCTACAACGTCACCGGGCCTCGTCCCGATCGGCCTGACGGAAAGTACGGCATCGCTCGTAACTCCCAAACGGTTGGTCGCAGAGCCACGTGCCTTATGTCATCGGAATCCTTGGCTCGAGCCGAACGAGACGCAGGTCTCAGATTGGCTCGTCGCTCTGACGAAATTTTCGGGTATTTTGGATTTTGTCGAAAACCTTCTTTTGCAACCTAGCGCCAGGTATTTGGCCCAGTCCCACCCAAATCAGCACAGAAAGCTTCTCTGGAGTCTGACTGTCAATAATCATCCAAAAAAAGAGGAAATTTCCATTCACCTTGGCGAGGGGACCTCAAAACGTGCTAAGGTGGCGTGTCCGAGGTGGCTCGAATGGCTATAACTCCGGGAAGGAGTGAGATCCCTTCACCCAAATCGGCACACCTGTGCAGGGGCTCAGTCCGAGGCCAGGTGAAAAGGGGCGTGGCGACAGGCCAGTAGGTGGCGCCGTAAGCTGAAAAATAGGGAAAATGTAATGTAAAAAGACAATCAAACAAAGATGAAAACACCCGAAACACTGCGGGATCGTAGTACCCTCCCCTGTCTGCAACGTCACCGGGCCTTGTCCCGATCGGCCTGACGGTGGAACTGCAGCGACGGAAAGTACGGCATCGCTCGTAACTCCCAAACGGTTGGTCGCAGAGCCACGTGCCTTATGTCATCGGAATCCTTGGCTCGAGCCGAACGAGACGCAGGTCTCAGATTGGCTCGTCGCTCTGACGAAATTTTCGGGTATTTTGGATTTTGTCGAAAACCTTCTTTTGCAACCTAGCGCCAGGTAT